>NC_133324.1:106356514-106666514 GCF_042186555.1 Aquarana catesbeiana | reverse complement strand
GTAAGAAGGGAGAGGAAAGAGGGGAAGAAACAAGGAAAAAGGGAGAGAAAGAAGGTGTTTGGTGGTACGGATAACAAGTTCAAGGCATGAAAAGTTCATAGCTGTTTTTCAAGTTAAATTCAAGGAAAAGGGCACATTTTTTATGCATACTTATTATATACAATTACCTTTCTCTTGTTCAAGTATTTTATTAAAGATTATCAGAGAACATCAACTATAATGAGTAACGAGAGAAATTTTATTTCTTAACATTAAGATAAACTTATTGCAGGAAAATATATCTCTAGTCGCATATGACATCATATAATTGTTTAGTTAAGAATTAAATTAAGACAGATCAATGCAGTCAATTAATAGTTATCTATCTAAACAAGAATCTACCTTGTATATACAAATTTATGTAGAGTCGCCAGTATATTTGGTGCTCTTTTCAATAGTGGAACATTATTGTTAATCTACCACTGATTTGGGGCCTAATATCAGCATAATATTATGGTATGTCAACAAACTATAGTGGAGTTTACCTGAATTAAAAAGGTAGTATGAAAAATAAGGAGGATAAGGGGTTTACAATTACCTTTCTAACTGTTAACTAAGACTCCTTTCACACTGGGGCTGCATTCGCGTTAAAGCACCGCTCGCTATAGCGCCGCTTTACCGCTGTTTGCGCCCCTTTTCAGCCTCTAGCGGAGCGCTTTTAACCCCCAAAAAGCATTAAAAACTTCCGTGTTTCAGCGCTGCTGAAGCACTTCTCAGCCACTTCGGAAACGCTGCCTATTAATTGCAATAGGTGGGGGCATTTTGTGAGCGCTGTATACAGCGCTCCCAACCTGCCCCAAAGATGCTAATTGCAGGACTTTTTTTCTGTCCTGCAAGCACACCACTTGGATGTGAAAGCACAAGTTGCTCGGAATGGAAGGCCTAAAAACTTCCTCAGTGTGAAAGGGATCTAAGTGAACAAATCTTCACTTTCTGAATTCACATTCATCTAAAAATGTATTCATTATATAGAAGAATGAAACAATAGAATATTGTTTATCATATTTATTTTACTTTTTTTTTTAAATCTTATCAAATAACTAATAAAGACACGGAATACAGCATTTGAATATGTTGAGGAAGTTGATGAGTGAAATAGAAGAAAACATAAAAACTGAAGCCATATACAGTGGGGCAAAAAAGTATTTAGTCAGCCACCAATTGTGCAAGTTCTCCAACTTAAAAAGATGTGAGAGGCCTGTAATTGTCATCATAGGTATACCTCAACTATGAGAGACAAAATGTGGAAACAAATCCAGACAATCACATTGTCTGATTTTTGAAAGAATTTATTTGCAAATTATGGTGGAAAATAAGTGTTTGGTCATCTACAAACAAGCAAGATTTCTGGCTCTCACAGACCTGTATCTTTTTCTTTAAGAGTCTCCTCTGTCCTCCACTCATTACCTGTATTAATGGCACCTGTTTGAACTTATTATCAGTATAAAAGACACCTGTTCACAACCTCAAACAGTCACACTCAAAACTCCACAATGGTGAAGACCAAAGAGCTGTCGAAGGACTTCAGAAACAAAAATTGTAGACCTGTACCAGGCTGGGAAGACTGAATCTGCAATAGGCAAGCAACTTGGTGTGAAGAAATCAACTGTGGGAGCAATAGTTAGAAAATGGAAGACATACAAGACCACTGATAATCTCCCTCGATCTGGGGCTCCACGCAAGATCTCACCCCGTGGGGTCAAAATGATCACAAGAACGGTGAGCAAAAATCCCAGAACCACACGGGGGGACCTAGTGAATGACCTGCAGAGAGCTGGGACCAACGTAACAAAGGCTACCTTCAGTAACACACTATGCCACCAGGGACTCAGATCCTGCAGTGCCAGACGTTCCCCCTGCTTAAGCCAGTACATGTCCGGGCCCATCTGAGGTTTGCTAGAGAGCATTTGGATGATCCAGAACAGGATTGGGAGAATGTCATATGGTCAGATGAAACCAAAGTAGAACTGTTTGGTAGAAACACAACTCGTCGTGTTAGGAGGAGAGCGAATGCTGAATTGCAACCAAAGAACACCATGCCTACTGTGAAGCATGGGGCTGGCAACATCATGCTTTGGGGCTGTTTCTCTGCAAAGGGAACAGGACGACTGATCCGTGTACATGAAAGAATGAATGGGGCCATGTATCGTGAGATTTTGAGTGCAAACCTCCTCCCATCAGCAAGGGCATTGAAGATGAAACGTGGCTGGGTCTTTCAGCATGTCAATGATCCCAAACACACTGCCCGGGCAATGAAGGAGTGGCTTCGTAAGAAGCATTTCAAGGTCCTGGAGGGGCCTAGCCAGTCTCCAGATCTCAACCCCATAGAAAACCTTTGAAGGGAGTTGAAAGTCTGTGTTGCCCAGCGACAGCCCCAAAACATCACTGCTCTAGAGGAGATCTGCATGGTGGAATGGGCCAACATACCAGCAACAGTGTGTGACAACCTTGTGAAGACTTAAAGAAAATGTTTGACCTCTGTCATTGCCAACAAAGGATAAATAACAAAGTATTGAAATGAACTTTTGATGTTGACCAAATACTTATTTTCCACCATAATTTACACCATAAATTCTTTCAAAAATCAGACAATGTGATTGTCTGGATTTGTTTGCACATTTTATCTCTGATAGTTGAGGTATACCTATGATGACAATTACAGGCCTCTCTCATCTTTTTAAGTGGGAGAACTTGCACAATTGGTGGCTGACTAAATACTTTTTTGCCCCACTGTAAATGTATAGCATGAAGTCATAGGGCATTCATGCAGTCACAGGTAATTTAAGGGCCACCCCGTAGTTTTTTCTTTATCCAGGTTTTGATTTCCCTGTTGAGATAACTGTACACACTTGCATCTCCAGGAACACCACATTCAGCTGCACCAAAAGATGTTACTCCTCTGACTGTTCCATTGCAGACTAATGGTCCACCAGAATCTCCCTGAAAAACATTATTTAAAACATTGTATAAACTTCAAAAAGGAACTCAGAGGAGAAGAGTATAAACCATTGGGAATTCTATAAAGAAGGTAAAACAAAACAAAAGGATCAGTCATTAAAAATGATGAATGTCCTATTAGTCAAAAGTCTGACATTTGCTGAAAGTGAAATAAGGAATAGATGTAGAATTGTAACTGATTTTAGGATTCAGTAAGAAGATACTGCAAACTAGAAGCAAACTTAAATTCTCCTCCAGGCTTAGCAGTGACTAAAATGTTAAAAAATACTTTCAGTTGAAGAAATAACGACAAATACACAGATCTTCACAGGTTACATTGTAGTAAAGCTATTTGTGCCTCTCATGCCGCATACACATGAGCGGACTTTACAGCAAACTTTGTCCTGCGGACTTTTCGAAGGACTTTCCGAATGAACGGACTTGCCTACACACGATCAACCAAAGTCCGACAGATTCGTACGTGATGACAACCGGACTAAAACAAGGAAGTTCATAGCCAGTAGCCAATAGCTGCCCTAGCGTCGTTTTTTGTCCGTCGAACTAGCATACAGACGAGCAGACTTTTTGACCAGACTCGAGTCCGTCGAAAAGATTTGAAACATGTTTCATTTCTAGGTTCATCAAACTTTTGGAGAAAAAAAGTCCGCTGGAGCCCACACACGATTGAATTGTCCGACGGACTCCGGTCCGCCGAACCAAGTATGCCGTAAAGTCCGGTCGTGTGTACGCGGCATCATGCTGCATCCTTACTTAGCCTTCCCTATCTCTATCCTTTCTTTACAATGGTTCTCCACCCTTCTTTGTATCACACTGATGGTTCCCTTCCCTCCCTCCCTTTAGATTGCTTTTAGTAGGCTAATTTGTATCTCCCTTTCCCTGCATTTAAAAATTAGAGCATAATCTGCTTCAACCAATCAACTGTGAACTGGTTGATCTTGGTTGAACACACTATATTTGTCAGCCATTTCTGCCCTGAGATCAAGAATTATGTATCCCTGACTTCAGCATTTACCTTACAAACATTTCTGTTTTTGATGACTACTTTTTCTGTTGGTCTAAGTTTTTCCTTTATACCTTTTTCCCTGTGGTGTTTTCTGGGTTGTCCTTCACATTTTTTCTTGAGGTCCATTATGATTTCAGATAACACTTTTCCTCTAGTGGTGGTATTTGTCCTGCTTTAGAATGAATTTCTGGTACTTTTCCTTATAGCAGAATATTTCTGTATTGCTCCCTATTTTCTCATTGGCTTTTAAACTGGCCAATAATTTCTTTAGGTACTCTTCTACTAAGATTTCCACTTTTGTGGGGTCTCTCGGTAGCTGTTTCCCAACCCTCAGTTGCATGCTTTTGGATGCTCCAGTCATCTAAGATTTACTAGATCCCTGTGTCCCTTAATTGAAGATTAAGAATATAAGAATTTTGTAGCTAAGTTTAGACCAAATTTTACATGTACGGAGTTTGACAAATGGCTGGAGTCAAACCTCCAGAGGAAGTTGAAAGTAAATCCTTTAGGACAAGTATCACTATCACTGCTACACGTGACAACCTCCCCGCAGGCTGGTTTATTGACGCCTAGGATTTTTTGTTTACTTTTAGTAGCAAGGGCCCTGGGGGATGTCACTTAGGAGGAGTGGATTACATCGATGGTCACTGGATTTTTTACTTTCATCAGGAGTCATTCTGTAATTGATGTGGATCTTCATTGCTGGATAACTTAATTGATGATGGGTTTACATTGTGGGACTTTTTTTCTTTTTTTTCTTTCTTTCTTTCTTTTTAGCTCTTATTTACCTCTTATTTAAAACTTGTCAAAAATTGTCAGTGTGTTTATTTACTTTTTACCTCTTACTCATTCACATGGGGAAGTATGCTATTCCGCTAAGCCCTCCACCTGCAGACCCCCACAATCACTGGTCCAGGATTATGGGGAAAAGGCTTTTGTGCTCATCAACATAGGGCTAAGGTATTTCCCAAATTGAGGGCATGTGGCCTGGCATGGTTTGGGGGATGGGCACACACTGGTCCCACCTCTTCCCCAGCTTGCCAGACCGCATGATAAGATATGTGTCTGATATTAATGTGGGGGGTGGACCTCATCCTTTTTTTTCTTGTTTTTTTATATTGGCCCTTGAAATTCATACCAGATCCAAAGGTTATCAACAGATGCTTTGTTTACAAACAGAAGGAAGCAGATGGGAGTTATCATTTGCTGGCAATTTAAATGTCATTTTCTATTTTCTTTGTGAATGTCAGTTTTGCTATAGTAGGTTCATGCACTGTACAGATGCGCCAATTTACCAGCAGGTTCAGGGCATCCCTCAGGCATGTTATTTAGAGAAATTATGCATTTTTAATGTTTCAGTATTATTAAAATTGCTGCTCATCACCAAATGGAATTTGAGAAAAATATTTTGCTTTGG
Organism: Aquarana catesbeiana; assembly: GCF_042186555.1. NCBI lineage: Eukaryota > Metazoa > Chordata > Amphibia > Anura > Ranidae > Aquarana > Aquarana catesbeiana. The sequence continues at coordinate 106,661,097 of NC_133324.1, read as the reverse complement.
TACATGTTCCAAAGAGCAGTGCCCAGCCCTCTATATAATTTTTTTGCATATTAGCTTAGAAAATGGCCTTTCTGCTCCTATTGACTTCAGTATGGTTTGGATTCGGCACTTAACCGCTTCAATACTGGGCACTTTTTCAGGCCAATTAAGCGGTCATGCAACGCTGTACCGAAATTAAATTTGTATCATTTTTTTTTCACACAAATAGAGCTTTCTTTTGGTGGTATTTAATGACAGCTGGGTTTTTTATTTTTTGCTAAAAAAAATGAAAAATGGGCAAAAAATATTTTTTCTTAGTTTCTTTCAGAAACTTTTGTAAATAAGTAATTTTTCTCCTTCACTGATGTGCGCTGATGAGGTGGCACTGATGGGCACTGATGAAATGGCATTGAAGGGCACATTGATGAGCACTGATAGGTGACACTGATGGTCACTTATGGATGGCACTGATGGGTGGCACTGATGAGCAGGCACTGAAAGGCAGCACTGATGGGCACAAATTTGCATCACTGATGTTCACAAATTGGTGCCACTGATGGGCACAGATTGGCATCACAGATGGTCATTGACTGACATCACTGCTGGGGCTTCACTGATAATCAGGGCACTAACTGTACAGGTCTCCCCTGCGAGGAGATGCCGCTGATGGGCTCTCCTCTCCTTGCCTCACACTCTGTCAGTGTGAGGCGAGGTGAGTTGATAAACGGCACTTCCGTGTTTACATGTGATTAGCTGTTATTGGACACAGCCGATCACATGGGTAAAGAGCCGCATCATCAGCTCTTTACAGAGATCAAGGTTGCGCCATGTCCTAGGGCTGCGGCATACCCGCGATTGCCGCGCTGCGCCCCCCCCCACAGGAGCAGTGACGCTGTGGAGACATCATATGACGTCGTCCCCGAATGAGAGGGGATCCCGCTCACCATCATTTTACTATATGGCTGGTGGGAGATGGTTAATCTTTAGTAACACTTGCCAAACCCACCTGGAGCCAAACCCGGTTACATTCAGCTCATCTTTTTTTTTTTCCACTAGCTGAAATACTTTCTGTCTACCAGTTCCAGTTAGAGAAACTATAGCCCAAGAGTACATTATTACAAAATCTCATTTTTTCTAAACCTAAGAGTGGCAACTAAAATTGAACAAGTGCTCTTTTACTCACTCAGGAAACCTTATGCTGAAGCTGTTACATTTATTTGTGGCAGCCCACATTCTGAACCGGATGGACAAAATCTGCTCTATATGACATATGATATAATGCTAATATGACATGTTGCGCTGTCTGATGAGGTTTTAGGGACCCCACATTTTCTGCCATCCGACTGACTAAGTGACATTCTCAGCAAGTTCATTTTAAACGTGTAAACTTCAGAGGACATGTCGTGACAAGATATGATATCTGCAGGAAATAGTTGGTCTGAGTGAGATTTACAGAAAACATGTAAGGTTTGGACTTCACCAGCAATGAGATGCAAACCACAACTTTACAGGAAACCTAGAAATATGCACAGTTCTCATTACTGCACCAGGATGGAAATATTGCTCTGTTGTCCATGACAAAATTAAAACCCAGGGACTATTTAATATAATGAATTTGCTAATGGGTGTACCATTCAAAACAGGGAGGGGTAGGAAATACTGTAGTTTATTGCAGGTTGATGGATGGATTAGGGTTAGGTGAACATGGCAGTTATAGGGTAGGCAGAGGACACTCACATTTTAATGTCACACCTAATTTACAGGTAAAAGTCTCTGCGTGTTCCCCTAGTATGGATCGGAATGAAAATCCCTTTTTACAGTTTAATTTTGCATAGAATGGGCAAGCATTCAAATTTTCTTGCAGATACAGTAACTCAATTCCTGAACTTATTTGTTTTTGGTGTCTTTGTATGTATGGATTACATGGGTTGTTAGCGAGATGTGGTAAAAATGTCATGTCAATAGCACCTTTAGAAATATATTTGCCTAGAAAAATGGTGACGTGCTCAATACTTATTTTACCCGCTGTAACTATTGCTTAATGAATTTGGTATATACTGTATGCACACTCACCTGTTATATTAAACTACGTTTTGAAAATAATTTATTTATATAGGATTGTTTTTATGTATGTTAAGGGAGGACCCAACCTATTTAAAAAAATGTAAATAGGAATTTTAGCTCCTTAGCCCTATTGGTAAAGATCATATACTGTTTAGTTATATTCAACCCATTTTATTTATGTACAAAGGATATTTAAATACACACTTATGTAGCACCCTGCTAGATAGGTGTTAGGTTATGTAAATTAGTTCTTAGCTCACTGTAATCAGATGAGCTGTGTGTGATTATTTTGGTCTGTTCTGTGTTTCAGTGGCTGCATGGTTGACTGCTCTCCCCTGTCTGTCTGGAAGAATTCTAGAAGATAGTGGGCTGAAAGAGACAAACCAGCAGCTGCATATGTTTGCAGCCATGGCCAATCTCTGGGAAGAGTGTGCCCGGGTGGTGGCTGGGTGGGTGTATAAATACTCTGAGACCTGGAGCAGAGGGGTCTTGTCCTAGAGGAGGAGATCTCAGCTCTGGGGTGGTAAACTGTTTGCCCTCCTGGGCAGGTTGGCCATATGACTGCTGTTCAATAAGGTCCCAGCTAGGCTAGCTGGGGGGCCTATTCTGCTGAAAGTTGCTGGAGCTGACTGAGGGACTGTCATCTGGGGATCTGGTCTGGTATTACTGGAGAGGTGTCTGGAAGATATTGGAAGGAGGCATCCAATTATCCAAGGACATTAGTGAGTGCAGACGATACAAGTGAAGAATCCCTCTTGTGCTAGAGTTAGCGTGGGTCAAAGGGGACATTGTTTATGGTGTCCTGGTATAGCTCAGTCCTATATTTGCTTGTGCAAGGACTTTTTTTTAGATTTCTAGGAGGAAGATTATTGTCTTTAAGTTGCTGTTAAAGTTACTGGAGTATCCCACAGTTACCCTGAACCAACGCTGTATCTTGGCCTAGGCCGACAAGGCCCAGGCCTAGGGCAGCACTTTGCAGGGGGGCAGCACGGAAAGAGTCCCAGCCAGCTGTTAGTGTAGCGCCAGTCTTATGGGGCTGACTGGGCTGAGAGGCAAATTAGTCTAGCGCCCCCATAAAGCAGCCACACAGCTTCCGGTATGCGGGTCGCCAGCAATCCGCAAGTGGGGGGGGGGGCACCGCTTCTATTTTTGACTTTCCTATCATCCTGGACCACAAACCTTCCTTACTGTGCTATATGTTTTCTGCTGCATCATTGGCAAGGTTATATCTTCTTAGTCCTCTCCATAAAATTATCAGAAATGTATGCTTAAAGTAGAACTATGGGCAACACTTTTTTTTTTTTCATTTTGGAAAGAGTAAGGGAGGGTTATAGCCCCTGTCATGTGTGGCCTCTAAGCGGCCACACATCTAAGCGGCCACACAGCTTCTGGTATGCGGGCCGCCGGCAATCCGCAAGTGGGGGGGGGGCACCGCTTCTATTTTTGACTTTCCTATCATCCTGGACCACAAACCTTCCTTACTGTGCTATATGTTTTCTGCTGCATCATTGGCAAGGTTATATCTTCTTTGTCCTCTCCATAAAATTATCAGAAATGTATGCTTAAAGTAGAACTATGGGCAACACTTTTTTTTTTCATTTTCGAAAGAGTAAGGGAGGGTTATAGCCCCGTCAGCTTATTTGTTACCAACCCTGTCCCATTGGAGAGATTTCCCTTCACTTCCTGCCCCATAACCAAACAGGAAGTGAGAGGAAATCTATGCAAGTTAAGGGAATCCATTGCCCCTCCCCCCCAGGCCCTCAGAACTAGTGTACCCACTCGAAAATTTCAGAGCAGGTCTTAAACAGCAAGGGGTGGGTCATATTTAAATTAGGGGTGCACGAGTTTAGTCAGGCCTAGGGCAGCACAAATCCTGAATACACTACTGCCCTGAACCTATCCAAGTTCAAGTTCTGCAATAAAGCATTAGAAAAGCATGCCCCTAGACTGTTCATTGAGCCAAAGGAGTGACTGTGAGGGTGTTCCTGGCTGTGGGTACAACTAAGGGGACCCTAAACTGTGGGCTCCTGCGGGAGTGAGCACGACATCAATCCATTTGAATAAAATATATTGTACTGTAATTGTTAATATTTTAATACTGATATATCAACAAGACCCTGCTGCAACTCAGATGCTAAGGCTTTCACTTAATCTCTAAGGTGTGTTGCTTGAAAGCATTTTTCCCCATTAAAATGTGCTGCTTTAGGCAGCCCTTTCAAAATGAATGAGCTGGCAATGCACCTCAACAACCCAAAGAAAATGTGCTTGTGCCTTTGCTTGCAGTGCACAACACCACAAGGCATGTTAGTCCATCAGAATGACTGGAACCACATTTCACCAACACAAGTAGAGTGCTGTGCTGTGCAATGTGGGAATGTGGAATGTGGAGGGGACACCTGTGTTCTTGCAACACAAAATGTGAATGCAGTTTTATGTCGCATGCATGCAATATCGTGCCACATTTTTACAAGTTTGCATGAGTCCTTTCAGCATTTGTATAGGGCAGCTTATTGATTTCAGCGAACTTCCCTATGTACAACAAGCACTTGTTATCTGCTGGCTAACGTGGTATGCAAATAATAATTATTTATATTTAATAGGTCACATTTAGCTGGCTAAAAATAAATAACACAAACACAGAAAATCCAAAGCAGCTCTGTATGCTGTCAAGCCAAATTCCAAACCCTGTATGCTCCTAGAGATTGTATAACAATAAGAAAAAAACTCACCCCACAGGTTCCCTTGCTGGTCTCCTCTTGGGTGCAGATCATATTGCGAGTTATATTTGTACTTTCTTCTTTTTTCATTTGCCAGATATGAGCACACGCTCGTCTGCCCATGACTGTTACATTGACTTCCATTAATTTGTCTGACATTTTGTTATTACGATTTGATGTAAAACCCCATCCAGCTGTTTCACAAATACTCCTAGGTCTTAAAAATTTCTGCTTTTTAGGCAATGGCAAGACATTCACATATGTTCCAAGTTTTGCTTTTTCGGTTAACTGAAAAAATAGGTAATAACAATTGTAGCATTAAACTATCTTTGAAAAAACATCAGAATCAAATAGCTTAAAGGGTAACTCCACTTTCATGGAAAAAATTACAGCAAATAAAAAAAAATAATATAGCATGCAGTTGCGATACAAGTCATATTGAATGTTATTAAAAATGACCTTTCATTTTCAATCTGCAGAGCTGTAGTTTACTGTAAAATGCAATGCAATATGGCAACCTGGAAGTGTTCTGTACACAGAACGTGTACAGAACGCCCCCCAAATATGTAATTTCCTGCTTGCGTGATTGGCTCACTGATTTTCCCAGAAGTCTGCATTATTATTATTATTATTATACAGGATTTATATAGCGCCAACAGTTTGTGCAGCGCTTTACAACGTTAGGGCAGACAGTACAGCTACAATACGACTATAAGATACAAGTCAGATTTTTGGCATTTCTGCAACAAAAAAGTAATTTTTGGTGAGATACTCCCAATAGGAAATCACGTCTAAACGGATGCAGACCCTGCCACTTTCCTTATTAGAGCCCTGCAAGTGCAGCAGCTGATTGATCATTATAAAACCACTCCCATTATATTGCACATGGACACAAACAGCTCTTTCTTTAAAATAACAAAAGGTAGGATTCTGCAACAAAGTTTGTTAACATGCTTGAAATGTATATAGATCACCCAGAGGGGAATGTTTCTCAATAAAAGTGGAGTTACTCTTTAAAGGGATACACCAGTAAAGCAGAAAAATGTATTTATTGTGAAAAAACAAACTCCCATTCATTAAGTACACAATGAAGTTTGACCTACCAGTCTCAGCTATTTCAAATGTTTGTGTCCTGAGCACCTGACCTACCAAACGCTAGAGTATTTCAATGCATACAGTAGAGAAAGCTAGCTCGACAGCTTGGCAAATGTCTCATGGCCAATGTCTTGGCAAAAGCTCAGATGATGTGCTGAGAAGTAGGGGTGAGCTCAGGGATGTTTATTAATTTATTTCAGGTACTTGTATAGCGCTGTCAATTTACACAGCGCTTTACATATACATTGTACATTCACATCAGTCCCTACCCTCAAGGAGCTTACAATCTAAGGTCCCTAATTCACATTCATACATATACTAGGGCCAATTTAGACAGGATCCAATTAACCTACCAGCATGTCTTTGGAGTGTGGGAGGAAACGAGAGCACCCAGCTGAAACGCACGCAGGCACAGGGAGAACATACAAACTCCAGGCAGGTAGTGTCGTGGTTGGGATTCGAACCAGCGACCCTTTTGCTGCTAGGAGAAAGGTTTGAACAGTAACCCAAACCTGTCTGAGATATCCCACCATGAAGTTGTCACTGTGGACCACCAATCATAGGCTTTGAAGACATTCCCTGCCCTATACCTGCTTGTATACAAGGGGCTTGTATTCACTTAGCTGCAAGGTGGGCAATACCACCGCCGCTTATGATTGGTGGTCCACAATGACAGAAGATAGCTCAGGCAGAGTAGGACCAGCATCCAAACATGTTTGATCTTATCCCTACTAAGGATTAGTGAGATGGTGTGTTCAGGGTGATGTGCTGTGTTAGTTGTCTGCCACACATAGCGTTTTGCTTTTAGGCCAAAAAGTTTGATTTTGGACTCATCTGACCAAAGCACCTTCCACATGGCTTCTTTCAAACTGCAAACGGGACTTCTTATGGCTTTCTTTCAACAATGGCTTTCTTCTTGCCACTCTTCCATAAAGTTCAGATTTGTGGAGTGCAGGACGAAGTGCAGTTGTCCTGTGGACAGATTCTCCCACCTGAGCTGTGGATCTCTGAAGCTCCTTCAGAGTTACCATGGGCCTCTTGGCTGCTTCTCTGAATAATGCTCTCCTTGTCAGTTTAGGTGGCCGGCCATGTCTTGGTAGGTTTGCAGTTGCGCCATACTCTTTCCATTTTTGGATGATCGATTGAACAGTGCTCTGTGAGATGTTCAAAGCTTAGGATATTTTTTTAAAACCCAAAAAATGCTTTAAACTTCTCCACAACTTTATCCCTGACCTGTCTGGTGTGTTCCTTGGCCTTCATGATGCTGTTTGTTCACTAAGGTTCTCTAAAAAAAACCTATGAGGGACTCACAGAACAGCTGTATTTATACTGAGATTAAATTACACACAGGTGGACTCTATTTACTAATTAAGTGATTTCTGAAGGCAATTGGTTCCACTAGATTTAAGTTAGGGGTATCAGAGTAAAGGGGGCTGAATACAAATGCACCACCCACTTTCCAGATATTTATTTGTAGAAAATGTTGATAACCTTTTATTATTTTCCTTATACTTCACAACTATGTGTAACTTTGTTTTGGTCTATCACATAAAATCCCAGTAAAATACATTTATGTTTTTGGATGGAACATGACAAAATGTGGAAAATTTTAAGGGGTATGAATACTTTTTAAGGCACCTTATTTAAAAGTTGGTCAGAAAACAATTTAGATCTACAGTATGTCAATATTCATTCCATTCGGCTGCAATGTATTCATCTCAAAAATTCATTTAGTTTTCTTTTTGGATATTTCTTTGCGGGATTATTTTCTCTAGCCCATAAAATTTTAAAACACTCAAGTCTCTATTATGTTTTAATTTAGCATGCCTTGATATGCTATGATTTTTCTAGAACTTTTCTAATATTATTTACATGCTCCTCTATTCTTGTACTTAATTTTCTTGTGGCTCTCCCAATAAATTGCTTGGAGCAAGGACATTCCAAAATGTATACTACACCAATGGAATTGCATGTAATACATTGTTTTATGCCATATTCTTTACCTGACTGTGTGGATGTAAATTTCATTTTCTTTTTCTCTTTTTTTGTTAACTTACAAACTTTACACCTATTACACCTATGAAAACCATTTAATTTGAAAAACATTTTTGGATTTTGGGGGCGTTCTATGAAATTGTGTACTATCTTGTTTCTTAAAGTACTATTTTTTCTATATGTAATACCAGGTTGGGCAGGCAAAATCTTTTTTCAGTACTTTATCCTTCAAAATAATTGGCCAATATTTTTTCAGCATTTTCTCTACTTGTTTATATTCTATTATTTAATTATAGCAACTTTTTAATTTTAATCTTTGAATATGCACTGTCGCTCTGAATATTCTGCTGTGTTGAGACACATGTATTTAAGAAAAAATAATGACAAAAACACGAACTTAATAAGGTATGAAATAGGGGAAAGTATTTTAATGTATACAGTATATGAGAAGGTTTTTGTTGGTTATGAATAGCCAAGAGAAAGCAGACTGTATTTAAAGCGGTAGTAAAAGCCCGCCTGGTAATTTTTACCTACAGATAAGCCTATAAGAAGGCTTACCTGTAGGTAAATGAATACCTCAAACGTGCACCATTTAGGAGATATTCACCCTGCATTCAGCCAGTGATATCACCAGTGCATGGGCTCAGAAGGTCCTGTATACCTTGCCGGAACTTCAGAGCTTTGTGCCGGAAACTGAGTGCTCCCACGCGCATGTGCAGGAGATATACGTCATAGCAGCTCCGGCCAATCACGTAGCTGTATGAAGCTGCGCTTTGGTACGTACTTGGACATTCCAACATGACAATGACCATGACAATGATCCAAAACACAGTGTAATGGGTCAGTGTAATGTGCAGGATGGTTGTGTATTGTGGAGGGGGTCTGTGTAAAGGGGACTGTGTAATGTGCAGGGGGCTGTGTAATGTAAAGGGGGTTGTGTAATGTGCAGGGGCTGTGTAATGTGCAGGGGGTCAGTGTAATGTGCAGGGGGCTGTGTAATGTGCAGGGGGTCAGTGTAATGTGCAGGGGGCTGGGTAATGTGGAGGGGGTCTGTGTACGGTAAAGGGGATTGTGTAATGTGCAAGGGGCTGTGGACATTTTTTCCTGAAACCTCCCTCTTAAAATTAGGGTGCGTGTTATACGTCGATATATACAGTATTCCATTTTTGGTTTTGAATTTAATACCACTTTGAGCTGAATTTTATCTGTTTGCCTAGACTTGAAATTAATCAGTGGAACATAAGCTAGTAGCCTCACCTGTAACAGCTGGATGTCATAATCAAATGTCTTTGCATTAAAAAGCTCATGTGGAAAGACATTTAGAACACTTATCTTCTGTTTTTCTGGTTCAGCGTTCCTAATGGAATGGGCTCCAAGAGTCACTTTTACTTTACTATTACTGGAAAGAAAATGCATATACATAAATGTAAACATTATATGTTATGTTACTTAACTATAACAGTATTGCATATTAATAATGCATTCTTCATTTGAGGTATAAGGGCAGCTTCACACTACCCCACTTGACTTTGGGCAAAGAGCAACTAACCCACAGTTTTCGTGCAGATCAAATGCGCTTTCCTGTAGATTTTACCTATGTCCTGTGGTTTTGGTGTCTATGGGAAAGCACAGCTAACCCGCATAAAAAAAACAGGTTATCTGCGCTTTGACCAAAACACAGTGGGGCAGTGTGAAGCCGTCCTTAGACATCTTTGGACAAATAAAGCTGAGCATACTTTCAAATTAAATTCAAATTAATTGCATCAAGTTTTAATTCAGCATACTACAAACTTCAAATTTGTTAATGAAAACTGAATACTGTGCAGAAAAATTAGACAATCAGATTCAAGGTTACACTACGCTGCCAATTAAAAATTACATATCTTAGCCGCCCTAATTGCGCCCTTACATATCTTGTTGCATTCTTTGTAAAGTCTGAATGCTGATGATGATCCCTCAGCCTTGTATTTTTTGAAGGCCTTCTCCTTTGCTTTTATATGCATTTTTACATTAGAGTTAAGCCATCCAGGACTTTTGTTCACTCTCTTAAATTTATATCCCAATGGGATGCACTGGCTAATGCCTTTATTTAATATGCTCTTAAAGCAAACCCATCTCTCCTCCGTGTTTTTTGTTTCTAAGATTTTATCCCAATTCTATCTTCTAGCAAGGTTCATAGTTTAGGGAAGTTGGCTCTTTTGAAATTCAGTGTCTTTGTGTTCCCCTTGTGTTTCCTATTGGTGTGATTTATACTGAAGCCAATTGACCTGTGAACGCTGTTTCCTAAATTGCCCCATATTTCCACATCCATGATCAGGTCTGTATTGTTGGTAATCAGTAGATCTAGTAATGCCTTGTTTCTAGTTGGTGCGTCTACCATCTGGCCCATGAAATTGTCCTGCAAAACATTTAGGAACTGGCGAGCCTTAGACGAATGCATGGTTCCCTACGCCCAGTCTATGTCTGGATAATTAAAATCCCCCATTATGATAACTCTTCCCATCCTTGCTGCTAATCCAAATTGTGATAGGAGGTCCATATCCCCCTCCTCCCTCAGGTTAGGGGGCCTATAGCACACTCCCAGTATTATTTTCCCCTTAGCTTCATCCCTTTGGAGCTCTACCCATAAGGATTCCACATCCTCCCTAGCTCCCTTATTGATGTCATCTCTCACATTCACTTGTACATTATTCTTGATATATATAGGCATACCCCTCCCTCTTTTTTACCCTCTCTATCCCTGCCATAAAGGGAATACCCTTGAATGGTTGCCAGCCAATCATGAGAGCTGTTGAACCAGGTCTCTGAAACTCCCAAATCTAAATCCTCTTCGTTCAACATTATCTCTAGTTCACCCATTTTGTCCACCAGGCTCCTGGCATTGGTGAACATGCCATGTAGTTTAGACCGGTCGCATACTGTCCTTTTATTGGGTGTTACCTGTCAGAAACCATGAAATCAGACCGAGACAGAAGTACAGTTAAATCACACTTCTTTAATAATAAAAGTAAAAAGAACAAAAGTAGTCAAAAGATAGCCATCAGCCAAGCCAGAAGTCAGGGATAAAAGTAGTGGAACAGCAAGCAGGATCTGTAGCCTGAAGGGATGTCAGCAAAACCAGTCTTTAAATGGGAACGCAGGAGAGAATTTCTTGTGATGTGACCAAGGTGAAGGCAGAGCTCCTCTGGACTGGACAGCTTAAGTAGGTAGGACTGACGAGCAAGATCAACAACAGCTGGGTAACTGTGGAGAGAGATGGGAGCTGGCAATTACAGTAGCCGACAGCTGAGCGGCCAGCTCTGAGAAGGAAGGGCTGAGCCCAGCCCTAACAGTACCCCTCCTCAACAACCCCTCCCCCACAGAGGACCACCTGGCTTGAGGGGATAATGTCTATGGAAATCATGGAGGAGGACAGGGGCATGTACATCCGAGGATGAGACCCAAGAGCGTTCTTCTGGACGGTACCCTTTCCAATGCACCAGGTACTGTATGCGCCCACGAAACCTACGGGAGTCAACAATGGACTGTACTTCATAATCCTCATGGTTCTCAACCTGTACAGGGTGAGGACGTGGCACTGAGGTGGTAAAGCGGTTGCAGACCAAAGGTTTTAATAAGGAGCATGAAATACATTCGAAATACGCATATTAGAAGGAAGGTCTAATGAGTAAGCCACTGGGTTAATCCTGCGAAGAATACAGAAAGGCCCAATAAACCGAGGTGCGAACTTCAGTGAGGGAATACGAAGTCGGAGGTTGCAAGATGACAGCCAGACCTCTCCCCAACCTGGTAGGAAGGCGCAGGCAGGCATCTGAGGTCAGCGTGGAGTCTGTACCTATCATTAGCATGACGCAAAGCCTCCTGGACTTGTGACCACAGAGATGCTCCTCTAACACAGGAATACTCTGCAGAAAAAATGAGTCAGGCAACACGGAAGTTTGGAAACCATAATTCGCCATAAACGGGGACAATCGGGAAGTAGAATTCAAGGCACTATTGTGAGCAAACTCTGCCCGTGGTAATAGGTATGACCAGTTGTTATGATGGTCAGAAATATAGCAACGTAGGAATTGCTCCAAGGACCGATTGGCTCGTTCTGCGGCCCCATTAGACTGCGGGTGATACGCAGAGGAGAAAGCAAGCTGAATTCCCAACTGTGCACAAAAGGCTCGTCAGAACCGGGACACAAACTGACTATCCCTGTCCGAGACAATCACCTTGGGTAGCCCATTTAAGCAAAAGATCTCCTGAGCAAAAATGGAAGCCAGTTCCTTAGAAGTGGGCAACTTCCTAAGTGGAAAGCAATGACACATCTTTGAGAACTGGTCAAACACCATAAGGATAACAGTGTTGCCTTGGGAGTTGGGCAACTCCACAATGAAATCCATAGACAGGTAGGTCCAGGGCCTCTCACCATTGGGTATGGGTTGTAGGAGGCCCACTGGAAGGTGTTGTGGAGTCTTACTCTGAGCACACATGAAACAGGCAGCTACGAAGGCAGTTACATCAGCATGTAGACTAGGCCACCATAATTGTTGGGAAATGGCCCAAACGAGTTGATTCTTCCCAGGGTGGCCAGCTGCCTTGGGAGAATGTTAAGTCTGGAGCATGCCAGTAAGGAGACTCTCTGGGACAAAGCAGCGGTCACAAGGTTTCAAAGGAGGAGCATGGACCAGAGCAGCAAGAATTTTGACACCCAAAGGAGAAGTGAGACTGGTGCGAACCATAGCCAGAATACGATCAGGAGGAATCACAGGAACCGGAACTGACTCTAACTTGGAAGTGGAGGAAAATTGTCGAGACAAGGCATCAGCCCTTACATTCTTAGTACCGGGTAAGGATGAGACAATGTAATTGAAACTTGACAAGAAAAGAGCCCATCACGCCCTTCTGGGAGAGAAAAGAATGTGAGATTCTTATGGTCAGTAAGAATGAGAACCAGCACAGTGGTACCTTCGAGGAGATGTCTCCATTCTTTCAGGGCTGAAAATGATCGCCAACATCTCTCTGTCACCAATCTCGTAATTGCACTCCGTAGGTGACAATGTCTTGGAAAAGTAGCCACAAGGATGCATAGCGCTCTTAGAGGAAAGACGTTGAGACAGAAGGGCGCCAACACCAGTCTCAGAAGCATCAACCTCAAGGATAAAAGGTAACGTAGGATCAGAATATGCCAACACAGGAGCAAAAACAAAGGCAGCCTTGAGAGTCTCAAAGGCCTTTAATGGATTCCGGAGACCAACTCTGTGGGTTACCATCCTTTCTGGTCATATCAGTCAGGGGCTTAAGCAGAGACGAGAAGTTATGAATAAACTTCCGATAATAGTTGGCAAAGCCCAGGAAACGCTGCAGAAGGTGTAAAACCCACGGGTCGGGGCCACTGTAGGACTGCCGAAAGTTTCTCTGGGTCCATCGAAAAACCAGCAGTGGAAATGACATAGCCCAGGAATTTAAACTGTTCACGATAGAACTTGCACTTCTCCAGTTTACAATAGAGATTGTTCTCTCTTAGTTTCTGAAGCACACAACAAACATCTATGTGGTGGCTCTCCAGGGACTTGGAAAATACGAGGATATCATCGAGATAAACCACCACACATAACTGCAACAAATCTCGGAGAACATCGTTAATAAATTCCTGGAAAACTTCCAGGGCATTACAAAGGCCAAAAGGCATTACGAGGTACTCATAATGGCTTGTTCTGGTATTAAACGCAGTTTTCCACTCGTCGCCCTCCTTAAACCTCACGAGATTGTATGCCCCTCTCAAATCAAGCTTCGTGAAAACCATTGCCCCCTTGAGGCAGTCAAATAACTCTGTAATCAACGGAATTGGATAGGCATTCTTAATTGTGAAATGATTGAGACCCCTATAAGGTCTCAGTTCACCACTCTTCTTCTTCACAAAGAAGAAACCAGCACCAGCAGGAGACAAGGATTTGTGGATGAAACCTTGAGAAAGTGCGTCTGCAACATACTCCTCCTTGGCCTTATCCTCCAAGACCGACAAAGGGTAAACCTGGCCACGAGGGGGTATGGCACCAGGTTGAAGGTCAATTGCGCAATTATATGGCCGGTGTGGAGGCAAACTACCGGCTTGACCTTTATCAAAAGAGGGGTTGTGCCTCTGTAACCAAGGATAACCAATAACCAGCGGAAACTTAGGTGAAGAAATAACTTGGAATTAGATTATCTCATGGTGAAGAGCCCCTACGGCCATGGACAATGGAACCGTCTCATGAGTCACATGGGCAGGCTGTAGAGGTCTCCTGTCAAGAGCCTCAATGGCAAATGGAGTGTCACTCAGCTGCAGCGGAATAGAGTGCTTCGATACAAAGGCAGCATCAATGAACAGGCCTGCAGCCCCAGAGTCAATTAGAGCCTGTATCTCGATGGACGACTCAGCCCAAGAAAGGGTGACCGAAACCAGGGGCTTATCCTTCTGGATAGCTGGGACGAAACAACGCCACCTAAGGTCTGTCCGTGACAGGATCTCAAGGTTCGGGGGATCCCTGGACGGTTAGGACAAGACTTCAAAAAGTGACCTGCCTGGTCACAATAAAGGCACAATCTCTCCCTCCTCCTAAAGGTTCTCTCATCCGCAGAGAGACACGTGAAGCCCAAGTGCATGGGTTCAACTTCACTGACCGACTCGGTACCAGGAGGCATGGGAAGTGAGGGAGGCACGGGTGGGACTGCAAAGCTCGAAAAGCAAACGTACAGGAGGCTTCTGCAAGCGCTCCTTTAAAGAGAGTCTTTCTCTGAGTCTGGAGTCAATGAGGATGGCAAACGTGATCAACTTCTCCAGCTCAGTGGGTATATCTCGGGCTGCTATCTCATCCTTGATGGAATCTGGGAGACCATAAAAAAAAGCAGCCACGAGGGCCTCATTGTTCCAAGCAACCTCTGCTGCCAGAGTACAGGATTTAATGGCGTAGTCGCCAACAGTTCTCGTACTCTGTTTGATCAACATGAGGCACTTGGAAGCAGAAGCGGAGCATGCAGGAACATCAAATACCCTTTTAAAGGAGGCCACAAACTCAGGGTAACTCAAGACAACAGGTTTTTGTGTCTCACATAGAGGGTTTGCCCAGACCAAGGCTCTCTCAGAAAGCAAAGATATCACGAAACCTACTTTGCTTCTATCCGTGAGAAATGCCTGGGGCAGCATCTCAAAATATATATCAACCTGGTTGAGAAACCCTCTGTATTGAACTGGATCGCCCCCAAATAACTGGGGAAGTGGAGCGGAACCAGACATACCTCTTACAGAGGTAATACTCGAGGCGGGTGTCTGCACAGAGACTGATGCAGCAGCAGGGACGGCCTGCAACTCAGATTGTACCGGAGCAGCCACAGTGGGAGATTGCAGGTGAGCCGTGCGACTCAGGAGCATTTGTAACGCTATGGCAAACTGATCCATGCAGTGATCTTGCTCATCCAATCTGGAAAAAATATTACCAAGGAGTGGATTGACTGTATCTTCTGAATTCATGGCCTTCGCCTACTGTCAGAAACCATGAAATCAGACTGAGACAGAAGTACAGTTAAATCACACTTGTTTAATAATAAAAGTAAAAAGAACAAACGTAGTCAAAACATAGCCAAAGTTCAGTAACCAGAACGGATCGTCAGCCAAGCCAGGAGCCAGGGATCAAAGTAGTGGAACAGCAAGCAGGATTTGTATCCTGAAGGGATGTCAGCAAAACCAATCTTTAAAAAGGAACGCAGGCGATTGTTACTTGTGATGTGACCAAGGCGAAAGCAGAGCTCCTCTGGACTGGACAGCTTAATTAGGCAGGACTGACGAACAGGATCAACAACAGCTGGGTAACTGTGGAGAGAGATGGGAGCTGGCAATTAGCCAACAGCTGAGCAGCCAGCTCTGAGAAGGAAGGGCTGAGCCCAGCCCTGACATTACCAGTTTGCAAATAGGACTTGTTACTATACTTACCTCGGGTTTATGTGCTTTAGTCAACCTACCACTAATGCCCCCAATACTACCCTCTGGAATATGTTCATTGCTGACTATCTCTAACTCTGAACCCTCCCCTCTGTCACCTAGTTTAAAAACCCCTCTAACTTTTTGGCCATCTTCACTCCCAGCATATCTGCACCCTCCTCATTGTATGTAAAGACATCAGAATGAAGTGTGAGAGGAGAAGGCTGTGGAGCGAGGAATAAGGTAAGTAGTAGTAAGATCTTTTTTTCTGGTACTCGAGGCAAAATGGGAATCTAATCCTAGCAGTGCAGAGGTAGTTCAAAAAAAAAAGTAGATTATTGCACTACATAGTTGTTGGAAGAGCTAAAAAAAATTGTACAGCCAGATTGTAGAATGCTTGGTGATTTTAACTGCATACAGTCAATTTATTGAGCTTCACTTACTCTGAAATTAGCACCATACATTTTTTAAAGGACACACAATTAGTAAATTACATTATTAAAACTGAAAACTCATTTATTCAGGGAAGCCTATCCCACACCTACCTAACAACTGTCCCTGAGCCACCCCCATCAAATCATTCTCTGCAGCTATTACCTTTTGTGCCACCACCCCCTCCCTTTAGAATGTAAGCTCTACGAGCAGGGCCCTCCTGTACCTTTTGTATTGAACTGTACTGTAATTGTGTTGTCCCCCCTATACATTGTAAAGCGCTGCGTAAACTGTTGGCGCTATATAAATTGTGAATAATAATAATAATAATAATAATTATTATTAAAACACAATTATGAGTAACAAGTTCACTACCAGTTCATGTACATACATTTGACAATGAGCTGCAGTTAGTACCCAGTTTGATCTAATTAAAGTGCCACCACATATTCCTTTTTCTGTAGTCCTTATAAATGCCATGTATGGTCGAGAATGGGGTATGGCCTCCCTTCCCCCAATGATGTCCAAGCACATATCTAAAGTAATACAATTAAGAAAGAAGAATAGTGTTAAACATTTAACAGCATTTGTACCTATAAATGCACAATATTAGAAAATAAACCAAAAAAAGGAACCAAATGATAGCTAACTGGTCAGTATTTCTGACTTAGAATCATGGGTTCAATGCCCACCAGGTATACTGCGTTAAGGACTCTGGATGACTGGTGCTGCATTTGCCAACAGTAAAATTGTAGTTCTGGCAGCCCATTGCCTGGAAGAGTGATATACTACTGCTGCTTCACTCCTGCTCTCTCAGTAAATTCTGAGGTCAGAGTGCAGGGCTCTAAGAACGGGATTAGAGAGGCCGGTAGCGGGTGGGCACACAAACTAGTGACACCAGTCCAGACCAGACAGTGCACTTTTTTATGGCAAGAATCAATCTGGAAGTAGACAGTATCGCACTGTATACTATTAGATGCCTTTCACACTGTTGCACTTTTGCAGTGCATCGAAAGCGCACCTTCTATAGAAATCAATGGCAATGCACCAAAAATGCATAAAAAATGCACTGCATTGATATTTTGGAGAGCTTTTTGAGGTCACATGTCAAATTGTTAATACTTGGCACCCTAAGAACTAGTGATTCATCCCTGCTTCCAACAGGCATAAGTAATTGGTTGTTAAGGAGCTGGTACCTGCCCACATCCTAACAACGAATGACTTATCTCTGTTGAAGGCCAGGTAATCTCCAGCTGACAGCAGGGATGAGTCATTGGTTGTTAGGATGCCAGCAGGTACCAGCTCCCTAACAGGGATGGGCCGAACTACCCACTGTTCGGTACGCACCAGAACTTTCGAACATTGTGAAAGTTTGGAAATGAAGAATGAACCCCATTGAAACCTATGGGACCCGAACTGGAAAAATCAAAAGTATTAACTGTGAAGGCTTATATGCAAGTAATTGGGCATACAATGGTTATCGGGGTCTGGGTACTGCCCAGCACACCCTGCCCAGCACACCCAGGTACGCCCACGACACCTGGCGCGCACGCCTATGGTTGCAGGGTACTCGGTTCCTTAATATCCGATAGCTAAAAAAGTGTTTAGCCATTAGGAGTAATGACATTGCAAATGCATCCTGCATTTTGCCATGATTCTGGCAATAATACACCACCAGAGGATGGTACTGTGGGTGTATAGACAGTGGTAAAAAGTGCCACATCCTTGTAACTGAAATTGGATACATAGAGTGAAATCGTGAATTTTATAGGCACCAATATATTAAAAAAACTATTTTTTATTATAAAACATTTACAAAATATATTAAAAGCATATAAAAAGTGAATACCGACTTATACAAACAATAATCAACACAACCAACTCTAACTGCTGGGCCAGGGTTCGTAGATGTAACAACCACTGGGAGTATCCCTTAGCAGAGTGGAAGCTTTTAAGATGTTTTGTAAATGTGTTATAGTAAAAATTTAATTTTTTTAATATAAACCATGATTTCTCTCTATGTATCCAATTGCATCTGATGGTGCCTGCCTAGTTCTGGGGCCAACACCACTTGGCAGAATCAGTGACATGACACCCAACATGACCAATGACTACTGCTGAATTGGTATAAGCAGGGGTTCCCCAGATTAGTTCAAGGTTTGAGAAAGGCTAATCTAAGAAAAAAATGAGGGGGAGATCAACTCCACGCAACAATCACCTTTGCTTTATGTGACTATGTGGCTAGGGGGGACTATGCATGAGGGTGATTTTTTTAGGGTAAACATAGACCTCCCCAGGACCTGATGACTTCAAAGGAGCAGTGTGCCTATGGGCACTCATTGATCACAGAGAGACTGATCTACAGAAGACAGTTATAAGAGAGACCTTACAAGTGTGAAGTTTATGTAGCTCCAAGCATTAGCAATCATTCGCACACCCCCCCAGGGCTGCAATGCAGGGGGATGGTGGTGCATAATATGCTCTTGCCTGATCTCGCTTATTGGGGTGCTGCTGTCCCCCCCCCATCTACAGCCAGTCTGGGCACATACTTCCCAGGAAGGATAAATATATATATACATTGCGTTGTCCAAAGAAAAGCCAGCTCCAGCGTGTCAGGTCCTCTTCATGCACCAAGAAACATGCTGCATATGTCAGCCAGCAGCGATCTCCAAAATAGCAATCCAGGCACATTAAGTGTAGTATGGAGGGTAGTACTAGCCAAGGGTAGTGCGGGGGAGTAGTCCGATGATCACACACAGGCTCCAATGTGTGGGGGAGGGGGGCACTCATCCCGGTCTGCGATCTTCTCTCTGGATCATCCCACACTCCACACCCTTGGGCTGACACCCCTAAGCGGTGCCGGCCTGACACCCCCCCAATGTGTGGCACCCGTGGCGGAATGCCCCCCCCATCCGTTGATACTTCACTGTGTAAACTGATAGTCAATTTAAGTACTTTTTTTGGTTTGTTTTATTATGCTTTAAAGTGATACTAAAGGAATAAAAAAAATAAAATGTCGAATTTACCTGCTCCGTGTAATAGTTTTGCACAGAGCATCCCTGATCCTCCTCTTCTCAGGTTCCACAGTGGCACTCTGGGCTCATCCCCCCTGCTGAGTGCCTCCATTGCAAGCTGCTTGCTATGGGGGCACTCATGCATGCTCACTCCTGAGCCCTGCTTTGTGTCCATTGACACACAGAACGGGACTCAGCCCCACTCTCGCTCCCCTTTGTTGACTGTGATTGTTGTTAACTGTGATTGACAGCAGAGTGAGCCCATGGCCAAACCAATGAGGAGGGAGAGAGCCAGGAGAGCAGCTGCCCTCATGCACATCGCTGGATCGAGATCGGGCTCAGATACCTTTTAGAGAGGGCTGGGGGGAGCTGCACACAAAGTTTTTTACCTTCATGTATAAAATGCATGAAGGTAAAATACTTTCAGCCTTTAGTACCACTTTACCTATATTAAACTGCCCTGTACATTGGAGATACTACTGCACAGACAATTACTGTTTTCCACTCAACAAAGCTCATTTGCAGAATTGTTGATTGGAGGACTGCTCGGGGTGCATGTCAGACCACCTGAGATCCAGACCACAGTAGACTGTGTGGGAGTAGCAGTTTAGATCTCCAGTGTGTGGCTGGCAAAGGGCAATCCAATATGATGCTAAAGCACTAACACATTTAAAAAACCCTGACTTATTCTTTACATTTAAAGCGGAGTTCCACACAAAAATGGAACTTCCGCTTTTCGGAACCCTCCCCCCCTCCGGTGTCACATTTGGCACCTTTCAGGGGGGAGGGGGGTGCAGATACCTGTCTAAGACAGGTATTTGCACCCACTTCCGGCATAGGCTCCCATGGGAGTCTATGCCTATTCCCGTCCCGACCGCGCTGTCTGCTGGGAACACACAGCTCCCAGGAGAGAGCGGGGACCACTAGGGACGCGCAGCGTGACTCACGCATGCGCAGTAGGGAACAGGGAAGTGAAGCCGCAACGCTTCACTTCCTGATTCCCTCCCCTAGGATGGCGGCGGCAGCTGCCGAGAACCGAGCGGGTTCTCGGCGTCCCCTGCCGACATCGCTGGACCCTGGGACAGGTGAGTGGGCATGTATTAAAAGTCAGCAGCTGCAGTATTTGTAGCTGCTGGCTTTTAATTTTTTTTTTTTTTTTGGCGGTGTGGGTGAACCCCCGCTTTAAGCTAGACTGTCTGCATTGTACTATTAAAATATAAAGTCTCAATTGGGCTTTAACAACATAAAACAGCACAAAGGCCAATATTATGCAGTAAAAATCAGTGGTGACTGATGCTCAAAATTTTTTATTTTTTTTCGGGGGGGGGGCGCAAACAAACTAAAAAAATTCTTTAAAAAAACCCATCAATTGCAGCCTCACTGTGCCATCAAACGCAGCCACTGTGCCCATAAATTGCCGCCACTGTGCCCATCAATTGCTGCCACTATGCCCATCAATTGCCACCACTGTGCCATCAAACGCAGCCACTGTGCCATCAAACGCAGCCCCTGTGCCCATCAATAGCCGCCACTGTACCATCAAACGCAGCCACTGTGCCCATCAAATGCAGCCACTGTGCCCATCAAATGCAGCCTCACTGTGCCCATCAAATGCAGCCTCCCTGTGCCCATCAAATGCAGCCTCACTGTGCCCCATCAAATGCTCCCACTGTGCCCCATCAAACGCAGCCACTGTGCCATATCAAATGCTGCCAGTGTGCCCCCCGCCCGCCGTCTGTACTTACCCTGGCAGTGGGACAGCTCCTCAATGTCTTCTCTCGTCCTCTCTTCCCGTCCTCTGCTATGATTGGACACCTGATAGGCGTCCAATCACAGAGTCTGTTGTTTTAGCCAATCAGGTGACAGGTAACAGATTCAAGCACCTGATTGGCGGAGAGGCAGTTTAGTGTTAGGAAAGCGAATATTCATTCGCTTTTTTAACACAGCTGAGTGACCTGCGAGCGCCCAGCATGGCGCTCGCAGGTCACCTTTTTTGACGCCTATTAGAGCCTATGGCTCTAATCAGGTGCTTAAAAAAAACCCCTGCTGCTGCAATTCAGGCACACGGCGCCCGAAAAGGGGCGGGCGCCTGAATAGGGGGTGGCAGCCATAGATAGATTCATGCAATGCATGGTGTTAGAGGGGTGGTTGGAGAAAGGGGGTGGCGCCCGTGCGCCCTTATGGACACACTGTCACTGGTAAAACTGCCACAAAATTTCACTTTTTTTTTGCATAATAGATTTAAAAAGCTAGAGTTAATAAATGCAGCTACTGTATGCATGAACGGAATGATTTCTTGTGAATGGTTTTAAAATTAAACTTTTTTCAGCATTACCACCTTTATCATGCAGTAACTGATACAAGGAAACAGCTTTTCATTGTACAGGAGTCCCCGGGTTACATACATCTGACTTACATACGACTCATACTTACAAATGGAGGGAGACAACAGGAAGTGAGAGGAAATCTACCCCTAGGAAGGGAAATTCACTTCTGTAAAAAAGTGTCTCCACTGATGCTTTATCACCAATCCTTCTTTCGCCAACAACCCAAAATTTTCAAAATCCAATTGTCATTGGGACAGAAAGTGAGGTGAAATCTTCTGAACAGGGGCACAGACAGCAAAACAAATTTTACAGGAGTGTTAAGTCTTCCCTATGCTATCCAAAAAACATAAAAATATTTTTTTTGGCTGGAGCTACACCTAAAAAAGTTACCTATTCCAACTTACATACAAATTCAACTTAAGAACAAACCTACAGGACCTATCTTGTTTGTAACCCGGGGACTGTCTGTATATGTATCATCCTCACATTTTTTCCTATATTTATTAAAATCATCTCATATAATGTTATTTACACCTTGACACATGGTAAATAACATATAATAAGCCAGGTTAGGACAAGTAAAATGAAGGTAATGGTTGTGTATATACCAACTCCAATAATAAAAATATGGCCTTGGTGTTACACTTATTGAATTAAAAAAAACATATTTAAATGCACTTATGTATATCTTGACTTTCTTCTGATATTTCCATTTTTGTAATTTCATATATGCAGCACGCATAACTACTTACAAACCAGTTTACTGCTCATATCTCTATTGCACATGATTTTGATACAACAATAATGTCTAACGTGTATAATTCTATGCACAAATACGATCTCTTGCTCTGTATATTTGAAAACTCTTAATAAAAATAATCTGATTTAAAAAAAATGTACTTACGGCCATGAATGAACAAGATAAAAGTAAAAGCAGACAGTGACAGGAAAAGTTTCATGATGACTAGATCGATGCTTTTCTGGTGTGGTTAGTGCACACAGAAGTTAGTGGCCAAGACTTTTAAGTCTCTTACAACTCTGCCAACCACAAAGGAACATGATACATTTGCAATGATTGGTCATTTACAATAATAGCATAGCTAAGCAATATGTTCAGCTGAATTTAAAAAAGAAGGATAAAAATGTCTCCTTTGTTCAGTGCTATATAGGCTTATGTCAAGGTCTAGGACCCAGGTTTAGAAAGAGCGGCAAACATGCTTTTCTTGACCATTGTATAACAGATGTACTATACTTCCATACTGCCTGACCAACCCTTGCTACAGCCCCCATACCATTTCCAACTAATAGAGACCACACCAAGTTGGAGTAAATTTTGGCCGTAGCAGCCCCTTTATTAATCAATAAATTTAAATGAACATAACCATAAACATGTGATATTCGCGTTGGTCTTATGATGATAATAGGCCTCTAGCTGACATACTGGCCTGGAGACAACCAACTGACCGCAGTGCACCCGTTAACCAAATTCCAGCTAAACCAATTTAGCTGGAATACCACCATCAGGACCCATACCACCGATGGGTCCCGAACTCTCCTTTTTCCGAGGTTTCTTCATTCATCCGCAAAGACCAACATCTGCCACAGCGCCCAAGGGGAAAACCTTCCCCTTTGGTGCCCCACCAACCCCAAGGCTCTCTAGATGCTACCGGTAAACCCAGGGCCCACATATTAATCCCCCCAGCATAGAGGTAAACTCCGTCACCCTGAAAGCACCTTCCAGTATCCAGTTCCATCTCTAAATGCCCGCTGACCAGCCTCACCATTCCTAACCCAACATCAGCTGACATCCCCATTAACCTTGTCGGTAGCTATTTCCATCCCCTCTACCGATCGGTCCAGTCTCCAAATCGTCCGAGCAATGATGTTGGACTCCACAATCAGCATCCCCAGGAAAGCCATGCAGATGTGCCTAACTCCACCTTCATAACCCTTGTTATGTCCCACCTGGACTTTAAGCCCACACTCTTTTCTACCGAGCCCAGGCTTCTCGTCTAGCAATGCCTCATCGTGTCCCCTCATACCCACTGTCTGCTTCACTTGTCCCTCTCAACCCATATGAGGGCCCTATCTCCAGCTCAGGCCTTGTGTTCCCCCTGAAATAAAAGAAAAACCCCACCGGCCATAACAACCGGCATGCAAAAAAAACAGGCATACCCCCAAACAAAAACCCCTGCCAGCATCCCCGCTCCTGTAATCGTGCAACAGGTGGGGACGACCATACCACTGGAACCTACGCGGTTCCCCCTGAAAATGCGTTTACGCTCCAGGTTCCTTGGCTCTGAACCTGACCCACACCTGGCCGCTACGGATGAGCCGAACACCCCCCCCCGAACGTTAGAACCCCATTGACGTCTATGGGACTCGAACGTTCTAAATCAAAAGTGCTCATTTTAAAAGCTGATTTTCATGGTATTGTCCTAAAAAGGGTTTGGGGACCCGGGTCCTGCCCCAGGGGACATGTATCAATGCAAAAAAAACTTTTAAAAACGTCCGTTTTTTCGGGAGCAGTGATTTTAATGATGCTCAAAGTAAAAAAAAAAAGTGAAATATTCCTTTAAATATCGTACCTGGGGGGTGTCTATAGTATGCCTGTAAAGTGGCGCGTGTTTCCCCTACTTATAACAGTCCCTGCACAAAATGACATTTTTAAAGGAAAAAAAGTCATTTAAAACTGCTTGTGGCTTTAATGTAATGTCGTGTCCTGGCAATATGGATGAAAATCAGTGAGACAAACGGCATGGGTACCACCAAGTCCATTACCAGGCCCTTTGGGTCTTGTATGGATATTAAGGGGAACCCCGCACCCAAATTAAAAAAGGAAAGGTGTGGGGCCCCCAGGCCCTATATACTCTGAACAGCAGTATACAGGCAGTGCAAACAAGACAGGGACTGTAGGTTTGTTGTTAAGTAGAATCTGTTTGTAATTTTGAACTGGTACATTTTCAAAGTGTAGCTCCAACCAAAAAATCTGTTTTTAAGCTTTTTTGAAAACATAGGGAAGGGTTATCACCCCTGTGACATTTGATTTGCTGTCTGTGCTCCTCTTCAGAAGATTTCAGCTCACTTTTTGTCCCAATGACAAA
Organism: Aquarana catesbeiana; assembly: GCF_042186555.1. NCBI lineage: Eukaryota > Metazoa > Chordata > Amphibia > Anura > Ranidae > Aquarana > Aquarana catesbeiana. Next base: position 106,636,428 of record NC_133324.1, on the reverse strand, counting down.
TGTTTTTTGAAAATTTGGGGTTTTTAATGAAACAAGGATTGGTGATAAAGCATCAGTGTAAAGGAGAAAAGTTTTTTTCCCATATTAACTCTTACAGGAGAGAATTTCCCTTCCTATGGGGTAGATTTCATCTCACTTCCTGTTGTCTCCTTCCATTTGCAAGTAGGAGTCGTTTGTAAGTTGGATGTTTGAAAGTAGGGGCCTGCCCTATATACTCAGCAGAAATGTGGGCCTTAGGTGTTGTTGTGGCCACAACACTGTAAGCCATCACAGGGCCCTGCTGTGAAATATTAGATCAAGAATTGTAATTACATGACCCTGTTGAACAGGGTCAGAAAAATTGGGCCTTTGGTGATGGTGGTGGTGGTGCTGGTGCCACAACACTGTAAGTCCTCACAGTTACACTTGGTGGGCGCAGAAACGGGCCCTGCTGTGAAATATTAGATCAAGAATTGTAATTACATGCCCCTGTTGAACAGGGCCAGAAAAATTGGGCCTTTGGTGGTGGTGGTGGTGGTGGTGCTGGTGGCACAACACTGTAAGTCCTCACAGTTACTCTTGGTGGGCGCAGAAACGGGCTCTGCTGTGAAATATTAGATCAAGAATTGTAATTACATGCCCCTGTTGAACAGGGCCAGAAAAATTGGGCCTTTGGTGGTGGTGGTGCTGACACGTACCTCGTATGTGAGCCTGACGTGCAGAGGGAGACCTCTCGTACAGCCCTGGTTCCCAGATCACTGGAGTTGAGGACAGTGACCGTAGGAGCACAGTGGGGTATGAGTGCCTGGTGGATTCTCTGGAACTGGAGATGATGTCCACTGGGAGACACTGGAACTGACTGGAGTGCCGGGTGCAGGTAAGCTGGATACAAGTCAGCAGGTAAGCCGGATGCAGGTCAGCAGGGTGCAGGTGAGCTGGATGCAGGTCAGCAGGATGCAGGTAAGCTGGATGCAGGTCAGCAGGCTGCAGGTCAGCAGGATGCAGGTCAGCAGGCTGCAGGTGAGCTGGATGCAGGTCAGCAGGATGCAGGTAAGCTGGATGCAGGTCAGCAGGGTGCACACAGCAGGCAGAAGCAAGGTCAGACAAGCCGGGTCATACACAGTGGATCAGTTCAACAGATTCGGCAGGCAAGGAATAGTCAAGTTCGGGCTGGTTTCTGGTAACAGGAGATCAGACAGGCAGGTAAACAGAATCAGAGTCAGGGAAAGCCAAGGTTCAGGATTGGAGACAGCAGCGTGGTCAGAGAGCCAGGTCAGGTGATCGGATGCTGATTACAGGAACAGGTCACAGGTGAAGCTGCAGATCAAACAGCAAGTGCTGAATTGTGGAAGCCCCTCTTAAAGGCCACTGGGTGCCAAAGCCGAATCACTGTGCGTGCGATCTCTGCGATCGGCACATGCGCATTGGCGCACGCCTGTTCGTTACTGGGAACCTGTTGGTGGGGATGCGCCTGAGCCCTGTTGCAGGTCTGGAAGTAGTATGTCCATGACATTGCCCCCCCCTTAAGGGCAACCTCCGGGTGCCCAAAAGAGCTCTTTTCTGAGGATGTCTGTGGAAGTAGGCCTGGATCAGTTCTTGGGCATGCACATTTTGCTTAGGTTCCCATGAGTTCTCCTCTGGTCCATAGCCCTTCCATTTGATTAAAAATTGAAGTTGGTTACCTCTTCTCCTGCAGTCTACGACAGCCTGCACCTCATACTCCTCGTCCTTATTAATAATAACGGGTCCGGGTGGCTCCGTTCCTCTGTCCGGGAAAGGGTCGGGTACTGTGGGTTTAAGCAGAGACACGTGAAACACCGGGTGCACTTTGAGCGACTCAGGCAGGGTAAGTTCATAGGAGACCTCATTCAATTTCCTCTTAACTGGGAAAGGGCCAATGAATCTGGGTGCCAGCTTCTTTGAAGGGCAAGCCATCTTGAGGTTGGTGGTAGATAACCACACCTGATCACCTGGTTGGAGACGTAATTCACCTCTTCTCTTCCTGTCATTAAGCCTCTTGTTGGTTGCCTGCGCCTTGGCCATAGCTTCTTGCAACAACTTGTTGTTGCGACCCAGGAACTCGACAGTGCTTTGTACTGCTGGAACAGGAGATTCTGGAATAATGTTAGGCAGGAAGACAGGATGGAACCCATAGTTCGCAAAGAACGGTGACTGACCTGTGGCTGAATGGCTGGCATTGGTGAAAGCAAATTCCGCTAAAGGCAACAGTGCTACCCAATCATCTTGGACAAATGAGGTAAAGCAACGGATGTACTGTTCCAGGGTTTGGTTCGTCCTTTCAGTTTGTCCGTTAGTCTGGGGGTGGAAAGCAGATGACATGGAAAGTTCAATTTTCAGAATTTGGCATAGTGACCTCCAGAAGCGGGAGGTGAACTGGACTCCCCTGTCAGATACAATGTTGGTTGGTACCCCATGCAGCCTTACGATCTCCCTGATGAACACCCGGGTGGTTTCCAAAGCAGACGGCGTACTCTTTAGGGGTATGAAGTGGGCCATCTTAGACAGACGGTCAACCACTACAAAGATAGCTGTATGTCCTTCAGAAGGGGGTAGTTCCACTACAAAGTCCATGGCAATCATGCTCCAGGGTCTGTCAGGAATTGGTAGTGGTCTGAGGAGGCCCCAGGACTTGGTCCTGGCAGACTTGCTTTGGGTACAGATGACACATGACTTAACATAGTCCTTGCAATCTTCCTCAAGCTTCGGCCACCAAAACATGCGCTGGATTAGTTCACGAGTCTTGTGAACCCCAAAATGTCCGGCCAGCGGGTGGTCGTGACACAGGCTCAACACTTCTGTCCGGCAACTTTCTGGCACAAAAATTTTGCTGTCCTTCCAAAGCATCCCATCCCTGGGTATCATGATTGATCCTGGAGGACCGGACACCCCCTCTGAGGCTTGTTTTAGACCGGACATCAGGTCTGTCTGGAAAAGCAGAAAGTTGCCCTCAGATAAGATGGTGTCCGGAACTGAAGTTTCTTTGGGGTCATCATATAAGAGTGACATTGCGTCAAAGAAGGATGACAAAGAGTCCAGAGAAACATGGTGTTCTTCCAGCAGGTGATGAGCCCAGGCTTGTGGATCTCCCAGCAGAAGTGAGACAACAAACCCCACCTTGGTGTTTTCCCGCGAAAAGGTTAAGGGTAGTAAGGAAAAGTACAGCTCACATGCATTACGGAAAGTCCGAAACTTGCTTCGATCCCCAGAAAACTTCTCCGGAATTGGGACCCTGGGTTCTGGAGATAACATCATTACAGGGAGTGCGGGGGAAGCCACTGATGACAACCCACTGGAAGAAGGGTTTGTAATACTCGTCCGGGACTGCACTTGTCTCACCAGGTGTTCATAGCGTTCCTGAAGCGATTTCACCTCTTGAGTGAGGACGGAGAGTAATTGGCAGATTTCATCAGTAGCAGAGGTCCCTCTTGCAGGCTCAGGCATGGCTGTTTGATACTGACACGTACCGCGTATGTGAGCCTGACGTGCAGAGGGAGACCTCTCGTACAGCCCTGGTTCCCAGATCACTGGAGTTGAGGACAGTGACCGTAGGAGCACAGTGGGGTATGAGTGCCTGGTGGATTCTCTGGAACTGGAGATGATGTCCACTGGGAGACACTGGAACTGACTGGAGTGCCGGGTGCAGGTAAGCTGGATACAAGTCAGCAGGTAAGCCGGATGCAGGTCAGCAGGGTGCAGGTGAGCTGGATGCAGGTCAGCAGGATGCAGGTAAGCTGGATGCAGGTCAGCAGGCTGCAGGTAAGCTGGATGCAGGTCAGCAGGCTGCAGGTGAGCTGGATGCAGGTCAGCAGGATGCAGGTAAGCTGGATGCAGGTCAGCAGGGTGCACACAGCAGGCAGAAGCAAGGTCAGACAAGCCGGGTCATATACAGTGGATCAGTTCAACAGATTCGGCAGGCAAGAAATAGTCAAGTTCGGGCTGGTTTCTGGTAACAGGAGATCAGACAGGCAGGTAAACAGAATCAGAGTCAGGGAAAGCCAAGGTTCAGGATTGGAGACAGCAGCGTGGTCAGAGAGCCAGGTCAGGTGATCGGATGCTGATTACAGGAACAGGTCACAGGTGAAGCTGCAGATCAAACAGCAAGTGCTGAATTGTGGAAGCCCCTCTTAAAGGCCACTGGGCGCTAAAGCCGAATCACTGTGCGTGCGATCTCTGCGATCGGCACATGCGCATTGGCGCACGCCTGTTCGTTACTGGGAACCTGTTGGTGGGGATGCGCCTGAGCCCTGTTGCAGGTCTGGAAGTAGTATGTCCATGACAGGTGCTGGTGGCACAACACTGTAAGTCCTCACAGTTACTCTTGGTGGGCACAGAAATGGGCCCTGCTGTGAAATATTAGATCAAGAATTCTAATTACATGTCCCTGTTGAACAGGGGCTGAAAAATTGGGCCTAAGGCACTGGTGCTGTTGCCACAACACTGCAACCCCTCACAGATACTCTAGTTGGAACGCAGGAACGAGCCCTGCTGCAAAGTATTGCATCAAAAATTGTAATTACACGCCCCCGTTAAACAGGGGCTGAAAAATTGGGCCTTAGGCACTGGTGCTGTTGCCACAACACTGCAACCCCTCACAGATACTCTAGTTGGAGCGCAGGAACGAGCCCTGCTGCAAAGTATTGCATCAAAAATTGTAATTACATGCCCCTGTTAAACAGGGACTGAAAAATTGGGCCTTAGGCACTGGTGGCGGCGCCCAGAACCAAAATTGTTCTTACAAGCTATCAGCATGATCATTGAGGAGGAAGAGGATAATTACTCAGCATAACAGGATAGTCACTCAGCATCAGCATAGGCAGTCTTTGAAGGGATCTGACATTTGCAAAAAAAATTATTCAGTTACATCAGCATCAGGTGCTTGGTATCTGGTGGTGATCCAAGACTGATTCATTTTTATGAAGGTCAGTCGATCGACCGAGTCGGTGGACAGACGCACCCTGCGATCGGTTACAAAGCCTCCAGCAGTACTGAATGTGCGTTCCAAAAGAACGCTGGATGCAGGACAGGCCAGTAGCTCAATTACATACTGTGCAAGCTCTGGCCAGTGATCCATCCTCAAGACCCAGTAACCCAGAGGATTTTCGGTCGGAAAGGTGTCCAAGTCAGATCTTGCCCCTAGGTATTCCTGCACCATGTAAAACTGTCAGAGGAGGTCTCGGAATGGACATGCTATTGGGCACTCTGGTGTGCACCGGTTTGCACTGGTGCGCGCCCGTTCGTGCCGTTGTGCGGGCACGTGCGGGTGCGTGCAGGAGCGTCGGCGCGGGCGCGCTCACGGTGCTTGGCGGCAATCGCCCTATTTAAGCTGCTGGAACTTTCTGCTCAGTGCTGTCCGATCTGCAGCTCCCAGTTCCTGTGTTCCTGTTACCTGTCTGCTTGTTGATCTCCATGTGACCCCGGATAGTCTTTTGGATTCTTCTCTGCTATCTGCCTGCACCTGACCTTGGCTTCCCTTGACCACGAATCTACCTGCTCCTTTGTACCACGTAGTCTGCCTGCTGCCAACCCTGCCTGTGACCCGGACTTTGAGCCTGCCTGTTTCCCTGTACCGTACTGACCACTTGCTGCCAACTCTGCCTGTGACCGGACCAGCCCTTTCTGCTCCTGCTCTGCACCGCCTGCCTACGCTCCAGCTTGTCAAGGACTTCCAGTCTATTTGCATCAGGATCCTGGGCCTTACCTCCGCAAGCCACCCGCCAGGCTCTTTTACCACTCTGTGCTCCTGTGCCTTCTGTTCATACTACCAGGGGCCGGGAACCAGATTCGTACGGGAGGCCTCCCCCTGCTACATCGGGTTCGTCAGTCAGGTACGTGCAAGTCTGACAGTATCGGACAGCCATGTCCGAGCCCGAGCAGGGGTCCTCTCCCATGGAGGAATTATGCAGACACCTGGCGGGTCTCACACAAGCTGTGAAGAGCCTGCAGGAAGGCTATACTAGGCTGGAGGAACGAGTCCAGGTGCTGTCCTCACCTGCTAACCCTCAAGCTGCTTCTGCTGCTGGACTCTCAGCTCCTCCCTCCGTGGTTATGCTTCCTCCTGAGCCAAAGGTTCCTACACCCGACAGATTTTCCGGTGAGCGTAGTAAGTACCGATCCTTCCGCAATGCCTGTGGACTTTACTTTGCTCTGCAACCACGTACCTTTTCCTTAGAGGCGACTAAGGTGGGCTTCGTGATTTCTCTTCTGTCCGGTGAACCACAGACCTGGGCCCACCGTCTTTTGGAACAAAAGTCAGCATCTCTGGACAATCTGGATGCATTCTTTGCCGCCATGTCTCAATTATATGAGGACCCCCCAGTTGAAAGCCACCGCTGAGTCCGCCTTGCACGCCCTACGACAAGGGTGTAGACCCGCAGAAGATTACATCCTGGAATTCAGGCGTTGGAGTTCGGACACGGATCGGAACGACGCGGCCCTGCATTACCAATTTCGTGTGGGCCTTTCCGACTCACTTAAAGATGAGTTGGCGCGGGTTGGATTACCACAAACGTTGGAGGACCTTATCAACCTGTCCGTTCAGATAGATCGGCGCCTCAGGGAGCACCGCTCCGAAAGATCCACCAACCAATTCCATCCCACCTGGGTCCTCCCAAAGGTCCCTAGTGCTACCAGCTCTGTCGGCCAAAGCCCTCATGTACCACCTACCTCGGTCCTTGATACCCCTGAACCGATGCAGCTCGGCCTTCTCTGCCCATCTCTCACTCCAGAAGAACGGCAGCGTCGACGGGTCAACAATCTGTGTATGTACTGCAGGGAGTCGGGTCACTACGTGAGATCTTGCCCTAACAAGACACGTAAGTCCCTTTCAACCTCTACTAAGTGTGCATCTGCCTTGCCTAACCTTGCTAATCATCTTGTTCTTCCCATTATTCTGCAGCTTCCAGGACAGGATCTTACAGTCTCGGTCATAATTGATTCCGGAGCTTGCAGCTGCTTCATAGACCTAACTTTTGCTGCTAACCACCGCATTCCTCTCCAAGCGAAATCACAGGGATTTGCGGTCCACCTTGCTGATGGTTCCACCCTTATCTCTGGTCCTGTCACCCAGGAGACTATTCCTCTGATGGCCATCATGAACACTCATCACCAGGAATTCCTTCGTTTGGATGCTATCTCTTCTCCACTTTTTCCTATTTTTTTGGGAATGCCGTGGTTACAGGCCCATAATCCTAGTATTGACTGGGTCTCCGGAGAAATCAAGTTCCTCTCCAACTATTGTCAACAGAACTGCCTGCACAGTACCTCTGCAAAATCCCCTCAACTCTTGTGTCTGGACATTGACACTGAATCGCAGCAGGCGATTCCCGCACCGTATCAGGACTTTTTTGACGTCTTCAGTAAAAAGGGGGCAGAAACTCTTCCTCCTCACAGACCTTATGATTGTCTGATAGAACTCTTGCCTGGATCTGAAGTTCCTTTTGGAAGAATTTTTCCGTTAACAGAGCAGGAGCTGGACACTCTTAAAATCTATATTGATGAGAATCTAAAGAGAGGGTTCATCCACCTCACCAGCTAGGGCCGACATTTTCTTCGTGGAGAAGAAGGATCACTCCCTTCGGCCTTGTATCAACTATAGGGAACTGAATAAAATAACCATCAAGAATCCTTACCCTTTACCTCTCGTGCCCGAAATCTTCCAAAGACTAGGTTCTGCAATAATCTTTACCAAACTTGATCTCCTACAACCTAATCCGCATCAGAGAGGGAGGTGAATGGAAAACTGCTTTCCGTACCCGGTTCGGGCACTTTGAATACCTCGTCATGCCCTTTGGTCTGTGCAACGCGCCTGCAACGTTTCAACCCTTTGTTAATGATATCTTCCGTGACCTCCTGGACTTATATGTTATAGTGTATCTAGACGATATTTTGATCTTTACCTCTTCAGTCACTGAACATCACAGGCATGTCCGAAATGTATTAACCCGGCTCAGGCAGCATGGACTTTATGCCAAATTAGAAAAATGTGAATTTGAACGCCAATGCATCCAGTTCCTCGGCCTAATCATTTCTATCAATGGCATTAAAATGGATCTGCAAAAAGTGGCAGCTATCCTAGACTGGCCCGCTCCCTCCGATAAGAAAGAGGTCCAACGCTTCATTGGCTTCGACAATTTTTACCGGAAGTTCATAAAGGGTTTTTCTGCAATTATTACTCCGATCACTGAACTGACCAAGCAAGGGAACCAATTCTGTTGGTCTACCGAGGCACAATCCACCTTTGAAAAACTTAAAGAGTTATTTACCTCCGCTTTCATTCTGAAACATCCAGACCCTGCCTTACCTTTCGTCCTTGAAGTGGATGCTTCAGAGGTTGAAGTAGGGGCAGTACTCTCTCAGCGGCAAGGTGCCAAGGCCCTACTCTATCCGGTAGCCTTTTTCTCATGAAAGCTCTCCACTGCTGAGAAAAATTTATGACGTGGGAGATCGAGAGCTTTTGGCCATTAAGGCCGCACTGGAAGAGTGGCACTATCTTTTGGGGGGTGTTGCACATCCCATTCTGGTCTACACCGACCACAAAAACCTTGAGTACTTGAGAACAGCCAAGAGACTGAGACCTCGGCAGGCAAGGTGGGCTCTGTTCTTCTCTAGATTCCGGTTTCACATTACATACAGACCCAGCTCCAAGAATATTAAATCGGACGCATTATCCCGCTTGTTCCATGATTCCGGGGAACCTTTACCTTCAGACACCATCGTTCCTGCTGGAAATTTTCTGCTGCTACAAGGGGATATCATATCCCAAATTAAACAAGCCTCCAGGAATTTGTCCCCACCTACGGGAGTCGACGTAAGTTTGCAAGATGGTTTGTTCCGGCACAAAGACAAAATCATGGTTCCAGAGAGTCTAAGGGTGGAAGTACTGGGACTCTGCCACGACCATAAATTGGCTGGGCATTTTGGCGTACTGAAGATGACAGAGCTGGTGCAACGTACATTTTGGTGGCCTCAATTGGTAAATGATTGCAAGAGCTATGTGGAATCCTGCACCACCTGTGCTCGGAACAAGAACAGCCGGACAAAAGCCTGGGGTCTACTAAAGCCCTTATCCGTCCCAGAAAGACCCTGGAAGATGATTACGATGGATTTCATCGTGGAACTCCCTCTGGCAGAGGGTTTTTCCACCATCTTCGTCATTGTGGATAGATTGTCTAAGATGGCTCATTTTCTACCCATGAAAGGCACACCTTCAGCCGTGGAAACAGCAAAAATTTTCGTCAAGGAAATAGTGAGACTGCATGCCATCAAGTATAGTTTCTGATAGAGGTGTTCAGTTCACTTCCAGGTTCTGGAAGGCTCTCTGTGGGTCACTTTGAAATTGAATTAGCTTTCTCGTCTGCCTACCATCCCCAGACAAATGGGTAGACAGAGAGAGCTAATCAAACTCTGGAGCAATATCTCAGATTCTTTTCCACCTTCTCACAGGACGATTGGGTCTCTCTTCTGCCTATTGCTGCGTTTGCATATAACAACTCTGTGCACTCAGCTATTAAACAGACGCCATTCTTCGACAAGTATGGCTTTCACCCGTCATTCCTGCCCGGATCTCTACCCGAGTGTTCAATTCCCGCAGCTTCCGAAACAATGGACTTCTTCTTCACCAACAATAAGCTACTACGAGAGACCATGGCTAAAACCCAGGAATACAATAAAAGAATGTTCAATAGGAAGAAGCGTGGAGAACTTATTCTGGAACCTGGCAACCAGGTTTGGCTGTCTACCCTTAACTTAAAAATGGTCTGTCCTTCAAAGAAGTTGGGTCCCAAATTCGTGGGTCCTTTTCCGGTCAAGAGGAAACTGAATGATGTGACCTATGAGCTGGACTTACCCAATACATTAAAGGTTCATCCAGTCTTCCACGTATCTTTGCTGAAACCCGTTGTTCCCAATTCCTTTTCGGGTCGTAATACTGGCCCACCTGAAACTGTAATCATTAACAACGAAATAGAATTTGATGTGGAAGCAATCCTGGACTGCAGGAACAGACACAACCAAGTCCAATACTTGATCAAATGGAGAGGGTATGGACCAGAAGATAATTCCTGGGAACCGGAAAGCAACCTGCACACCAGGGAACTTTTAAGAGACTTTTGGAGTGCCCACGCTGATAGACTGGCCCAGATGGGCATCCGGAGGCTGCCCTTCAGGAGGGGGCACTGTCAGAGGAGGTCTCGGAATGAACATGCTATTGGGAACGCCGGTGTGCGCCGGTTCGCGCCGGTCTGCGCTGAGGCGCGCCTGTTCGTGCTGTTGTGCGGGCGCGTGCGGGTGCGTCGACGCGGGCGCGTGCAAGGTGCTTGGCGCCAATCGCCCTATTTAAGCTGCTGGAAATTTCTGCTCGGTGCTGTCCGATCTGCAGCTCCCGCTTCCTGTGTTCCTGTTACCTGTCTGCTTGTTGATCTCCTTGTGACCCCAGCTTGTCTTTTGGATTCCTCTCTGCTATTTGCCTGCACCTGACCTCGGCTTCCCTTGACCACGAATCTGCCTGCTCCTTTGTACCACTTAGTCTGCCTGCTGCCAACCCTGCCTGTGACCCGGACTTTGAGCCTGCCTGTTTCCCTGTACCGTACTGACCACTCGCTGGCAACTCTGCCTGTGACCGGACCAGCCCTTTCTGCTCCTGCTCTGCACCGGCTGCCTACGCTCCAGCTTGTCAAAGACTTCCAGTCTATTTGCATCAGGATCCTGGGCCTTACCTCCGCAAGTCACCCGCCAGGCTCTCTTACCACTCTGTGCTCCTGTGCCTTCTGTTCATACTACCAGGGGCCGGGAACCATATACGTACGGGAAGCCTCCCCCTGCTACATCGGGTTCGTCAGTCAGGTACGTGCAAGTCTGACACAGACGCTGGCGATGGTTGCTGGAACCAATCATACCTAGGGGCTGCGGACTGAAAAATTGTCTGAACGCATCGGTCAGATGGCCACCCTCTCCACCGCTCCTTCTTTGACTGATCGAAGCCTCAGCAACACGTTGTCCAGAAACAGGAGTTTGTAACCTCCCAGTCTCTGGGAACGCGTTGCACAGACCTTTCTACAAGGCCTCCCGAAGATGTTTCATCCTCTGCTCCCTCTGCGATGGCAAGATAAGGTCCGCAACCTTACCCTTGTAATGTGGATCAAGGAGGGTTGCCAGCCAATATTGGTCCTTCTCCTTGATACAACGAATACGAGGATCCTTACGCAGGCTTTGCAGGATCAGGGAGGCCATGCAGCGTAGGTTTGCTGAGGAATCCAGTCCAGAGTCCTCTGGGTCACTAAGGACGACATGATGCGCAGCCACCTCCTCCCAGCCAAGTCCATGTGTTTCTTGGGACTCTAAATGATCCCTTAAAGACTGCTGCTGATGCTGAGTGCCAGGCTCCACCTCCATACTGACACAATCTTCCTCCTCCTCCTCATCCTCTTCCTGTGAGATCGGCGGGCACGCAGGAACACTGTCTGGATAAAGGGGGCCTTGAGAGCTAAGGAAGTCCTCCTCTTCCTGCCTCTGTTCTGCCTCAAGTGCCCTGTCCATTATTCCACGCAGCGTGTGCTCCAACAGGTGGACAAGGGGGACAGTGTCACTGATGCATGCGCTGTCACTGCTCACCATCCTCATGGCCTCCTCAAATGGTGACAGGACAGTGCATGCATCCCTGATCATGGCCCACTGGCGTGGGGAAAAAAAAACAAGCTCCCCTGACCCTGTCCTGGTGCCATAGTCACACAGGTACTCATTGACGGCCCTCTGCTGTGTGTGCAGCCGCTGCAGCATGGCCAACATTGAGTTCCACCTGGTGGGCATGTCACAGATTAGGCGGTTCTTGGGCAGGTTAAATTTCCTTTTGGAGGTCTGCCAGCCGAACACTGGCATTATATGACTGGCGGAAATGCACACAGACTTTCCTGGTCTGCCTCAGGACATCCTGTAAGCCCGGGTACCTGCCCAAGAACCACTGCACCACCAAGTTAAGGATGTGAGCCAAACAGGGCACATGGGTCAGTTGTCCCTGTCGGAGGGCGAAGAGGAGGTTGGTGCCATTGTCACAAACCACCATTCCTGCCTTAAGTTGGTGTGGCGTCAACCACCTCTGAACCTGCCCCTGCAGAGCTGACAGAACCTCTGCCCCAGTATGGCTCCTGTCCCCCAAGCACACCAGCTCAAGCACCGCATGGCATCTTTTGGCCTGCGTACTTGCGCAGCCCCTTGAACGGCTAAAGAGCACCGCTGGTTCTGAGGACAAAGCACAGGAAGAGGCCATGGAGGAAGAAGAAGAGAAGGGGGTGGAGGAGAGAGGTGTGTCACAATCATTAGTAGTGGCATTTTAGAGGCGTGGTGGCGGAACAACCTCCAACACTACTGCACCTTGTCCTGCATCCTTCCCAGCTGCCAGCAGAGTGACCCAATGCGCCGTGAAACTGTCCATAACTGCTGGACCATGAGTCATGGGTAATATGCACCTTACCGCTGACCGCCCTGTCCTGCGAGGCCAAAACATTGCCTTCCACATGCCAGTAGAGAGCCGGAATCACCTTCCATAAGAAAAAGTGGTGTTTGGGTACCTGCCACTGAGGAACCGCACATTCCACAAACTCACGGAAGGGGGCAGAGTCGACCAACTGAAAAGGTAGCAGTTGAAGTGCTAGCAATTTTGCCAAGCTAGCATTCAACCGCTGGGCATGTGGATGGCTGGGAGCGAACTTCTTTCGGCGGTGCAGCAGCTGGGGCAGGGAAATTTGCCTGGTACAATCTGACGTCGGTGTACCGAAAGCAGATTGCCCACAAGTACTTGGCTGTGACACACCTAATTCTACACCTTCATTCCACTCAGTGCAGGTCTCAGAGAGGACTGAAGGTATAGTGGGGTTGGAGATCTCAGCTGATGAGGAGCAAGGAGAGGTCCTCTTTGTTCTTTGGTGTGGGTCTTTTAGATACGCTTGCCAACGAACTGCATGGCAGGTCAACATATGTCTGGTCAAGCATGTAGTGCCCAAGCGGGAGATGTTTTGGCCACGCGAGATATGCTTGAGACATATGTTGCAAATAGCAGTGGTGTGATCTGATGCACTCGTCTCAAAAAAGGCCCACACCAAAGAACTTTTGGAATAACGCGCAGAGACAGCAGCGCTCTGCACATGCGGAGCTTTGTGGTGTGATGCAGTCAGAGTGCTGCCCTTAGGCTGGGCCCTGGAGGGCATCCTGCCTCGTTGGTGATGTGCCTCCTCCTTCTCTCTCCTATCAGCCACCCACGTTGAGTCAGTGACCTCATCATCCCCTCCCTCCTCATCACTGGAGCAAACCTGGCAGTATGCTGCAGCAGGGGGAGCATGACTGCCAAATTGCTTTCCTTCTTGAGCACCCCCTCTGTTCATGCTCACATTACTGCCTTCATCTAGCTCAGTATCATCATCAGAGCCTTCTAAACGCTGGGCATCCTCCTGGAGCATGTACCCAACACTGTGGTCAAACAGTTAGAGGGACTCCTCAGGAGGACATGGTGGGGCTAGGGAAGGAGTCACTGATTGAGCAGAGGGAAGAGGCCGCGTTGGCAGCTGCTTTGCAAGACAAAGTACCCTGAGCATGGGTGAGGGAGGATGAGGACGGCTTGGTCATCCACTCGACCAAGTCTTCTGCATGTTGCGGCTCAACATGGCCAGCTGCTGAAAAAAAGGCCAAGCGTGTCCCACGGCCACGTGCTGATGAGGATGCACCGTCTCCACAACCAGCACCGTTGCCTCTAGACACAGAGCCTGCTTGCCCTCTTTTATTGGCTTGTGACTGTCTGCCTTTCCTTGTTGGCCTTCCAGACATACTAATGGCCTGTAGCTGCACTAAGCTGGGATATATATATATATATATATATATATATATATATATATATATATACTGATATTGCAGCTAGCAAAATCAACTACCTGCCTCCTACAGTATGAGAACACCACCAACCTTCTACAGGTAGCTTTAGCTGAACACTGTGCAGAGGTCGCACTACACTAACGTGTAAATAATTTAGCTGCCTGCGGTAGTGATAGGATCAGGAAAACACCACCAACCTTCTACAGGTAACTTTAGCTGAACAGTGCAGAGGTCGCACTACATTAACGTGTAAATACTTTAGCTGCCTGCGGTAGTGATAGGATCAGGAAAACACCACCAACCTTTTACAGGTAGCTTTAGCTGAACACTGTGCAGAGGTCTCACTACACTAACGTGTAAATACTTTAGCTGCCTGCGGTAGTGATAGGATCAGGAAAACACCACCAACCTTCTACAGATAGCTTTAGCTGAACACTGTGCAGAGGTCGCACTACACTAACTTGTAGCTTTAGCTGAACACTGTTCAGAGAACGCACTACACTAACTTGTAGCTTTAGCTGAACACTGTGAGGAGGACGCACTACACTAACTTGTAGCTTTAGCTGAACACTGTTCAGAGCACGCACTACACTAACTTGTAGCTTTAGCTAAACACTGTGCAGAGGTCGCACTACACTAAATTGTAGCTTTAGCTGAACACTGTGCAGAGGTCACACTACACTAACTTGTAGTTTTAGCTAAACACTGTGAGGAGGACGCACTACACTAACTTGTAGCTTTAGCTGAACACTGTGAGGAGGAAGCACTACACTAACTTGTAGCTTTAGCTGAACACTGTGCAGAGGTCACACTATACTAACTTGTAGCTTTAGCTGAACACTGTGAGGAGGATGCACTACACTAACTGTAAATAGTCTAGCTGCCTGACTGTGGTACTAATAGGATCAAAAGAACACCAGCAATTTTCTTCAGGTAGCTGTAAATACTGTAACAAGACAAGCCTGCCTGTCAGTAGGAAGATAACAGGAACGGATCTAGCTAAACTGAATACAGTGTATATATATATATATATATATATATATATATATAACACCTGGGATGCATATATATATATACACAATACACTGTAAGTGCAGCTAACTGACTGACTGTCCTGCCTAATCTATCTAACTCAAATGAAATGACACTGTCTCTCTCTCTCTCTCTCTATCTCTCAGCATGCCGGAACACACTACACAGGGCCGCCGTTCAGGCGGCCTTATATAGTGTGGGGCGTGTTCTAAACCCCCTGAGCCATAATTGGCCAAAGCCACCCTGGCTTTGGCCAATTACAGCTCTCTCTACTGACAAGCGCTGTGATTGGCTAAGCATGCGGGTCATAGTGCATGCTTGGCCAATCATCAGCCAGCAATGCACTGCGATGCCGCAGTGAATTATGGGCCGTGACGCACCACACACATGGGTTCGACTCGAACACAAAGCTCATCCCTACTGGCCGCCTACATACTAACAAAATAGTATGAAAATGTATTTTCCCCCACACCTAACGCCCTTAAACCTTTCAGCCAAACTGCCTTGAAATCTGGACATAGGGGACCAGTCCGAATGTCGCCACAGTGACCCCCCACCTTCAGGCTCACCGTTAAAAACCCATTATTGTCCCTCCTGAGCCTTGCCCCCCCTTGTACCTCTCGGTAGAGCGATCCCACTTGCCGATCCTACCAGCCCCAACAGAAACGCCAAGACTCGTGCCGCTCTTACAGTAAAGAACCCTCTACGTAGTTTAAGGTTAAACCTCTTTTCTTCTAATTTTAATGAGTGGCCACAAGTCTTGTTAAACTCTCTTCTGCAAAAAAGTTTTATTTCTATTGTGGGGTCACCAGTACGGTATTTGTATATTGAAATCATATCCCCTCTCAAGCGTCTCTTCTCCAGGAAGAATAGGTTCAGTGCTCGCAACCTTTCCTCATAACTAAGATCCTCCAGACCCTTTATTAGCTTTGTTGCCCTTCTTTGTACTCGCTCCATTTCCAGTACATCCTTCCTGAGGACTGGTGCCCAGAACTGGACAGCATAGTCTAGGTGCAGCCGGTCCAGAGTCTTGTAGAGTGGGAGAATTATCATTTTATCTCTGGAGTTGATCCCTTTTTAATGCATGCCAATATTCTGTTTGCTTTGTTAGCAGCAGCTTGGCATTGCATGCCATTGCTGAGCCTATCATCTAAAAACGCTTTATCGCCATCACAAACCTGCCCGAACACCCCCCAATAAGCCTTTTATTACAAACCATTAAATCCCACATTCACAAGAAAACAAGTTTAATACCGATAATACCATCAATGCATAACAACTAAACCCCCTCAGCTTGTGCCCTATCTAAGGTATATGCAGGCCTATATACTTGCGATTGTATAATTAACTACTTACCAGATACTTACTTTATACCCCGATGTTACCACCGCGATTGTATAATTAACTACTTACGTACTTACCAGATACTTACTTGATACCCCGATGTCACCACCGTAATGTCAGGAAGGGACACCCATACCTCAGATGGGCCCAACCCACAGTTTTCCACAGCTAGGAAGGGACACCCATACCTTCGATGGGCCCAATCAACATTTTTACACAGTTAGGAAGGGACACCCATACCTCCGATGGGCCCAACCAACATT
The DNA here is from genome assembly GCF_042186555.1 of Aquarana catesbeiana. NCBI lineage: Eukaryota > Metazoa > Chordata > Amphibia > Anura > Ranidae > Aquarana > Aquarana catesbeiana. Next base: position 106,619,935 of record NC_133324.1, on the reverse strand, counting down.
TTTCCACAGTCAGGAAGGGAGACCCATACCTCCGATGGGCCCAACCAACATTTTTCCACAGTTAGGAAGGGACACCCATACCTCCGATGGGCCCATCCCCCTGATATTCACAGTTAATAAGGGACACCCATACCGTAGATGGGCCCCAACCCACAGTTTTCCACACTTAGGAAGGGACCCCCCCATCCTCAGATGGGCCTGACCCACAGCTATCCACAGATAGGAAGGGACACCCATACCTCAGATGGGTCCAACCCACCATATTCCCCAGTTCGGAAGGGGGCACCCATACCTCAGATGGTCCCAACCCGAATATTTTCACAGTTAGGAAGGAAAACCCATACCTTAGATGGGTCCAACCCCACTATTTTCCCCCAGTTAGGAAGAGATCCCCATACCTCAGACAGGCCCCAAACCACCGTTTTCCACAGTTAGAAAGGAAACCCCCATACCTCAAATGGGCCCCACCCACTATTTTCCCCAGTTAGGAAGGGACACCCGTACCTCAGCTGGGCCCAACCCACTATTTTCCATAGGTAGGACAGGACACCCATACCTCAGATGGGCACAGCCCTCCATTTATTCCATGTGGCCCCCCGCCCCTGTCCTGGGGTAGATGCTCACCGGCCCCCCTTTCTTTGCAAATAACAGAAACTGATTTGGGCCCGCGCCTAGTACAGAAACCGGCACCCCACCTACTGTCCTTGTAATCCCACCTCAAGGACGCATAACGCCCCCTTCTGCCAGGAAAAGCTTGTCCCTCTCCGCCCGGCAGTGTCCCTGTAGACTCTTCTGTGGGCCCCACCAACTGCTTCCGGTAACCAAAGAGCGCTGAACAATGTTCGGGGTTCTTTTCCCCCACTCACCCCCACCATAATAGCTAAAGCCCGGTCAGGGAAAAAATTCCGCAAGATCTGTCCCTACCACCTCATCCCCAGCTGTCTTGCAACGTGTCCATGGACTCAGGGAGAACAGTTCTCTAGACCCACCTTCCACAGCTGTCCCCCAGACCCTGGTGTAAGGTGCGTCCCTAGGGGCCCTTCACCAGCACCTACCCTTCCTTTTGTGTTTCGAGGCAACTAAACTAATGGCCACCTGTGCGCTAGCAGTAGCAGTCTTCCCCCCTGTCCCAGCCCTGTCCACCCCATCTGCGGAAACCAGGCTACTGACGGGCCCATTTGCATCTTCCCACCAACCATGAAACCTCCGCACTCCCGCATCGACCCTGGCAGCGGCGTGACTGCGGGCCAAAAGAACCTGGGGGAACCCCCGCGGCAAACATGACCGCGTGTCCCTCCCCACTTGCTGTGGCCTCGGCCCACCCCTACTAACCACCTCTGCTAACCTGCAGCCTGCCACGAAATAGAAAATTGTAAATGGACTTACCCGGCTGCCTAGGAAGAGTCCCACCAGCCGAAGGTCCCGCCTCCATCACCGCTGATCATCTCTGGGGCTCTTCTTCCTATTCCGACACCGACCGTGCACTCCCTTGAACGTTGCTCCGACCTTCTGTCCCCCAGCGAGCGGCAGCCCTCCTGGGGAAGCGTCCCAGGATGCTGAGGATATGCGCGGCTGCTGGCCCCGCCTCCTCGTGCCAGATCCGCCCACTGAATCTTCGTTGCTGTGCCCGGTCTCGTCTGGGGGGGCACCTCAGTCCCCCGGCATCCCCAGCTGAACGTTGTTTACCCCACTGAGACTCTGCCCCCCCGGCAGTGATTGAGGGAGCCAGCATGTTCCTCTTGCTGCAGCAGGGGGGGGCAATACTGCCTTGGTGTCCCCGGAGCACCCACCTGCCGCTGGTCGTCCGGGGGGGCACCTCGGTCCCCTGCTGCCATGTAACCTCTGTGTCAGCCTCTGGTGAGCGAAGGGCCGCCAGCCATAGCAGTGTAAGCCGGGCGGCCGCTGCTGGCCATTTCTCCCCGCCGAGGCTCCGACCCCGCCGTCTCACCACCAGGGGCGTGCTCCTGAAAGTGCTGCCTTAAGGGCTGCAACGCTGCCCCGGTGTTCCCGGAGCTCCTGGCCTGCCGAGTGCCATCCGGGGGGTAAGGATCCCCCATTCACGAGCACCGCAGGTGATCCCAGATGGGCCCGAACGGACCACCTGGCTTGCTGCTGTCCCTGAGGGAGGAGTCCTGGGAGAGGGGCTCTGGAGGCACCGGTCTCTGAGCACGTATGAACTCACCGCTCCCGGCACCGGTTCTACAGCCCGCTCACCCAGCACTGGCCCCCACTTCATGCAGGCATCCATCCCGCTCCCTGTGCTGCCGGTCCCGACTGCAGCTGGGCTATCCGCCGTTCCCCTCAGCCTGTCTCCCTCCGTAGCAAGCTCCAAGCTTGTTCCTGTATGCTGCACTGATGCCGGGGGGAAGGGCCAGCTCCTTTTTACTCTCCTGTCCCCTCCTCCCAAAGCTACTCCAATCAGGTAAGACCTCTCACTTCTGTCTGTACCCTGTTAACCCTGTCATGCCAGACCTACAATATTTCTTCATTTTATTTCTTTTTCGCTCTGGGCTTTCCTTTACAGCAACATGGGTGGGGGTGATGGGGAGTCTGGGGACTACAAAGATGACTTGCAAGAGTCTGCAGTTCAGCCAGCAAAGCTGTCACCTCTCTCTGTCATCTCCAAGCTGTAAATATGGACTGCAGAGCCCAATACGAGCTTTGCAGTTAAAGCAGATAGCTTGATGCCTCAAGTATTCCATCCAGATGTAAATTATTACAATAATCACAGAACATGAGTATGCTAAAAGGAGCTTCAGTTACATGTGCCAGGCTTGTATGCATTTTTTTGGCCCTGGTTATATTTAAAATATATATATATATATCTTATAGTTGCCAGCCGAATATTTCTGGATTTTGACAATTTTTTTTTATAATTCAATTTGTATTCAATTTTTTTTACATTCAGGACAAACCATACAATACTGTACAAAATGATATGTAAAAACAAAGAAAACAATTAAAGAGTAGACTGTACATATACACTTTTATTTTTGCTCTTCTACCTTAAATCACTTTTCTCAATTATATCTTTTATCTAATAAACCCTTCTATACAATATTTAGAACAGACCATCCCCACCTCATCCAAACAATAAAAAAAAATAAAATAAAAAAATAAACCCAAACAAAACCCAACCAACCTAAAACTCCCCAAAAGAAGCGGAGGCAAAAGAGGGGCACAATCCAAAAAAAGGAAAAAAAATATTAAAAAAAAGTTTATTAAAAAAAAATGTGCATAGAACCTACCAACAATGACGGGGGAAGAAAAACAAACAAAAAAAAAAAAAAAAAAAAGAGAGACCGTAATCCCTTCCTAAGTTATGTGCAATCGCATATCTGTTATAAATGCATTACCTACCAAAAATGTGCATGAAGCCTACCATCAATGAAAGGGGAAGAAAAACAAAACAAGAAAAAAAAACATTTTAACTACTTCAGCCCCGGAAGGATTTACCCCCTTCCTGACCAGAGCACTTTTTACAATTTGGCACTGCCTCGCTTTAACTGCTAATTGCTCGGTCATGCAATGCTGTACCCAAACGAAATTTGCGTCCTTTTGTTCCCACAAATAGAGCTTTCTTTTGATGGTATTTTATCACCTCTGCGTTTTTTATTTTTTGCGCTATAAACGGAAAATGACCGAAAATTTTGAAAAAAAATGATATTTTCTACTTTTTGTTATAAAAAAAATCCAATAAACTCAATTTTAGTCATACATTTAGTCCAAAATGTATTCAGCCACATGTCTTTGGTAAAAAAAATGTCAATAAGCCTATATTTATTGGTTTGCGCAAAAGTTATAATGTCTACAAACTAGGGTACATTTTCTGGAATTTACACAGCTTTTAGTGATCTCATTTCTTGAGGTGCTAAAATGACAGGGCAGTACAACCCCCCCAAATGACCCAATTTTGGAAAGCAGACACCCCAAGGAAATTGCTGAGAGGCATGTTGAGCCCATTGAATTTTTTTTTTTTGTCTCAAGTGATTGAATAATGACAAAAAAAAAATGTACAAAAAAGTTGTCACTAAATGATATATTGCTCACACAGGCCATGGACATATGTGGAATTGCACCCCAAAATACATTCTGCTGATTTTCCTGAGTAGGGGGATACCACGTGTGTGGGACTTTTTGGGAGCCTAGCTGCGTACGGGGCCCCGAAAACTAAGCACTGCCTTCAGGATTTCTAAGGGCGTAAATTTTTAATTTCACTCCTCACTACCTATCACAGTTTTGAAGGCCATAAAATGCCAGGACAGTTCAACCCCCCCCCCCCCCCCCAAATGACCCCATTTTGGAAAGTAGACACCCCAAGCTATTTGCTCAGAGGCATGTTGAGTCCATGGAATATTTTATATTTTGCCACAAGTTGCGGGAAAATAACAAACTTTTTTTTCTTATGGTAGTAGCGTATGGTAGCGTTCAAAACATTCACCAATGCAAAGACCAGGATTGTCAGGACAGGAGGGACAATAATAGCGGGTGTCACGCCTATATGCGCGCTTGCTGCAGACACAACATCTTTTTTGGGGGATTCATTGGGTAGGGGTACTTGGGAGGACATAAAGAAAATGCCTCTCATGCAGCTGACTGCATTTGGTTGGGGATGTGAATGGGAGAAGTACGGGTGCTGCAGAAGTGGTGGGTTCCCAATTAGGATTGGCGAATGCAGCAGGAAGGGCACTATGGGCACGACGGGCCTGTGTTTGTCTTCTTCTTGGTGGCAGCGGGACACTACTTGTGCTTGCCACCACACCAGCTTGAACTGCACTTATGGGACTTGCCACGTCACCAAGTGTTACTGCAGTGCTGGTTTGACTACGACCGGGGTGTACTAGGCCGCTGGTGCTTGCCAGTTCACCAGAAGGAATAGCGGCGCTAGTACTGCTCTGCTCCATACGAGGGACCTGCGGTTCCTGCACCTCAACAACAACAGAAGAAGATTGGGGTTGGGTACGCTTGACCTTGGCAGGGACCACAACTCCGTCGTCAGAGCTATCTGTCATGGAGCCGCTGTCGTCTACAGGATTGTATTCTGAGCCTGAATCTGACAGATGAGTGACTTCCTCTTTACTATCTGTCATGCTCAGAAACGTGTAGGCCTCTTCACTACTGTACCTTCGATTTGCCATTTTGGGCCCTAAATTTAGTGGTACAGTAGTGAGACTCACAGGTAAAAATGCTCCTGACTGTTAGCGACTGATTCAAACGCTACCAAAAAAACTGTTAGCGATCACAGGGATCAGGCCTGACTCTGCGAACGCTGCAGTTATGTGTTTAGTGTTTTGTAAATGACAGTGATCGATCGATACTGCATTTGGGTGGGCTGGGCTGGGCTGGGCTGAGCGGAGGGGCAAAACGCAGGTGCTAGCAGGTATCTGGGCTGATCCCACTAACACTGCCTTTTTGGGAACCCTAAACTGCTGGGGACGCTAGTATAGATCTAATCAGATCAGATATTGATCCGTTAAGATACTATACCACTAATGCAGGTGTATGCTGCGTGCGTGGGTGTTAGCGATACTGGCACTAATCTGTCACTGCCTGGGGTGACGCAGACCCTATCTGACCCTAAAACCTAACTTGTATCACCCGCCGGGTGATCAGGGGGTTAAACCTTTATTAGGTAATAAACAGCGGGTGCCCTGACACTATAAAAAATACACTAACTAACCAGCGTCACCCGTAACAGTTATACGGAGATCACTGGTGAAAGGGTTATCTAGGGGGCAATCAGGGGGTTAAAACCTTTTATTAGGTAGTATATGGGGGTCCCTGACGCTATAAAACGCTGACGGCAAACCTAAATACTTACCTCCCTAACTAGCGTCACCTGTGACACTGATACGGCGATCAGAAAAACGATCGCTTAGTGACACTGGCGACAGGGGGTGATCAAGGGGTTAAAACTTTATTAAGAAGGGTTAGGGGGTACCCTAGACCTAAAGGGGCCTAACACTAACTGCCTTACCACTTATAACTGTCACAAAATGACATCAATGCAGTAATCAGTAAAAAAAAAAAAAAAAAAAACTGCTATTGGTGTCACTGTGACAGGGGGTGCAGGGGGGTGATCGGGGGGGGGTGAAAGTGTGCCTGCATGTTCTACTGTCAGTGTAGTGTCGTGCAGACTTACTTGGATGTCATCTCTCCTTGGAAGATTTTCCAGAGGAAGATTTTCATTCGTTGGGAGCGATCGCGAGGGGGTGGCCACGAATGAGTGGCCTCCCCCTCAGCATTGATCGCTCCCCTAATGATGCCAACTGCCTCGGGCACCGGGGGGGGGGGAGCGCCCGCGGGAGGCAGATCACATACCAGCTACGTGATTTTGCCTGCCCGTGTCATGCTGCCGCAGTATATATGCGTTAGGCGGTCGGCAAGTGGTTAAGACCCCTGTAAAAGAGAGCATAACCCCTAACTTATGTGTAATCATGTATTTATTAAAACTGTATTACTTTATGTTTGTGCCTTTGTCCATATATATTCCATATAACGAATAAAAAATAAATAAATGACCCTCTCCACTTTCCTGTTCCTCCCCTCCCCTCCCCCCCAAAAGAAAAAAACTCCACCCTACTCACCAAATTAAATACTCTACATTTATTTCCATATACATTATCTTAATATCTGGTACACCTACACAAGGGCTGAGACTTCACGGCAATGTTACCTTCTATTATTACAATGCCTACCTATATCCACCTTTCTAATGTATTTTACTCTTTCCCAATCTCCGGGGAATATTGTTTCCAATCTGCCCATATATTCTCAAATTTGTCCTGTTGACTTCTGATTTTATGCACCCATCTTTCCGCCTCCATTATTACTTCTAGCTCTCTTTTCCATTCCAGGAGTGTAGGACATGTAATCTGTTTCCAGTGCCTAGGTATCAGTGTTTCTGCTGCGTTTAGCAAATGTGGGATAACACTTTTTTTATATGATTTAATAGAAGCCGGCATTCCATGGAATAGAAAATGTAGAGGCGACACTTCAATAGGTTTATTGGATAACTTTTCTATCCATGGGGTTACCTCTTCCCAGAAAGATCTAATTCTTAGGTAGGGATGAGCTTCGCGTTCGAGTCGAACCCATGTTCGACTCGAACATCGGCTGTTCGATCGTTTGCCGAATTGCGAACGATATGGGCCGTTCGCGCCAAATTCGTGTGGTGCGTCACAGCCCATAATTCACTGCGTCATCGCAGTGCATTGCTGGCTGATGATAGGCCAAGCATGCACTATGACCCGCATGCTTGCCCAATCACAGCGCTGTCGGTAGAGAGAGCTGTAATTGGCCAAAGCCAGGGTGGCTTTGGCCAATTATGGCTCAGGGGGTTTAGAACACGCCCCACACTATATAAGGCCGCCTACACGGCGGCCCTGTGTAGGGTGTTCCGGCGTGCTTAGATAGAGAGAGAGAGACAGTGTCATTTCATTTGAGTTAGCTAGATTAGGCAGGACAGTCAGTGAGTTAGCGGCACTTATAGTGTATTGTGTATATATATGCATCCCAGGTGTTCTATATATATATATATATATATATATATATATATACACTGTATTCAGTTTAGCTAGATCCGTTCCTGTTATCTTCCTCCTGACAGGCAGGCTTGTCTTGTTACAGTATTTACAGCTACCCGAAGAAAATTGCTGGTGTTCTTTTGATCCTATTAGTACCACAGTCAGGCAGCTAGACTATTTACAGTTAGTGTAGTGCGTCCTGTTCAGTTAAAGCTACAAGTTAGTTTAGTGTGACCTCTGCACAGTGTTCAGCTAAAACTACAAGTCAGTGTAGTGCACAGTGTTCAGCTAAAGCTACAAGTTAGGGTAGTGCGTCCTCCTCACAGTGTTCAGCTAAAACTACAAGTTAGTGTAGTGAGACCTCTGCACAGTGTTCAGCTAAAGCTACAAGTTAGTGTAGTGCGTCCTGCTCACAGTGTTTAGCTAAAACTACAAGTTAGTGTAGTGAGACCTCTGCACAGTGTTCAGCTAAAGCTACAAGTTAGTGTAGTGCGTCCTGCTCACAGTGTTCAGCTAAAACTACAAGTTAGTGTAGTGAGACCTCTGCACAGTGTTCAGCTAAAGCTACAAGTTAGTGTAGTGCATCCTGCTCACAGTGTTCAGCTAAAACTACAAGTTAGTGTAGTGGGACCTCTGCACAGTGTTCAGCTAAAGCTACAAGTTAGTGTAGCGCGTCCTGCTCACAGTGTTCAGCTAAAACTACAAGTTAGTGTATTGAGACCTCTGCACAGTGTTCAGCTAAAACTACAAGTTAGTGTAGTGCGTCCTGCTCACAGTGTTCAGCTAAAACTACAAGTTAGTGTAGTGAGACCTCTGCAGAGTGTTCAGCTAAAGCTACAAGTTAGTTTAGTGCGTCCTGCTCACAGTGTTCAGCTAAAACTACAAGTTAGTGTAGTGAGACCTCTGCACAGTGTTCAGCTAAAGCTACAAGTTAGTGTAGTGCGTCCTCCTCACAGTATTTAGCTAAAACTACAAGTTAGTGTAGTGAGACCTCTGCACAGTGTACAGCTAAAGCTACAAGTTAGTGTAGTGCGTCCTGCTCACAGTGTTCAGCTAAAACTACAAGTTAGTGTAGTGAGACCTCTGCACAGTGTTCAGCTAAAGCTACAAGTTAGTGTAGTGCGTCCTGCTCACAGTGTTCAGCTAAAACTACAAGTGTTGTGGCCACAACAACACCTAAGGCCTAAATTTCTGCTGAGTATGTAGGGCAGGCCCCTACTTTCAAACATCCACCTTACAAACAACTCCTGCTTGCAAACGGAAGGAGACAACAGGAAGTGAGAATAAATCTAACCCTAGGAAGGGAAATTCTCTACTGTAAGAGTTAATATGGGAAAAACATTTCTCCTTTCCACTGATGCTTTATCATCAATCCTTGTTTCACAAAAAAACCCAAATTTTCAAAAAACATTTGTCATTGGGACAAAAAATGAGGTGAAATCTTCTGAAGAGGAGCACAGACAGCAAAACAAATGTCACAGGGGTGATAACCCTTCCCTATGTTTTCCAAAAAGCTTAAAATAGATTTTTTTGGCTGGAGCTAAACACGTTAAAAATGTACCAGTTCAAAATTACAAACAGATTCTACTTAACAACAAACCTACAGTCCCTGTCTTGTTTGCACCGCCTGTATACTGCTGTTCAGAGTATATAGGGCCTGGTGGCCCCATGCCTTTCCTTTTTTTAATTTAGGTGCGGGGTTCCCCTTAATATCCATACAAGACCCAAAGGGCCTGGTAATGGACTGGGGGGTACCCATGCCGTTTGTCTCACTGATTTTCATCCATATTGCCAGGACCCGACATTACATCAAAGCCACAAGCAGTTTTAAATGACTTTTTTTCCTTTAAAAATGACATTTTGTGCAGGGACTGTTCTAAGCACGGGAAACACGCGCCACTTTACAGGCATACTATAGACACCCCCAGGTACGATATTTAAAGGAATATTTCACTTTTTTTTTTTTTTTACTTTAAGCATCATTAAAATCACTGCTCCCGAAAAAACGTCCATTTTTAAAAGTTTTTTTTGCATTGATACATGTCCCCTGGCGCAGGACTCGGGTCCCCAAACCCTTTTTAGGACAATACCATGCAAATTAGCCTTTAAAATGAGCACTTTTGATTTCGAACGTTCGAGTCCCATAGACGTCAATGGGGTTCTAACGTTTGTGCGAATTTTCGGTCTGTTCGCAGGTTCTGGTGTGAACCGAACCGGGGGGGGGTGTTCGGCTCATCCCCATTCTTGGGCAATCCCACCGTATATGAATATACATGCTCCTCTGACCACAGCCCCTCCAGCAGTTATCATTTGATGTCTGATATATTTGTGCCAATCATGTTGGTGTTCTATACCACCTGGCCATAAACTTATATGACATTTCTTGTGTCAAAGAGTTTATTGAGGTATAATGTGTTGCCTCCAATAACTTCTTCACCTGTGACGAGGTAAACATATAATTTAGTTTTAGTTTTTCCCATTCCCTAATAAAATAGGAAATTGGGCTATTTTCACCACTAAGTACAATCTTATACATTCTCGACAACCAATGATTAGTCTCTGAAGTTTTCACACACACATCTTCTCAAATATAGTAAGAGAACTCAAAGGCCTTAATTGGTTCTTTAATTTCACAAAGAAATTAGATATTTGACAATATCTCCACCTTGCCATAGGTATGTTCCCCAGGTATGCCACCACCTCTTCAAAGGGAGATAAGGGTTCCCTGCAGGGCATACCGGGTACAGATTGTATTCCAGTCCGATCCCCATGAGCCCCATGCCCCCATCTCTTCTTCTGGGGGGAACCAAGGATACCCTCCGAATGGTGTCAGTGGAGATACCCAAGGGGCATATTTGCTGGTTTTATTCATTCTGTCGCACACCGATAAACAGCCCCGTGTTATTGGGGAAGTCCACCTTGCAAGACCTCTTGACGCCGTTGGTGTCCAAGGTGCCCCTTCTAAGTTTCTACCTGCCATTGTTTTTTCTAATGGGACCCAAGCCTTACTTGTGTTATCATGGCACCAATTTAAAATACGTACTAATGACATCACTCTATAATACATGGCCATATCTGGAAGCTCAATTCCTTCTTCTCCTTTACTTCTGTGTAATATATCATGTGCTATTCTGGGGCTTTTATTCTTCCATACAAAGGATACAAAAGCTTTGCGTATCTGTTTTAAAAAGCTCTGAGGGAGTAGAATAGGAATAGTGTATAAAACATAAATTATTGTAGGTATTATGTTCATTTTTAGTGTATTAACTCTACCAAACCATGTTAGGGAGCAGCTTCTCCATCTCTGCAGGTCCATCATTATCTTTACCAATAAAGCACCATAATTAAGTTCGTACAGTAATTTCTTATTTGATGTAATGTGTACTCCTAAATAATATAGAGAATCTGCCTTCCATACAAAAGGATATGTGTGTTGCAGAGATGTAGTTACTGCTGATGAAACATGGCTTGGTAGTATCACTGACTTCTCATAATTTATTTTAAAATTGGATAATTTACTGTATTTCTGTACTTCATCCATCAGGGCAGGTATTGATTCCAGGGGTTTTGATGGATAGAATAATAAGTCATCAGCATATGCTGAAACGTTGTGTTCCTCTGTACCAACCCCTACCCAGACTATTTCCTTATTTCCCCTGACCCTACAGAGGAGGGGCTCCAGAGTCAAGGCAAACAATAATGGGGAAAGGGGGCACCCCTGCCTTTGTACCGTTACGTATGTTAAAATTATCTGAAAGGGTTACGTTCACTTTTAATCTGGCCCTTGGTCTCCCATACATAGCCGATACCCATCCTGTCATCCTCGCCCCCAGACCTACTCCCTTCAGTACCTCCATCATAAACCCCTAGTTTTTTATATAATCTTTATTATATATTATTTTCAAATATAACAAATAATAATACAGGGGGTACAGAATAAGAAAAAAGGGAAAAAAGGGGGGGGATCCAAAAAATCACAGTGTGGTACCATAAAAGTATACATAACCACACATGTTAAAAGGATGTGCTTTAAAGAGAGAGAAGAACATATGGTGCAAACTGCTTACGAAACCCTTGATGTATGTGTGTAATGAGACTCTTATGACTTCTTCAACCTGTGTCCACCGTCGTAATAGAGACGGAATCTATATTTGAAACAACCAATACATCTAAACAGGTTAACGATAATCGTGTGAAGAAAACAGCATCCTGTTAGTGTCTTAGGGTTAGATCCTAGCCGGAAGGGGGGGTAGAGAAAGGGGTTGAAAAAGGGGGGGGAAAGGTTGATGGGTATATCTAATAATCACTGACACATCTGTCTAATAACCAGCACATCTGTGTGTATTAAAAGTGCAGTAACATTATGTAGAACCTGGGGGGTAGATAAGTATGCCGTGGGTCTCATCCTCTATACTTGTTTAAAGAGCAACTCCAGGAATGTCTGACCTACAAGAAGCAGCCCCAGGGGAAGCCTGAGGAGGAGCCGCCGTTCCCTTAGACTTATAATGTGTCCATGTCGCCCAGATAGCATAGAATTCGTCAAACTTATCTTTACATTTTGCCATCCACTCCTCCGCTGCCATAACCGAGTCAATCAGGCCCATCCACTCACTTCGCCGTGTGGCATTTAAGAGGTGTGGGAGTATCGACTTCCGGTACTGACTTAGTGGGGTGGATGGCACATGCAGTAAGAACTCCATTGGGGAGTCTGGTAAATCCACGTCTAGGATAACCTTTATCTGGGCTCTAACATCTAGCCAGAAGGGCCGAAGCCTCGGGCACTCCCACCAAATATGCAGGAAAGTGCCCCGAAGCCCGCAGCCCCTCCAACATGTAGCAGAAGTTGTCGGATAAATTTTTGCCAGTTTCGTTGGTACCTTATACCATCGGGTTAACAGTTTGAAACAATTTTCCTGCATTTTGGTATCTATTGAGCTTTTATGAGTGAGCCGATAAAGGTTATTCAATTGGACCTCAGTAAATGTGTGTCCCAGGTCTCTTTCCCATTCCCTAATGTATGTAGGCTTATTCTGAGATTCCGCAGACTGCAACATCGCATAAAGCAGGGAAATAAAGTGAGAAATGGGGCCCTCGGATTTACATAATTTTTCGAAGGGGGTTAGTGATGAGGGGGGTCGCACAGGAAGAGGTAAACTCTTAATAAAATGCTGTAATTGTCTGTATCGCCATCCATCCATCGGAAAGCTACCAAACTGGGAGCGGAGCCAGTCCAAGGACACCAAACCTTGTTCATGAACGAACCATCCACAACGAACCTCCCCATCATTTGTCCAATTGCGGAGGTAGGAAAGGTGTTCCCCTGGAGTGAACCAGGGAAAGCCCCCTAGCGGTGCAAGCGGGGATGTTGGTTGTGACAGCCGCTCCTTTGAGTTAATAGCATCCCACAATCTAAGTACATGTATAGAGATCGGGGACACAAAGCCCGAGAGACCTCTGTTCTCTCGTGGGAGCCAAGGGGCATGAGACAAGTTGCGCCCCGCCAGAAACTTCTCGTGAGGAACCCAAGCTTTGGTAGAGGTGTGGTGTTGCCAGTCGAGAATTCTCTGCAAGGCCACTGCCTCATAATATCTGCGGATAGAAGGCACTCCCAACCCTCCCATATTTTTAGGGCGTTGCATCGTACGGAGAGCTAAGCGGGGCACATGGCCCTGCCAAATAAATTTAACAAACAGGCTGTTGAAGGCTGAGAAAAGAGATCTGGGCAAAGCAATATGTACCATCTGGAGAAAAAACAGTATTCGTGGTAGTACATTCATTTTCAGTATGCCGACCCGTCCCATCCACGAAAAGGAAGTGCGATCCCACCTAACTAAATCAGTCTTGATAGTTGTGAGTAATGGGGCAAAATTGCATGAGTAAAGTTGTGTTATATCAGCTGGGAGGTGAATACCCAGATATTTTAAGGAAGAGCAACACCACGTGAAGGAGAAGGAGGCCTGTAGTTGTGAAGGCATCGTATGAGGAACATTGAGGGGGAGGATCTCAGACTTACTATAGTTAATTTTGAAATTTGATAAAGAACAGAATCTCTTTAATTCAGACATGATGTTAGGTAGGGAGATCAGTGGGTCCGTAACATAGAAGAGGACGTCGTCTGAGTAAGCCGATAATTTATGCTCCGTCGTTCCCACCGTGAGCCCCTTAATATTAGGATTTGCCCTAATTATGTTGAGTAGTGGTTCTAGAGTGAGGGCAAAAATCAGGGGGGACAAAGGGCACCCCTGCCGTGTACCGTTTCGAATAGGGAAAGGGTTGGAAAGCGTTCCGTTTACTTTAACCCGCGCTTCGGGGGAACTATATAATGACCCTATCCATTAAAGCATATTATTTCCCAAGCCCAATCGAGAGAGCACCGCCCGCAGGTAGGCCCAGTCCACCCTGTCGAAGGCCTTCTCAGCATCCGTGGATAAAAGGAGACAGGGTGCACTGGGCCGTCGCAAGTTCGCCCAGTGTATCAGTTGTATGGCTCGATTGGAATTGTCCCTAGCCTCCGTTATAAAACCCGTTTGATCTGTACGAATCACCGATGGGAGGACAGGTTTGAGGCGATTAGCCAACACTTTCGCAAAAATCTTAAGATCAGTGTTCAGCAGTGAAATCGGCCTATAGCTGCTAGGAATGGAGGGATCTTTACCTTCCTTTGGAAGGACGGTGATGTGCGCCATCAACGCATCCCTTGGGAGGGTGGTGCCCGAAGCTAGAGCATTGAAATATGTGCACATTCGAGCAGCCAGGAGGTGAGAAAATTTACGGTAATAAGCATTAGTTAGTCCATCAGGACCAGGACTTTTCCCTTGCGGGAGATCCTTAATGATTGCTTCTATTTCCTCTACCGCTATAGGCCTATCAAGCTGATCACTGATTTGTTGCGATAGTTGTGGTGTTAGTGCCTCCTCTAAATATTGCGCAATACAGTCCGCCTTCTGAGAGGGCGTATGTCCTGCAAGTGTGGCCGGGAGTTGATAAAGTTGAGCATAATAATCGCGAAAGGCATCCGCAATTTTAGAGGATAGTACAGTTTGGGATCCCGATTGCGTTTGAATTTTATGGACATGTCCGGATGTGCGTTGCCGTTTCAGGGCTCTGGCCAACAATCTGCCACACTTATTTCCAAACGCATAGAATTTATGCGAGACATACTCGAGTCTGTCATGGGTTCGTTTTTCTAGTAGATCTGAGAGCTGTGCCCTGAGGGCTGCTAATTTTTCGTATAGGAGAGGGGTCATTTGTCGCTTGTGTTTAAGTTCTGCTGTACGCAATTGTGTCAGCAAGGATTGGAGTTCCCCACAGCGTGCCTTTTTGAGCCTAGCTCCTTGGGCAATAAATTCACCTCGTATCACAGCTTTATGTCCCTCCCAAACATATGCTACCCCAGTTTCTCCCGTCGCGTTCTCTTTGAAATACAGAGAGATAGCATCTGTCACCTGAGCTAGCGCCACTGCATCGTCTAATAGGTTTTCGTTCAGACGCCAAGTCCATTGGCGAACCTCTGAAGACAAAGGTGCCAGGGAGATGGAAATGGGTGCATGATCGGAAATCGTCATAGATCCGATCGACGAGCCAGAGAGTGATTCCAAAAGGCATTGATCTACCAATAAAAGGTCTATCCGCGTATAAACTTTATGTGTAGCAGAATAGTAGCTGAAATCCTTTACAGTAGGATGTGTCACTCTCCAGCAGTCGATCAGATGACTAGCGTGTAAGGTTTTACAGAAACGCTTAAGAAACGCAAATGAGTGAGTAGAGTGGCCTGAAGAGGTGTCTAACTGCGGGTCGGGGCTCACATTAAAGTCCCCTCCCACAATGAGACGCCCCTCGCGAAATTCGGAAAGGGAATCCAGAACCCTATCCAAAAAATCCAACTGCCTAGAGTTAGGAGCGTACAGCGCCACAATTGTAAATTTCTGATTGTACATAGTGCCTTTCAGAAAAACAAATCTGCCTTCAGGATCAGCGCGGTGGTCTGTGGTGATGAAATAGCAATTTTTATGGATCGCCACCGCGACCCCACCTGATTTAGATTTGGGTGAATTGCTGAGGAACCATTGATTGTATATGTGTGTGGGGAGGCGAGGGACTGAGTCAGCTCTGAAATGAGTTTCCTGTAATAATAAAATATGTGCACCAGATCTCTTTGTCTCAAGCCACAACTTACTGCGTTTGGATGGAGAACTCAGGCCCCGGACGTTGTATGACACAATTTTCAGATCAGCCATTGCTGGTTACCGATAGGATCACCCAGAAGGCATAAAGAGGATGAGGAGAGAACCACGGCATACGACCCGACAAATCTAAAGTGCTGATAAGAGAAACAAATGAGTATAACCCATGCAATAGATAGACAACCATCCCATAGACATCATCATGAAACATTAGGGAGAAAAACAATAAAAAAAGGGGGGGGGGGAAGCATTGGGAGAAAAATTAAGAGCAACAGAAAAACAAAAAACATAATACCCTGTGGGTATTTAGTAACCTCTAGGTGCAGCGGTGCCGAGATCGCTCGCCGGCCTAATGGCACCACAAAATGCGGCCGATCACTGCGTCGTGCACGACCTTCTACAAGGAGTGTAACTCTCAGGAGTTCACCTATGGGGGGATAGTGGAGAGTCACCAAACAGGAGCCCCAACTGAGGGGACCCGCTCCTCTATGTGAGCACATCTGAAAGTCAGATGCATATGTAAATTATCTGCAACAGCAAAGTTGAACTCGCAGAATTTTAGAACCAAAACACGGACATAATACTAGTCCTGTAGGTAAAAAGTTGAAGCCTCCGAAGTCATCCCCCCACCTCAACGTACAACTGGGGAAGATGGAGGACTTTGCTCCGTTGCAGCAGCTTGTCCATTCCGGGGTTTGTTGCGTCGTCTGCGGCGGGCTTGCCGCCAGGGTTCCGGACGGGCTGGTACTGGAACTTCAAAAGAAATACGCCAGTCAGGTATGTCCACAGGAGGGAGACCAAGGCGTGAGAGGAAATGAGGTAAATCTGACTTGTTCCGCAAAGTGACTTGTTGGCCATCTTTTGTGACGGAAAGGCTAAAGGGGAATCCCCAGCGGTATACCAAGTGTGCTTCCTGCAGGACTGCCAACAGAGGCTTCAAGGCCCTGCGCTGCATCAGCGTGCGTCTGGATAAGTCCGGAAATAAGGACACTTGTGCTCCATCAAAATCCACATGGCGCATACCTCTAACATGAAACATGATGCGCCCCTTCACCGTATATTTATGCAGTTTGCAGATAATGTCCCAGGGTTTATCAGGGTCCTCTGAGGGAGGTCTAAGGGCCCTGTGCGCACAATCGATCTCTATGTGGTCAGGAGCTTCTCTTCCCAGGATCTGGGTGAACAAGCCCTGAAGTGAGGGGATTATGTCCCTAGGGCCTGTGGCTTCTGGCAGGCCTCTAATGCAAATATTGACCCTGCGACTTCTATTCTCCACATCATCAAGTTGATCGAGCAAAGAGTCAATCCTTTGATCCTACATTTTACTGTGTGCTTGCAGAGCCTGTAGGGAAGGGCTAATGTCCTCCACTGTCGCCTCTAGGGCCTCCACCCTACCTCCTATGTGGGCAGTGTCAGCTTGTAAATCCTCAATGTCCTTCCTAAAGGCCTTCTCCATGCGGGCCATGAATCCTTCAAGGTCTGCCCAGGTAGGGAGGGCAAGGATATGGGACCTGAGGTCACCATCATCTTGGGCTATGTGAGGGCCTCTGAGTCCTGGGGCTATGTGTTGGGAGAGTGCAGAGCTGGGGGAGGGAGAGGCAGCAGAGTGCGCCGGGGAAGCGTGCAGCGGCGTATGGTCGTGGTTCTTCCCTGCATCCCTCCTACCCGGGCTACTGAATGGGCTCCCTCTTGAGTCCGGAGAGGATGGGAGAGAGGGGGATGCCGGTGGATGGCGCGGTGACATGGCTGGGGATGCCTCGTGTGCGGCCTGTGAAGACTCACCCGGCGCCATCTTGGATTCTGCTCCCGGCCGTCTTCCTCCGCAAAAAAAGGCTTCAAGAGAGCTGGAACGAAGCCGTGGGGTTCTCCGGGGCTGCGGGGATTGCTTCCTCCGTGTCGGCATCTCACAGAGCCGGCGTCTGGGTCACTTTGTGCTGCTGCAGAGAGCGATGTGTGGAGCAGGTCAGACGGAGCTCAGCTCACACACGTCTGCTTTGTTCCATGTCTCGGCCACGCCCCCCATAAACCCCTAGTTCACTCTGTCAATTGCTTTTTCTGCATCCATTGACAGAGCTATCCTCGGAATTTTATCAAGTCCTTTTTCTATCCAATGGAGGATATGGAGGGCCTGAATAGTGTTATCTCTTCTTTCGCCTCCTCTCATAAATCCCGTCTGATCATAATGGACTAATTGGACTATATGGTCCTGTAATCAGAGGGCTAAGATCTTTGCTAATAATTTAATATCTGAGTTAGGGAGTGAGATCGGTCTGTAATTAGCGCAATAATTCAGGTCTTTCCCAGGTTTCGGAAGCACTGTCACAATAATAGCGCTTCTGTAGATAGAGGATTTAATGCCATGATTTTATTTTAATAGCTACATAGAGGGGATGCCAGAATTGTATTGAATTTTTTGTAATATGCGTTTGTTAGGCCATCTGGTCCCGGACTCTTCCCCAATGGCAGATTTTCTATTGCTTTGTTTACCTCCTCAATTGTAATTGGGCACTCCAGCTTCTCAATAACTACATTAGGCAAAGTTGGCAAAGTTGGTGGTTCTGGCCAGCTCAGTAGATTGTTTTAAAAGCCTGGATTCTTTCCTAAATGTACATAAATATAACTTGGTACTAACATTTTTAGGTAAGGTTGATCCAGGGAAAATCCGATTGCCTCTCTGGGATCAGGAAGGAATTTTTCCCCCTGCTGTAACAAATTGGATCCTGCTTTTCTGGGGGGGGTTTTCGCCTTCCTCTGGATCAACTGTGGGTATAGGATTGGGTATATGGAATTGTATTATATTTTTTTTTTTTTTATGGTTGAACTAGATGGACTTGTGTCTTTTTTCAACCTGATTAACTATGTAACTATGAAATATATGGTGTTAAACTTGCAGTAATGCACAGAAATATATGGCGTTACACTTGCAGTAAGGCAATGAAATATACAGGGTTAAACTTGCAGTAATGCACAGAAAGAAAACTGTGTTAAATGGTCACTACACTCACACTGACTGAACTATCCATACATTGACACTAATGTAAGATGAATGGTGGTCGCACAACACTCTTAATGACTGAACTATCTCTACATTGATATTAATATAATGATGAATGATCGCACTACACTCACTGAACTATCCCCACATTGACACTAATGTAAAGATTAATGGTGGTCGCATTACACTCACAATCACTGAACTATCCCTACAACACTAATGTAAGGATGAATGGTCGCACTACACTCTCACTGAACTATCCCCAGATGCACACTAAACTGATATTCTACTGACAATAGAATCAGAATAGCACACTATAGCACACTGTCTTATAGAGCCCTGTTCTATCTCTCTCCACGCCGCTATCACACTACAAATGGCCACTATAGAAAAAATACTTTTATAGTGTGGGGCGTGATAAGGAGCAATGAGCCATGATTGGATACAGTCATCATGACAGCGTCCAATCATGGCTCTGACAGGGCTTTCAATGAACTGTTCAGCAGTGCAGTGCATTGTGGTCGTTTGGCGAGCCAAACAAACAGTCGAACGCCCTTTTAATTTGGTTGTTCATAGAACTTCCGAGCAGCCAATGTTCGGACTGAACTCATGGTCGGTCCGAACTGTTCGTTCATGCCCTAAATGAATCTGTGTTGGGAAACAGTTAACTCTTTGGGTCAAATTCCACTTTACAGCACAGGGAAAGAAAAGGTATAAGAGGTTGTATTTGCATAGTTGGTATAAATATATCAAAAGAACAAATGTATTAAACCTGTTACCACCCGCCCACCATCATATGACGGCGGGGCGGTGTGGCTCTTGTTCTGGGCCGACGTCATATGACGGCGTCCCATTCAAACAGAGCATGCGCACAATCACGGGTGCGCAGCCCTACACTGGGCATGGCTGTTTACCACGCGATCAGCCGTGATTACGTCACAGCTGATCACAAATGGTGATTCCTTCCTAAGACCGCGCCTGCGTGTGATCATATCGGTGGTGGCATGTTCCCAGGAGCACTACTCGTCATCGACAAGGATAAACAGCCAATGGCTGGCTGTTTACCACGTGATCGGCTGTGATCCATTCACAGCTGATCACTTAATGTAAACACAGAGCCTTTACTAACTGTTACCAGCTCTTCTCTCCTCACACACCGTTTCTAGTGTGAGGAGAGAAGAGCCAGGAGCAGTGAGTTACTGAATTTTTGTAGTGTCAGTGTCTGCACCAACACCACACCGTAAAGAGAACCTGTCACATTGCCCCCCCCAATTGCAGCTGTCACCCAACAGTCACCACATAAGTGCCCATCTGTGCTTATAAAAGTGCACCTGTCACCCATCAGGGCCCATAAAGTGCACCTGTCACATCAGATACTGCAATCAGTGGTGCACCTGTCAACCATAAGTGACAATCGCCAGTGACCGTCATCAGTAACCCATCCGTGACCCTCATCTGTCACCTTTCAGTTCCATAAAGTGCATCGGTCACCATCAGAGACTGCCATCAGTGACCGTCACCCGTCACTTGTCACCCATCAGTGACCATCACCCGTCACCTGTCACCCATCAGTGACCGTCACCTGTCGCCCATCAGTGACCGACACCTGTCACCCATCAACTATCAGTGAACGTCACCTTCCATTCGTCACACAGCCCATTAGTGACCATCACCTGCCACCCGTCGCAAAGCCCATCAGAAAAATGTCCAAAAGAGTATATACCAGTGAGGAGGCATTCCAGATCCTCTCCATGTGAAAATAAAATGTAGCGCATAAATTGTGCAAAAAGTCTTCAATCAAGAAAATGACTGAAAAACAAATGTCCATAAATGGTAAACACGGCAATAATGAAACTTATAAGTCTCTCAATAAAGGTAAATAAAGTCCAGTGAGTGAGTAAAAAACAAATATACATGGGATGTCCCACTGGAAATGGTATGTGGATGTGAAACGGCAAGTGTTCCAACACAGGTAAATCATCAGATCATCCCAAAGCTATATCTCACAACTGCATGTAACTTGGTAAAGATGGTGTGTAAGAAACTCTTACCAGATACATTGGACTCCCTTGTCAGCGACGGGGAGTCACTCGAGCGGGTTGCCTCTCAGGGCCTGAAAGCGGACATCACAGCTCTGCAAACCTTCTGGGTCAAACTCTGTATGGATCTCCTGGGGCCGCCAGGTGGGTCCTCCCAAAGGATGGCCAAGGTGCGAGTCAGAGGGAACAGTGCGTCACGTAAAAAGCTGAAGTGAAGGCTGGTTTGATCTCTCAGTTGATATGTGGAGAAAAAATAAACAGGCTCCACATAGCGTAGATGAGCAAAGTGGGATTTTTATTGCTAAAAAGGCCAGGTAACAATAAAATGTGATCACAGGGTATAAAAACAAAGATGGGCAACAAGAAGGATGCTGAAAGCGACCGACGCGTTTCGATCAATGGATCGTCTACTGGGGCATACAGCATCCCCTCAAAGTTGCCTTATATTTATGAGAAAAACATTCAAAAAAGCAAATTGTATGTGCTGTCAAACAGCCTTCCCCATTGGATGAGTGGGGTCACCTGATCGCACCTGGCTAAACCTAGCAGGTGTGAAACATCATTAATTTGCATTCGTGGTATGTGATTAACCTGTTAAAAGTCACCAAACAGACCTCACATTAAACAGCAATTGAATAGTACAACACCGGTCAATTCAAACATTTAATACTGAAAAAGAAATGAAAAACTGAACCTTCTAGCACAGTACTCCCATTGCTGACACTTCTGTGTCTGTTTAAAACTACAGGGGAGTCAGTGCCAATCAGGGACCGCGTCTCTGGGGGCGGGCGGAGCCGACAGCCAATAGCTGCAGAGACAGGAAGTCTCCGTCTGCGCCGCCCGACCTCCACGAGACAGACACAGGGAAGTGACGTCAGAGCGCAAAGCTCGCTCGACGTCCGTCCCCTGTCACGTGATACCTCTCTCAGATTGTCGAAGAGAGAAGGAGGGAGGAGAGACGTGCGTCAGACCGGACGTTCCTGACGCCGGTTCCCACGTTCCTCCCCCGTGTCCCCGAAAATAACATTGAGTACAGGTGATGACCAGAAATCCCACCCGGATGGTGGGAAACTGGTAAACATCACCTGTGAAGTGGGGGATGAGTGACACCACCTAATATGGGGCAGTGCATGAAGGAGGGGGCCGTGCAGCGAAGAGGCATGCCTCAAAACGGGACGGTGCACAGCTCCCTCTTAACAATTAAAACACAAGGGACCAAAGGACCACCATTGAGTAAATCAAATATCAATGATGGCGAGAGACCCCAAAATAAATTAGAAATCCCTTCCGGTCAGAACAATAAACGTGATGGGGTGATTTGAATTGAGAAATAATACAATGTTTCCAAAAACATACAATAAAGTAAATTCATAAATATTGCAGCTACCCAACATGTGCCATCCACAAAATGTGGACAATGCACATGCCAGTGTGAAAACCCCAGAAATAAGGGAGGTATAACTCACCCTAGAAACCTAATGTGAGCGCACCCCCCCAGAAATGCGCCCACACGGGGAAGACTAGAAATATATAAAGACTAAAGGTGTGTAATGAGAATGTATAGGGAAAGAAAGTTTAAAGAGGGCATCATAAAAGTGCATATAATGTTGCGATTAAGGAACCAAGTGGGTGCAATAAAACTAATGCTAAGATGAGTTGATGAACGAGTTGAGGTCCCACTCCACGTTCAACCCAAAGGGGAAGAAGGACCTCAACTCGTGGATCCAGTACGTCTCGAGGCGTGAAACCCCACGCAGACGTGACTCACCCCTCCAGTGCGGAATGAACCTATCAATAACTTGGAACAAGGTTCTTGTGGGGTCCTTATCGTGGTGTTCCAAGTAGTGACGTGGCACAGTATGCTTGTCCCTACCTTTTTTAATTGCAGCCACGTGTTCGTTGACACGAACAGAAAAAGTTCTGATCGTGCGACCCACATATTGCTTATGGCAGGGACAAGTTATCAGGTATACGATGTATTGTGAGGAGCACGTGGTGAAATGCTTCATGGAGTAAATATGGGAAGTGGACTTCCAGTAGGGAAGTAAATACGGGAAGTAGACTTAAACGTGACGCTCTTGCGTCTTCCCCCAGTGTTGTGAAGGCAAACTCGACACTTACGACAGGGGTAGTAACCTTTGCACTCCTGAAAGAACGACACCTTCTTAGGGGGGTCTATTATGTTTGGGGCGATCTGTCCCTGAATGGACCTAGCGCCTCTGAACACTACTGAGGCCTGTTTAGGTAAAACAGGACCAAGTAGTCTGTCGTTCTGTAATATTCCCCAGTGTTTTTTGATAATACCTTTAATCTGTTTAGATTGAATAGAATGGGTGGTGAAGAAAGAGTTATACCTCCCTTATTTCTGGGGTTTTCACACTGGCATGTGCATTGTCCATATTTTGTGGATGGCACATGCTGGGTAGCTGCAATATTTATGAATTTACTTTATTGTATGTTTTTGAAAACATTGTATTATTTCTCAATTCAAATCACCCCATCACGTTTATTGTTCTGACCGGAAGGGATTTCTAATTTATTTTGGGGTCTCTCGCCATCATTGATATTTGATTTACTCAATGGTGGTCCTTTGGTCCCTTGTGTTTTAATTGTTAAGAGGGAGCTGTGCACCGTCCCATTTGAGGCATGCCTCTTCGCTGCACGGCCCCCTCCTTCATGCACTGCCCCATATTAGGTGGTGTCACTCATCCCCCACTTCACAGGTGATGTTTACCAGTTTCCCACCATCCGGGTGGGATTTCTGGTCATCACCTGTACTCAATGTTATTTCCGGGGACACGGGGGAGGAACGTGGGAACCGGCGTCAGGAACGTCCGGTCTGACGCACGTCTCTCCTCCCTCCTTCTCTCTTCGACAATCTGAGAGAGGTATCACGTGACAGGGGACGGACGTCGAGCGAGCTTTGCGCTCTGACGTCACTTCCCTGTGTCTGTCTCGTGGAGGTCGGGTGGCGCTGACGGAGACTTCCTGTCTCTGCAGCTATTGGCTGTCGGCTCCGCCCGCCCCCAGAGACGCGGTCCCTGATTGGCACTGACTCCCCTGTAGTTTTAAACAGACACAGAAGTGTCAGCAATGGGAGTACTGTGCTAGAAGGTTCAGTTTTTCATTTCTTTTTCAGTATTAAATGTTTGAATTGACCGGTGTTGTACTATTCAATTGCTGTTTAATGTGAGGTCTGTTTGGTGACTTTTAACAGGTTAATCACATACCACGAATGCAAATTAATGATGTTTCACACCTGCTAGGTTTAGCCAGGTGCAATCAGGTGACACCACTCATCCAATGGGGAAGGCTGTTTGACAGCACATACAATTTGCTTTTTTGAATGTTTTTCTCATAAATATAAGGCAACTTGGAGGGGATGCTGTATGCCCCAGTAGACGATCCATTGATCGAAACACGTCGGGCGCTTTCAGCATCCTTCTTGTTGCCCATCTTTGTTTTTATACCCTGTGATCACATTTTATTGTTACCTGGCCTTTTTAGCAATAAAAATCCCACTTTGCTCATCCACGCTATGTGGAGCCTGTTTATTTTTTCTCCACATATCAACTGAGAGATCAAACCATCCTTCACTTCAGCTTTTTACGTGACGCACTGTTCCCTCTGACTCGCACCTTGACCATCCTTTGGGAGGACCCACCTGGCGGCCCCGGGAGATCCATACAGAGTTTGACCCAGAAGGTTCGCAGAGCTGTGATGTCCGCTTTCAGGCCCTGAGAGGCAACCCGCTCGTGTGACTCCCTGTCGCTGACAAGGGAGTCCAATGTATCTGGTAAGAGTTTCTTACACACCATTTTTACCAAGTTACATGCAGTTGTGAGATATAGCTTTGGGATGATCTGATGATTTACCTGTGTTGGAACACTTGCCGTTTCACATCCACATACCATTTCCAGTGGGACATCCCATGTATATTTGTTTTTTACTCACTCACTGGACTTTATTTACCTTTATTGAGAGACTTATAAGTTTCATTATTGCCGTGTTTACCATTTATGGACATTTGTTTTTCAGTCATTTTCTTGATTGAAGACTTTTTGCACAATTTATGCGCTACATTTTATTTTCACATGTTTTTTTGGTTGTTGTCACCTTGTATGTAGCTGCTCTGCACCATATATTTTTTGAATTTAGCGCAGTGTATACTTTTATTATCTCAGATCCTCTCCATGACTGATGAGAGCAGCAGGGAGTTCTCATCAGATTCAAATGCCAATTCTGATTCTGAATCAAATTCAGCATCTGAACCGATCGATAGTAGTGGATCGGCAAATGAATCAGAGGAAGAATGGATCCCTCCTAAAAGGGCACGGTGTTCTGGAAACCAGGCAGCCACCAACAATAAACCCTAGGATCAAATTCCCAGGCCCAGTACCAGCGCTGCCGCCAGCGATAGACCCCAAGAACAAAGTCCCAGTACCAGAGATGCCATTAGAGATAGACCCCAAAACCAAAGGCCCACTACCAGCGCTGCTGCCAGCGAAAGACCACAAGAAATGCCCAGGCCCAGTAACAGCGCTGCCACAGCATCACGCCCAAATGTCAGCATAGGAACTTCAAATCCCCCTTCAAAATCAAAACTACCAGCACTGGAGTGCCACGTCCCCCAAGAGCCAGGGCCGCTACACATTTTCCAGCTGGTCTTGCCAACCCAACATGGCTGCCTTCCGACTCAGGATCAGCAAGAATTCCCCCTTTCACTGCACAGCCAGATGTGCAGGCCAATACCCCAAATTTTACAGAAATCGATTGTTTCGGTCATCGTGGACCATATCATATATGCCCAGCAGCATATTGCCAACAACCCCCAATCATCATACGCCCCTCCGTTTGAGTGGAAGGATTTGACTCTGGAGGAGTTCAAAGTTTTAATGGGCCTCATTATAATCATGGGGCTTACAAAAAAAAATGAAGGACATGCCTATTGGTCCACCAACCCCATCCACCACATGCCCATTTATTCTGCCATAATGCCCAGGTCCCGTTATGAGATGATTATGCGCTTCCTTAACTTCAGCGACAACACCCAGTGCCCTCCCCGCGATCATCCAAATTACGATAAGTTATAAAAAATACCCACTCATAAATTTATTTTTCAAACGATTTACAGAACTCTATGTCCCTGATCAGCATATATGTGTAGATGAGTCCCTGGTACCCTTTTCAGGCTGGCAAGGAATAAAGCAATACATTCCTAGCAAAAGGGCCAAATACAGAATGAAATTTTATAAGCTTTGCGAGAGAGTCACGGGATATCTGTATGCGTTCCGCATATAAGAATGAAGAGATTCCTAGCTCCAGCCCCATGAGTGCCCGGCCTACATGGGCACAACTGGTAAAATTGTATGGGACCTGGCATACTCACTGTTCAAGAAAGGTTACCACATATTCCTGGATAACTTCTACACCAGCCTGACTCATTTCAAACACCTATACCTCACAGAAACCCCGGCCTGCGGAACCTCCAGAAAGAATAGGAAGGGCTTCCCACAAGCCATAGTGAATAAAAAACTGCCAAGGGAGGAAAGAGCAACTTTGAGATGCAACGAAGTGCTGGCCTTAAGAAGGAAGGATACCAGGAATGTGTACACGATGTCCACCATCCATGATGACACTACAATTGATGTTCAGAGAAGATTTGGTCCCATTGAAAAGCCAACATGTGTACAAGATTACAATCTCTACATGGGGGGGGGGGAAGGATTTCAATGACCAAATGCTTCAGCCCTATTTGTCAATAAGGAGGTCCCGTTTCTGGTACAAGAAAGTAGCAATCTATATAACTGCTTGCCGACCAGCCGCCGCAGTTGTACTGCGGCAACATGGCTCGGCTGCGCGAATCTCCGTCATGTTACATCGGTAACATATTCCGCTACTAGGGGGCGTGCGCCCCCTGCTCGCCCACAGAGCCAATGCGAGTGCCTGGCAGTGGCGATCACACAGTTTCTGGTTCTCTGAGGGGAGAAGTGACAGATCGTCTGTTCATACAGAGTATGAACAGCGATCTATCTCTTCCCCTGCACTGTCCACTCCCCCCTTCAGTTAGAACACACATTAGGGAACACATTAAACCTTTGATCGCCCCCTAGTGTTAACCCCTTCACTGCCAGTGACATTTTTGCAGTAATCAATGCATTTTCATAGCACTGATCGCTGTATAAATGTCAATGGTCCAAAAAATGTGTCAAAATTGTCCGACGTGTCCGCAATAATGTCGCAGTCCTGATAAAAATTGAAGGTCGCCACCATTACTAGTAAAAAAAAAAAATGTATAATAAAAATGCCATAAAACTATCCCCTATTTTGTAGACGCTATAACTTTTGCGCAAACCAATCAATATACACTTATTGCGATTTTTTTTTACCAAAAATATGTAGAAGAATACATATCGGCCTAAACTGAGGAAAAAAATTGTTTTTTTTATATATTTTTGGGGGATATTTATTATAGCAATAAGTAAAAAGAATGCGTTTTTTTCAAAATTGTCGCTCTTTTTTTGTTTATAGCGCAAAAAATAAAAGCTGCAGAGGTGATCAAATACCACCAAAAGAAAGCTCTATTTGTGGGAAAAAATGGACGTCAAGTTTGTTTGGGTGCAACATCGCACGACTGTGCAATTGTCAGTTAAAGCGACGCAGTGCCGAATCGCAAAAAGTGCTCTGGTCAGGAAGGGAGTAAAATCTTCCGGGGTTGTAGCAGTTAAGTTCATTTGGCCATTTATAATGCCTACATAATTCACACCAAATCCACGGAAAGCCCTGCCCACTTCCTAAAATTAATCAAAGTTGTCACGTCCCCCATCTACCAACAAAGACCCCCCCAGAAAACCTTTGCTCTGATGCTGTTATCCGACTTCATGAGTACCACTTCCCGGACAACATTCCACCATCTGAAGCAGGCTGAAGACGCCAAAAAAGATGTCTTATATGCAGCAAAAGAGGATTTCGAAGAGATACCAGCTACCATTGTCCCCAGTGTCCCTCCGAACCCGGCCTTTGCATTGGTGAATGCTTCCGACTGTATCACACATCCCTAAAATATTAGCCCGTATTCTTAACCATTTCCCCATTTTCATCATCTGTGCTGACCAATAACCATGTTTCCTCAAATAACCATGCCACTCCCTTCCACGTGAACTGACCCTGGCCTGTTTTATCAACTACGCTTCTGCCTACTGCTTGGGCTGCTTCCTTGTGAACTGACCCTGGCCTGTTTTATCAACTACCCTTCTGCCCACCGCTTGGACTGCTTGCACGTGAACTGACCCTGGCCTGCTTTATCAACTACGATTCTGCCTACTGCTTGGACTGCTTGCATGTGAACTGACCCTGGCCTGCTTTATGGACTATGCTTTTGCCTACCGCTTGGACTGATCTGTTGCCCTTCTACTGTAGTACACAGGGGTCTCACATGCGAGGGGCTCCGGAAATGTTTTTCCGGATGGAGAAAACAATTTTTTTTGTTGTCTCCGGGTTTTGTAATTTCCGGATTAGGGTCTAGAGTCCGGAGACTTCATAGAGATTTGGGTGGGTGAAGCCTCTACCCCTGTGCCCCTGTGCCCAGGTCTTACCTGGGTGCGGCCCTCAGCCTGCTGCTGACTTACTGCCATCATGCCTCTGGACTATGGAAATAATTAGCTGTAGCATGAGGCAGTATGTTTATGAAGGGCTAGAGAGTGGTACAATAATGAGTGCAGGCAGGTAACGGTGTACCAGCATTAATATTATGGCTGTGCTGGCTGTCTCTGCCTGGACAATTTCTATGGACAAATGCTTTGGCTGTGCTGACGATATACTTGTGCTGACTATAGACAATATTCCTGCCTGCTGCCTGGATAATTATTATTGTTGTCGCTAAGCACATCTCTGCCTGCTGCCTGGACCAATTCTCTGTGGACACTACTAAAACCACAGGTAATACTTTTTTTTTACCCTTTCCTCAATAGAATTTATTTTGCAGTGTAATTTTTGGTATGTAAATGCTATGTGTTAGAAATATGAAGGGCCTTCAAAAATGATAGGTTGTCAGGAAATTAGATGTGTAATTTATGCTTGTAGAATGCCTAAAGGTGCTACTTCAATGGTGAAATAAACAATTAGAAAATGGAACTGCGCTAATAAAACCAAATTATGCAGATGACAATTAACCATCATAAAGTGCAAAACCTCGTAAAAAGTATATAAAACATATACATAGTGCTCATCACTAAACGTATACATTAAATGAACACACAAAAGCGCATTTTAATGTGCATCAGTGCAAATTTATAGGGTGTTAAAAGTCCATGAAGTTGATAAGACGATCACCCAAGTGTTAATACAGATGTGAAAAATCTTGATAATTGAGAGTAAAGTGTCTGATCCACCATCACCAATGTAAATGCTGGCCGCTTACCAGAGACCCATGACCCCCCACTACAGAGGGTCTGGGTAAGCTGTTAAGAATAGTTACTCCTGCAATGGAAATTTGTAAGTTCTGTATATAATTGTATTGTATTTTGTATGTACTGCACTCTGCCCTCACTGTGCATATGGCACTAATAATGTTTTCAGTAAATGTTTACATTCTTTCGAGTCCTGATTAGAATTAGCCTGCCTATGTAACGCCCCTTGTTACCATAAACGTACAATTGTAATAATAATGTGATACCTACGTAATCATGTGCATAAAAACCTTCAATTGCGTCATAATAAAGCAGAACAGTAATTTAGAAAGATGCAGAGCGTATCTTGTGTCTGTTCCCTACTGCAGTAGTTGTTATTAATTTGGAACCACTAATCAATATGAGGATAGGAGTTGCCTATCATCAAGTTAACCAAGTCAGCATGGCGAGCCTTGCCTTAGGAGTAGGGATGAGCTTCGTGTTCGAGTCGAACCCATGTTCGACTCGAACATCGGCTGTTCGATCGTTCGCCGAATTGCGAACGTTATGGGCCGTTCGCGCTAAATTCGTGTGGCGCGTCACGGCCCATAATTCACTGCGGCATCGCAGTGCATTGCTGGCTGATGATTGGCCAAGCATGCACTATGACCCGCATGCTTGGCCAATCACAGCGCCGTCAGTAGAGAGAGCTGTAATTGGCCAAAGCCAGGGTGGCTTTGGCCAATTATGGCTCAGGGGATTTAGTACACACCCCACACTATATAAGGCCGCCTGCACGGCGGCCCTGTGTAGTGTGTGTTCCGGTGTGCTGAGAGATAGAGAGAGAGAGAGAGAGACAGTGTCATTTGATTTGAGTTAGATAGATTAGGCAGAACAGTCAGTCAGTTAGCTGCACTTACAGTGTATTGTGTATATATATGCATCCCAGGTGTTGCATATATATATATACACTGTATTCAGTTTAGCTAGATCCGTTCCTGTTATCTTCTATCTAGACTATTTACATTTAATGCAGTGCGTCCTGCTCACAGTGTTCAGCTAGATCCGTTCCTGCTATTTACATTTAGTGCAGTGCGTCCTGCTCACAGTGTTCAGCTAGATCCGTTCCTGTTATCTTCTAGACTATTTACATTTAGTGCAGTGCGTCCTGCTCACAGTGTTCAGCTAGATCCGTTCCTGCAATTTACATTTAGTGCAGTGCGTCCTGCTCACAGTGTTCAGCTAGATCCGTTCCTGCTATTTACATTTAGTGCAGTGCGTCCTGCTCACAGTGTTCAGCTAGATCCGTTCCTGCTATTTACATTTAGTGCAGTGCGTCCTGCTCACAGTGTTCAGCTAGATCCGTTCCTGCTATTTACATTTAGTGCAGTGCGTCCTGCTCACAGTGTTCAGCTAGATCCGTTCCTGTTATCTTCTAGACTATTTACATTTAGTGCAGTGCGTCCTGCTCACAGTGTTCAGCTAGATCCGTTCCTGTTATCTTCCTACTGACAGGCAGGCTTGTCTGGTTACAGTATATAAAGCTACCTGAAGAAAATTACAGGTGTTCTATTTGATCCTATTAGTACCACGGTCAGGCAGCTAGACTATTTACATTTAGTACAGTGCGTCCTGCTCACAGTGTACAGCTAGATCCGTTCCTGTTATCTTCCTACTGACAGGCAGGCTTGTCTGGTTACAGTATATAAAGCTACCTGAAGAAAATTACAGGTGTTCTATTTGATCCTATTAGTACCACGGTCAGGCAGCTAGACTATTTACATTTAGTACAGTGCGTCCTGCTCACAGTGTTCAGCTAGATCCGTTCCTGTTATCTTCCTACTGACAGGCAGGCTTGTCTGGTTACAGTATATAATGCTACTTGAAGAAAATTACAGGTGTTCTATCCCAGCTTAGTGCAGCTACAGGCCATTAGTATGTCTGGAAGGCCAAGAAGGAGAGGCAGACAGTCACAAGCCAATAAGAGAGGGCAAGCAGGCTCTGTGTCTAGTGCTGGTCGTGGAGACGGTGCATCCTCATCAGCACGTGGCCATGGGACACGCTTGGCCTTTTTTTCGGCAGCTGGCCATGTTGAGCCGCAACATGCGGAAGACTTGGTCGAGTGGATGACCAAGCCGTCCTCATCCTCCTCATCCTCTCTCACCCATGCCCAGGGTGCTTTGTCTGGCAAAGCAGCGGCCTCTTCCCTCAGCTCAATGTCATCAGTGACTCCTTCCCTAGCTCCACCATGTCCTCATGAGGATTCCCTCGAACTGTTTGACCACAGTGTTGGGTACATGCTCCAGGAGGATGCCCAGCGTTTGGAAGGCTCTGATGACGATACTGAGCTCGATGAAGGCAGTAACATGAGCGCGGACAGAGGGGGTGCCCAAGAAGGACAGCAATCTGGCAGTCATGCTCCCCCTGCTGCAGCATATTGCCAGGTTTGCTCCAGTGATGAGGAGGGAGGGGATGATGAGGTCACTGACTCAACGTGGGTGCCTGATAGGAGAGAGGAGGAGGAGGAGGAGGAGGAGGAGGAGGAGGAGGAGGAGGCGGCAGCACATCACCAACGAGGCAGGATGCCCTCCAGGGGCCAGCCTAAGGGCAGCACATTGACTGCATCACACCCCAAAGCTCCACATGTGCAGGGCGCTGCAGTCTCTGCGCGTTATTCAAAAAGTTCTTTGGTGTGGGCCTTTTTTGAGACGAGTGCATCAGATCGCACCGCTGCTATTTGCAACATATGTCTCAAGCGTATCTCGCGTGGCCAAAATATCTCCCGCTTGGGTACCACATGCTTGACCAGACATATGTTGACCTGCCATGCAGTTCGTTGGCAAGCGTATCTAAAAGACCCACACCAAAGAACAAAGAGGATCTCTCCTTGCTCCTCATCAGCTGAGATTTCCAACCCCACTAGACCTTCAGTCCTCTCTGAGACCTGCAGTGAGAGGAATGAAGGTGTAGAATTAGGTGTGTCACAGCCAAGTACTTGTGGGCAATCTGCTTTTGGTACACCGACGTCAGATTGTACCAGGCAAATTTCCCTGCCCCAGCTGCTGCACCGCCGAAAGAAGTTTGCTCCCAGCCATCCACATGCCCAGCGGTTGAATGCTAGCTTGGCAAAATTGCTAGCACTTCAACTGCTGCCTTTTCAGTTGGTAGACTCTGCCCCCTTCCGTGAGTTTGTGGAATGTGCGGTTCCTCAGTGGCAGGTACCCAAACGCCACTTTTTCTCACGGAAGGCGATTCCGGCTCTCTACCGGCATGTGGAAGGCAATGTCCATGCCTCGCTGGACAGGGCGGTCAGCGGTAAGGTGCATATTACCGCTGACTCATGGTCCAGCAGGCATGGACAGGGACGTTACCTAAGTTTCACGGCGCATTGGGTGACTCTGCTGGCAGCTGGGAAGGATGCAGGACAAGGTGCAGTAGTGTTGGAGGTT
This sequence comes from Aquarana catesbeiana, assembly GCF_042186555.1. Lineage (NCBI taxonomy): Eukaryota > Metazoa > Chordata > Amphibia > Anura > Ranidae > Aquarana > Aquarana catesbeiana. The sequence goes on along the minus strand of NC_133324.1, from coordinate 106,587,356 downwards.
GTTCCGCCACCACGCCTCCAAAATGCTGATTGTGACACACCTCTCTCCTCCACCCCCTCCTCTTCTTCTTCCTCCATGGCCTCTTCCTCGGAACCAGCGGTGCTCCGTAGGCGTTCAAGGGGCTACGCAAGTACGCAGGCCAAAAGATGCCATGCGGTGCTTGAGCTGGTGTGCTTGGGGGACAGGAGCCACACTGGGGCAGAGGTTCTGTCAGCTCTGCAGGGGCAGGTTCAGAGGTGGTTGACGCCACGCCAACTTAAGGCAGGAATGGTGGTTTGCGACAATGGCACCAACCTCCTCTCTGCCCTCCGACAGGGACAAATGACCCATGTGCCCTGTTTGGCTCACGTCCTTAACTTGGTGGTGCAGCGGTTCTTGGGCAGGTACCCGGGCTTACAGGATGTCCTGAGGCAGGCCAGGAAAGTCTGTGTGCATTTCCGCCGGTCATATAATGCCAGTGCTCGGCTGACGGACCTCCAAAAGGAGTTTAACCTGCCCAAGAACCGCCTAATCTGTGACATGCCCACCAGGTGGAACTCAACGTTGGCCATGCTGCAGCGGCTGCACACGCAGCAGAGGGCCATCAATGAGTACCTGTGCGACTATGGCACCAGGACAGGGTCAGGGGAGCTTGTTTTTTTTTCCCCACGCCAGTGGGCCATGATCAGGGATGCATGCACTGTCCTGTCACCATTCGAGGAGGCATTCCAACTAGAGTGTCTGTGAGGGGTTGCAGTGTTGTGGCACCAGCACCAGTGCCTAGGGCCCAATTTTTCTGCCCCTGTCTAACAGGGGCGTGTAATTACAATTTTTGATGCAATACTTTGCAGCAGGGCTCGTTCCTGCGTTCCAACTAGAGTGTCTGTGAGGGGTTGCAGTGTTGTGGCACCAGCACCAGTGCCTAAGGCCCAATTTTTCTGCCCCTGTCTAACAGGGGCGTGTAATTACAATTTTTGATGCAATACTTTGCAGCAGGGCTCGTTCCTGCGTTCCAACTAGAGTGTCTGTGAGGGGTTGCAGTGTTGTGGCACCAGCACCAGTGCCTAAGGCCCAATTTTTCTGCCCCTGTCTAACAGGGGCGTGTAATTACAATTTTTGATGCAATACTTTGCAGCAGGGCTCGTTCCTGCGTTCCAACTAGAGTGTCTGTGAGGGGTTGCAGTGTTGTGGCACCAGCACCAGTGCCTAAGGCCCAATTTTTCTGCCCCTGTCTAACAGGGGCGTGTAATTACAATTTTTGAAGCAATAATTTGCAGCAGGGCTCGTTCCTGCGTTCCAACTAGAGTGTCTGTGAGGGGTTGCAGTGTTGTGGCACCAGCACCAGTGCCTAAGGCCTAATTTTTCAGCTCCTGTTCAACAGGGGCATGTAATTACAATTCTTGATCTAATATTTCACAGCAGGGCCCTGTGAGGGCTTACAGTGTTGTGGCCACAGCAACACCTAAGGCCCAAATTTCTGCTGAGTATATAGGGCAGGACCCTATTTTCAAACATCTAACTTACAAACGACACCTACTTGCAAACGGAAGGAGACAACAGGAAGTGAGATGAAATCTACCCCTAGGAAGGGAAATTCTCTCCTGTAAGAGTTAATATGGGAAAACAATTTCTCCTTTCCACTGATGCTTTCCAATCCTTGTTCCACAAAAAAACCCAAATTTTCAAAAAACATTTTTCATTGGGACAAAAAAGTGAGGTGAAATCTTCTGAAGAGGAGGAAAGACAGCAAAACAAATGTCACAGGGGTGATAACCCTTCCCTATGTTTTCCAAAAAGCTTAGAAAAGATTTTTTGGCTGGAGCTAAACACGTTAAAAATGTTCAAAATTACAAACAGATTCTACTTAACAACAAACCTACAGTCCCTGTCTTGTTTGCACCGCCTGTATACTGCTGTTCAGAGTATATAGGGCCTGGTGGCCCCACACCTTTCCTTATTTTAATTTGGGTGCGGGGTTCCCCTTAATATCCATACAAGACCCAAAGGGCCTGGTAATGGACTGGGGGGTACCCATGCCGTTTGTCTCACTGATTTTCATCCATATTGCCATGACCCGACATGACATTAAACCCGCAAGCAGTTTTAAATGAGATTTTTTCCTTTAAAAATGACATTTGGTGCAGGGACTGTTCTAAACATGGGAAACACGCGTCACTTTACAGGCATACTATAGACACCCCCCAGGTACGATATTTAAAGGAATATTTCACTTTTTTTTTTTTACTTTAAGCATCATTAAAATCACTGCTCCCGAAAAAACGGCCGTTTTTAAAAGTTTTTTTTGCATTGATACATGTCCCCTGGGGTAGGACCCGGGTCCCCAAACCCTTTTTAGGACAATACCATGCAAATTAGCCTTTAAAATGAGCACTTTTGATTTCGAACGTTCGAGTCCCATAGACGTCAATGGGGTTCTAACGTTCGTGCGAACTTTCGGTCCGTTCGCGGGTTCTGGTGCGAACCGAACCGGGGGGTGTTCGGCTCATCCCTACTTAGGAGGGGATTCCAGGTGACCCTGAGTTTTCGAAACGAGGAGCTTGAGACGATCCGGGAATTTCTGATAATCAGCCGGCTGACTTTGCTTACTTTTGCGTTATCAGACTTCCTTGATCGGTAAGGCATTTTCGGGACAAAGGGTACCTATTTTACTCCCCTTAATCGAACTGTATTGATTGGTGGATATATGTTATGTTGTCCCTGTCTATTGTCCATCGGAATGTTATAGATAAGAAAGGGAAGAATAGTGCTGTTCACAGGTATATGTAGTAAATCTGCTAGATAAAGTAGTTTAGAGGCAAGAGGGTATAGGCACACGTAGAGAAGAGAGAAGCCTGGCGAGTCATTATGGGCATTGAATTAAGTAAGGGAATGAAGGGTAAGAGACCCTCAAAAATGCCCAGCGCAAGAGGAGTGCTATATATGAACCGAAGGTGTGGTTCCGCCTATACTGAGCCCCTAGATTAATGGTTAAAGTGGACAGTGATCCACATTGGGTAACTGGGTTACCAAGGTCCACAGGGACTAAGAATCATGCAGAGTAAACAGCTAGAGAAACAGCTATCTATGTGAGCAGGATGGATCAAGGCTGACATTAACACTAGACAGAAAGAGACATTTTCATGTTAAGTTGTGGAATGAATTTGGGGTCAGGCACTACAACTATTAGAGTCAGAAACAGAGAAATTAGAGCTAAAACAGAATACTTTATATGTTGTCAGAGAGGGAAGATGGGATGAGCACTCTGGCTGCCCGTCTGATCATAGAAGCTAGATATAAAAGATATCTGAAAAAAATAAGGAATGCAGAATTTAAGGCAGGAAAATATTAATGAGAGTTAAAAGAAAGTGAGAGAATGATATGCATGTGTTGTGTACAAATGGGAAAAATGTAAGAGATTTTAGAGAGATATTGGTGTGTGTGTGTGAATGCTGGGACCTTTAGTTCTATTGCTTGTGTGTGTCATGTATGCAGATGTGACCCCCTCCTTTGTGCTCTCCTGAAAGAATGTGGTCAGTGATAAGCTGGAAGGACACCATGCCAATTCCAGTTTTTTAGACAAAACATTTATAACAAAATGTGCCAGGTAACGAATCTAATGGTAAACAATGTGATCACAATTATTTTGAATCTGTTTTCCAAACATGGTAAAATGAAGGTTACATTTAACCGTGTATTATACAAATTGAAAATCTTTTGAGAGTGGATTAAAAAAAAGGGAAATTAAGTAAAATTAAGTAATGAGTATTCATTTCTAATATGAGTTTAACAATTTTATTAATAATATAGATATATTAAAACTGGTTTAGACAACCTTTGGTTGGAAATGAAATCCAGGTTATTGGGGAAATTTGTAAAAATGGGATTAGTTAAGATTAAGATAACAATTTTTGTAATTTTACATTTATTCAATAAGCCCTTATTGACAGAAAAAAAAGATTAAGATGAGGTTGTTATTTGGAATACAGCTACCATAATATTTAACAAAGCCAAGATGGATGGAATACATAAGAAGTTTTTCTACAAAAATGAAATTTCAAGGTTTTTGATAATAACTTGATGTGCGGTCCATGATGTGAGAGTTATAATAAATACAATTTAAATCTAACAGACCCATCACATCAAATCCACACACCCTGTTAGGATAGATGCCACCTGCAGCCAGTTGTTTTATAGTTTTTGATGCTTTCTGGTCCATCATACAGATTGTTGATCCTTTTGTTTTTATTTATTTTTATTTTTGAAATCCAAAGCAGAATGTGTGGATTTGTGAAATGATGTGCCCCTTTTCCTTGTAAGTGCCGTGGTATAAAAGCAAGAATATTTTGGATTTATGGGCATCTCTGCATGACCGCAGGGTATTGTTATCATTTATTATAATATTGCCAGGAAAAAGTTGTCTTTTGAAACATGAAACTGGAGTTCTTACACAAATAGCATGATAGAAAACAAGCCATTGTAATATATTTATGCAAGCTGGACCCAGTAATGAAGGGTTCATCCCAATATATCAGAGCTGCAGCTTTTATGCAAAGGTGCTATTAGACAAAGTTAGATATTGTTTTGGTCAAACATTTAATTTTTAATGGTCCGACATTCTGTGCAGCAAATATACAGCTAACTAAATGTTTGTCTAATGAAAGGTTTAAAATATGAGTTTGTTTATGTACAAATCTAACAATGAAAAATGCGTACATTTATTCAAAAGAAATGAAAAGACGCATGTGTTAAATTGATGACATAGGAATCAGCTGCTGTGAGCCCAGTGCGGGACACACTCCCTGAAGACCCAGATATTACATTTTTTGTAGATTTGAGGATGCAGTTTATCACCCAGAAGGAGACTCTGATGTCATTTTTGCTAGTAACATGCTATGTGTTGGAAATATCTTAAAAATGAACAACTTTGTGGAAAAAAAATGTGTTTTAATTTTTTTTCCACATTTTCCAAAAAGTTCTGGAAAAAAAGAACCGTTCAAAAGACTCATTATGCCTCATAGATTATACATTGGGGTGTCTGCTTTCCAAAATGGGGTCATTTTGTGGGTGTTTCCATTGTCCTGCTGCTCTAAGGCCTTAAAAATTGTCATAGGCGGTTGAGAAATGAGATGTGTAATTTATGCTTGTAGAACGCCTGAAGGTGCTACTTCAATGGTGTGCCTCTGTATGTGGCCAGGCTGTGTAAAAGTCTCACACATGTGGTATCGCTATACTCAGGAGCAGTAGCAGAATGTATTTTGGGGTGTCATTTTTGCTATGTACATGCTATGTGTTGGAAATATCTTAAAAATGGACAACTTTGTAGAAAAAAAATGTGTTTTAATTTTTTTTCCACATTTTCCAAAAACTTCTGGAAAAAAATGAACCACTCAAAAGACTCATTGTGCCTCATAGATTATACATTGGGGTGTTTTCTTTCCAAAATGGGGTCATTTTGTGGGCGTTTCCATTGTCCTGGTGCTCCAGGGCCTTCAAAAGTGTAATAGGTGGTTGTAGTGAGATGTGTAATTTTTGCTTGTAGAACGCCTGAAGGTGCTACTTCAATTGTGGGCCTCTGTATGTGGCCAGGCTGTGTAAAAGTCTCACACATGTGGTATCGCCATACTCAGGAAGAGTAGCAGAATGTGTTTTGGTGTGTAGTTGCAAGCATGAATATGCTGTGTGAGAGAAATAACCTGTTTATGTGACAATTTTGTAAAAAAAAAAAGAATTGTGGAAAAAAAATTACAACTTCAAAAAAATCACCATGTGACTTACTAAATACATTGGGATGTCTACTTTCCAAAAAGGGGTCATTTGGGGGGTATTTGTACTTTCCTGGCTTGTTAGTGTCTCAAGAAATGAGATAGGCCTTCAGTACATCAGGTGTGATCAGGTGTGATCAATTTTCAATGACTGGCACCATAGCTTGTAGACTCTATAACTTTTACAAAGACCAAATAATATACACTAATTAGGGTTATTTTTACCGAAGATATGTAGCCGTATAAATTTTGGCCAAAGTTTATGAAGAAAAATTACTAGTTTGCAAACTTTTATGACAGAAACAAAGAAAAAGGCCATTTTTTCACCAAATTTTCAGTCTTTTTTTTATTTATAGCACAACAAATAAAAAAACAACTAGTGATTAAATACCACCAAAAGAAAACGCTGTTTGTGTGAAATAAAGGACGCAAATTTTATTTGGGTAAAGTGTTGCATGACTGAGTAATTGTCATTTAAATTGTGAGAGCGCTGAAAATTGGTCTGGGCAGGAAGGGGGTGAAAGAGCCCTGTAGGCAAGTGGTTAAAATCATATTATCACTTGATACAATGGGGTCATACATGGGTTAACTTTTAAACATTAGAAATTCTTATCACTGCCCACAAATATTTTTCAGCTAATTGCAATCTGAATTAAGCACAAGCATGGAGATTACATTATTGTGAAGACTGTGCGCAGGACCTAGTTAAACATACACTCTATTTTACATGGTATTTCTGCCTTAATCCAATTGATATATTCTTTTGTCAGACGAGTGTAGACGCTGGCATTACCAGGAGTCCCACAGTGTTCATCTCCAAAAGATAGAACTCCGCTGAAATCTCCATTGCAGATCAATGGTCCTCCAGAATCACCCTATGAATAATAAGAAAAAAACAGTTGTTTAAATGTGTAGTGCCCTCCTAGTGTAGGATGCTAGGCAAGTCTAGTTTTTGGCTTCTTCTATTGTCAGGGGAGCAATGTTTGTCCTGGTCTGTTTAAAGGATACATTCACCTTTAAAAAAATAAAAATAAATGCACATTATTTTGCAGGTAATTAATGTGCATTTATTATTTTTTTTACTTGGGGCCTGTAAAGCATTGCACCCGCGATCAGCAGATAAGGCAGGCAGATGCACAGGAGGAGGTGGCTGTAGGACTTCACCATAAGGGCACTGGTCTGGAGATGGATTGTCTCCCTCACTGGACTGTGTCCAGAAGAAGCTAGAAGGTCAGTCATCCTGGGGACTTATGAGTAATCACCCTGAATCATTTTCTGGTGACTGTGTGCTTTGGCATATAAGTGCCAGAGGTACTGGCACATACATAAGTGGTCAGAGTACAGGCCATTCCCCTGTCCTCGGCAGAACTCTGGAGTGTCAGCCTTGAGAAAAGTGTCCTCCTGTTACTGTGCAAGTGTTTTGGAGTATCTCATGTCCTAACCCCTCTCCTATTTAAAGCAATAAATATCAAAAAGACAGTTACTAGTTACTGTGTTATTGAAGGTGTGTATAGACTGTGTTTGTGGTGTTGGCTGCCTCTGTACTATTAGGGAAGAACTAACTATTACCAGGGGCCCCTACAGGGGTAGCACTACATATGTAACTGTAATTGGTTTCAGAACATGTAAAATAGAATTATAGTTGGCTTTATAAATATATATTTAATTGAATTGTACATTCTAGAGTAGCATCTTCTGGATTGAATGGTGTCCATACTCCAACCTCATCCAACCCACTTCCTGTAAGCCCAGGCCATCATAAACACATGGTCTAGGCCAGGGATAGGCAACCTTAAAGAGGTGGAGCTATACCTGAACAACACGGGAGAAGTCAAAGATCACAGGGCACAGTATCACCCACTGTCGCCTCCTCACACCTGATTTAAACCTCCCAAATGCTGTACTACCTTGTCGTAATCACATGCATTGCACAGCAATCATGGGTTTAGATCAAGTGGTGAGGAGGCAACATAGCGCAGTGCATCTGAAACTTTTTGAAAGCGCACCAAACCTGCAGGATCTACAGTATCTCACAAAAGTGAGTACACCCCTCACATTTTTGTAAATACTTTATTATATCTTTTCATGTGACAACACTGAAGAAATTACACTTTGCTACAATGTAAACTAGGGAGTGTACAACTTGTATAACAGTGTAAATTTGCTGTCCCCTCAAAATAACTCAACACACAGCCATTAATGTCTAAACCTCTGGCAACAAAAGTGAGTACACCCCTAACTGAAAATGTCCAAATTGGGCCAAAAGTGCCAATATTTTGTGTGGCCACCATTATTTTCTAGCACTGCCTTAACCCTCTCGGGCATGGAGTTCACCAGAGCTTCACAGGTTGCCACTAGAGTCCTCTTCCACTCCTCCATGACGACATTACAGAGCTGGTGGATGTTAGAGACCTTGCGCTCCTCCACCTTCTGTTTGAGGATGCCCCACAGATGCTTAATAGGGTTTAGGTCTGGAGATATGCTTGGCCAGTCCATCACCTTTGCCCTCAGCTTCTTTAGCAAGGCAGTGGTCATCTTGGAGGTGTGTTTGGGGTCGTTATGTTGGAATACTGCCCTGCGGCCCAGTCTCCAAAGAGAGGGGATCATGCTCTGCTTCAGTATGTCACAGTACATGTTGGCATTCATGGTTCCCTCAATGAACTGTAGTTCTCCAGTGCCGGCAGCACTTATGCAGCCCCAGACCATGACACTCCCACCACCTTGCTTGACTGTAGGCAAAAAATCAGAAAAGAAAGAGGGCGCACCAACCTAGTGCATTACCACTGATAAACTTTAATGCAGCATAAAAACAGTAAAAATTATACTCACAAACGAGCTAATAAAGATAGCTTTCAAAAGGGCGCAAAAGCGCTGTTTCTGTAGATCGACACCCCAGGACCTGTTGCCGAGAGGATCAGACCGGTGCAAATGGCCGATGGCTTACGCGTTTCGGGGGAGCACCCCTTTCTTCAGAGCCTAAGCGGGCAATGGTTGGTCTCTCGACATACTCTCTCTATAAATGTAAACGCGTAAGCATCGGCCATTTGCACCGGTCTGATCCTCTCGGCAACAGGTCCTGGGGTGTCGATCTACAGAAACAGTGCTTTTGCGCCCTTTTGGAAGCTATCTTTATTAGCTCGTTTGTGAGTATAATTTTTACTGTTTTTACGCTGCATTAAAGTTTATCAGTGGTAATGCACTAGGTTGGTGCGCCCTCTTTCTTTTCTGATTTTTTTCTAGCTTGAATACCCATTGTTCAAATGAGGGCTGCAAGACGCTAGGCATTACTTCTCTAGGTGGCTGCACCACATATCCAGTTCATGGACACCTGAGCGCAGGAGAGATTTTTTTGTTTTTTTTTTTGTTTTGTTTTTTTGTGTTTGACTGTAGGCAAGACACACTTGTCTTTGTACTCCTCACCTGGATGCCGCCACACACGCTTGACACCATCTGAACCAAAAAAATGTATCTTGGTCTCACCAGACCACAGGACATGGTTCTAGTAATACATGTCTTTAGTCTGCTTGTCTTTAGCAAACTGTTTGCGGGCTTTCTTGTGCATCATCTTTAGAAGAGGCTTCCTTCTGGGACGACAGCCATGCAGACCAATTTGATGCAGTGAGCGGCATATGGTCTGAGCACGGACAGGCTGACCACCCACCCCTTCAACCTCTGCAGCAATGCTGGCAGCCCTCATACGTCTATTTCCCAAAGACAACCTCTGGATATGACGCTGAGAACGTGCACTCAACTTCTTTTGATTGACCATGGTGAGGCCTGTTCTGAGTGGAACCTTTTCTGTTAAACCGCTGTATGGTCTTAGCCACCGTGCTGCAGCTCAGTTTTAGGGTCTTGGCAATCTTCTTAAAGCCTAGGCCATCTTTATGTAGAGCAACAATTATTTTTTTCAGATCCTCAGAGAGTTCTTTGCCATGTTGAACATCCAGTGACCAGTATGAGAGAGTGAGAGCGATAACACCAAATTTAACACACCTGTTCCACATTCACGCCTGAGACCTTGTAACACTAATTGGTCACATGACACAGGTGAGGGAAAATGGCTAATTGGGCCCAATTTGGACATTTTCAGTTAGGGGTGTACTCACTTTTGTTGCCAGCGGTTTAGACATTAATGGCTGTGTGTTGAGTTATTTTGAGGGGACAGCAAATTTACACTGTTATACAAGCTGTACACTCACTACTTTACATTGTAGCAAAGTGTCATATTTTATGTGTTGTCACATGAAAAGATATAATTTTTTTTTTCAAAAATGTGAGGAGTGTACTCACTTATGTGAGATACTCTTATATAGCAGTCTATGGCTAAACACAGAAAACTCGCAGGAGAGCTGCAGGTACACTGCACTGCACCTGTAGTGTGGGTAAACCGCAGCACATCAGTGTAAAAGCAGCCCTATACTATTATGCCCGATGTATTGCTTCACACTGACCTGAAGATCTCTTCTGCTGGCACCACTCTGGAGACCGCTAGCCGGGACAAGAGGTGGAGTGCAGTTGGTATTACTCCTCATGGGACAGAAGCCAGCACTACAGAGGAGGCATTGGCTTATGCGGATCTTGCTCCCTACCACAGCTCTAACTTTACAAGTTCTCCCCCTCTGCATTGCACTGTTTGATGCTCTAAAATAGTGGGTCAGCGTGCCCAGCCTGTGATCTACCAGGCACCTGTCTGTGATCTACTGGTTGCTGACCCCCAGTCTAGGCTCTGTCAGGAACCTCATGCTGGCTGGCTCATTTTTGTGTGCATAGGTGTTTAACAAGGTGTGCAAGGATGAGAATATGCGCGCGCAAGTGCACACACACACCAGGGCACAAATGTACATGCACAAACGCGCTCACAGATGCTGCCAATACGAAGGCCTATTTAAATCTGAGGTCTGCCTAGCATCATCCCTGGATGTATCCTGTATTCCTAAAAACCTGCTGATCTTGCTACTGGAACAGCCTGCTCCTCATCTGTGTTACCGACTCCGGCCTGGACTTTTGACAGTTTGACTTTGTACCTCACTGCCAGCATATTGCTGACCCTTAACAAACAAATGGCCCCTGCCCCACCTATAACTGGCCTTCACAGCAAGGAGCACATGGAAGGGCAATCACATGAAAGACAAAAACAGAACATTCCATAGCTCAACTCACCAACCAGTCTAGGAACTGACCAAATTAACCCATCCAATAGGGATGGGCTTTATGTTTGGGTCGAACATGAGTTTGACTCGAACATTGGCTGTTCGGCCGTTCGCGGTAAATTCGAAAGCCGTGGAAAACCCTTTAAAAGTCTATGGGAGAAATCAAAAGTGCTAATTTTAAAGGCTTATATGCATGGTATTGTCATAAAAAGTGTTTGGGGACCTGGGTCCTGCCCCAGGGGACATGTATCAATGCAAAAAAAAGTTTTAAAAACGGCCGTTTTTTCGGGAGCAGTGATTTTATTAATGCTTACAGTGAAACAATAAAAGTGTAATATTCCTTTAAATTTCATACCTGGGGGGTGTCTATAGTGTGCCTGTAAAGGGGTGCATGTTTCCCGTGTTTAGAACAGTCAGAATGCAAAATGACATTTCTGAAGGAAAAAAAGTAATGTAAAACTACTATCGCTAGCGCCGGCTATAATGAATTGTCGATCCGGCAATACACATAAAAGTTCATTGATAAAAACGGCATGGAATTTCCCCACAGGGGAACCCCGAACCAAAATTAAAAAAAAAAAAAAAAAATGCTTTAGGGTCCCCCTAAATTCTATACCAGGCCCTTCAGGTCTGGTATGGATATTAAGGGGAACCCTGCGCCAAAATTTTTTTAAAAAATGGCGTGGGGGTCCCCCTCAAAATCCATACCAGACCCTTATCTGAGCACGCAACCTGGCAGGCCGCAGGAAAAGAGGGGGGACGAGAGAGTGCCCCCCCCCTGAACTGTACCAGGCCAACATGCACCCCTTTACAGGCATACTATAGACACCCCCCAGGTACGAAATTTAAAGGAATATTACACTTTTATTGTTTCATTTTAAGCATTATTAAAATCACTGCTCCCGAAAAAACGTCTGTTTTTAAAACTTCTTTTTGTATTGATACATGTCCCCTGGGGCATGACCCAGGTCCCCAAACACTTTTTATGACAATAACTTTCATATAAGCCTTTAAAATGAGCACTTTTGATTATGCATGTTCGTGTCCCATAGACTTTAATGGTGTTTGCGTGTTCGAACAAATTTTTTGCCTGTTCGCATGTTCTGGATGGGGGGTGTTCGGCTCATCCCTACTGTCCAACAGTCTGCATTAAAAACAGGGGTTTAGTTCTCCACATGGGAGAAATAAATAAAAGTGCAAACTACTACAGCTCCATTAGTGTGGGTGTAAAGGTTAGGGGAGGGTTAGGAACTATGGTCTGCTTTAGGCCCCATGCACATTCTTGCTCACATTATTTTGTTGACGATTTACACACATTTCCACGTGCTGTGCGTAGGGCAGCCCATTCACTTAAAAAGGCTGCCGTATACACAATTGTCACACAAAGGAAGCTCCTGCACTTTTTTGTGCGACAAGCTTCAAGAGATTGTTTTCACGCATGTATTCCTGCAATTGCCATGCATTTTTTTTCACACGACAATTGCGGAAAAATCACACCGCAATTGGGGTACCATTAAAAATGAATGGCACCCAAACATAGGTCACGCAATTGACCGTAATTAGGAATCGCGGGCAGAGTCACACTGATTCCAAATTGCTAGGAGCGAATGGGCCCCTAATTTTAGAGATAGGTCAAAGGTGGGTGGCAGAAGTTTTTTTTTACCTTTTTCAGCACTGCAAACCTTGGCTCCAGAACTACAGAGCTGAATAACAGTGCACCACATTTGTCCACAGCTAACTTACATCACATGTGTCTTTTCCATCTTTGTCCACAAGGGTACACAACATGTTTTTTGTTATTTTTAGGTTCCTCTTTTTCCACATGGCTTTACACTTTTGATTGCTTATTATTGGCACATTTACTTCCATTAGAAATGTAGAACTGTATTTATCCTTGTATGAAGTTTTTCCCCATCCAGCTGTCTCACAAACTGTTCCTGGTTTGATATTTTTAATTTTTTTCGGCAATGGCATACAGTTGACAGATCTGTCCAGTCGGGCTTCTCCAGATAGCTGAAAGCAACAAAAATATTCTTTACTCCTTAGAGCGTGTCAAACTCAAATGCAATAGTGGACCAAATTCAGCGGAATTAATCTTTAAAGGGCCACGTTGGAGGAAATTGATACAGAGGGGTAGATTTACTAAATGAAAATAGTCTGTGCACTTGGCAAAGTGCAAGTGCAGTTGCTCCAAAGCTTAGTATATAAGGTAAAGCTTCACTTTACAAAGAATACCCAATCACGAACAAGGAAAATAAAAAATAAAAAAAAAACAGCTTTTTTACTTGCATATGATTGGATGATAAAAGTCAGCAGAGCTTCTGCTCATTTACTAAGCCCTGCACTTAAATGTTTAAATAAAACCTTTACTTTTTCGTTACATACTTTTTTTTTTAGACACGGTGATGTCATCACTAGGTCTCCGTGATTCTCCGTAATACTCTGTGCAATACAGGCAGAGGGCCAGTAGGGTGCTGCACATTTCCTAAAAACATCACTGCACATGCCCTAATGGGTAAGTGCCAGTCTGCAGGAGTGTGCATTCCTATGCAAGCAAGCCATACTAGGCAATACCAATATGTGATGCTGAGCCTCCATGAAAAAACTGAAATCCAAATAAGTAGCAGGGCAAGCCAGAGGCAGTCAGGCTGGGAGAAAGAAAAGAGTCTGATGATGCTGGATGTCCTCCAGCCAAGACATGAGCAGAGGGCCTAATGCATACTGTAAGATGCTTACAGCGGGCAGTGAAATCAGAGTAAACAATTTCAGTAGAGGAGAGGAGCATGTACAACAAACTGAAGGTATGGCTGGAGTTCAGCTTTAATATATAAACTATTTTACATAAATAATGTTCCAAAACAAATTTTAAACATTTTCTCTAAATTATTTTCTCATATTTTACAGTACAGAAGCCTTCAATTGGAACTCCAACCAAAAGGGGAAGTTACACTTTAAGTCCTCCTCTCCCTCTCTATTCCTATGTTTGGCAAGTAATTTTTTTTGGAAGGGTACCTGGTTTTAACAGGTACCCGCTCCCACTTCCGCTTGGATCGCCTCGGATATCCAAGCAGAATTTCCCCCGTTCCTCCCCGCAGTCTTCTGGGAAACATCACAGGTCCCGGAAGACTGTGAGACCATTCACAAAGCACAGCACATGTGCAGTAGGCATCTGGTTGTGGAGCCGAAAGCTGCATAGCCGGCTACCCAAAGTTAGGATGCCAGCGCCAGGAACCCGAAGTCTAGTGAAGAACTAGCCCGGGAGAGGACATCACTGGATCCCTGGACAGGTGAGTGTCCTTATATTAAAAGTTAGCAGCTACAGTATTTGTAGATGCTGACTTTTATTTTTTTTTTGCCCAGACTGGACAACCACTTTAAATATTTGTTTGTTCCGATGCATACATCAATGCTGTATGGTTAACCACTTGCTGACCGGCTCAGGCAGATATATGTTGGCAAGGTGGCACGGGTGCGCAAAACAACGTACCCATACGTCGCTGCGTCATCTGTGGCTAGCGGGCGCACGCTGCCGCGGGTCCCACGGACTCGATGTCCGCCGGTGAGCCCGCGATCGTGGCACGGAGAGGCAGAACGGGGAGATTCCTATGTAAACAAGGCATTTCCCTGTTCTGCCTAGCAACATGACAGGGATCTACTGCTCCCAGTGATCAGGAGCAGTGATCTCTGTCATGTTCTAGTGAGCCCATCCCCCCTACAGTTAGAACATGCCGAGGGAACACAGTTAACCCCTTGATCGACCCCTAGTGTTTAACCCCTTTCCTGCCAGTGACATTTTTATAGCACTGATCGCTGTATAAATGCCAATGGTCCCAAAATAGTGTCAAAAGTGTCCGATCTGTCCGCCATAATGTCGCAGTCATGATAAAAATCGCAGATCGCGGCCATTACTAATAAGAAAAAAATTATTATTAAAAATGCCATAAATCTATCCCCTATTTTGTAGATGCGATAACTTTTGCGCATATATATAGAAGGACTGTTGTAAACCGATTCAAGAAGAAACTGTCAAATGAATAAATAATAAATATTGCAAGGCTCAAAATAATGTGTTTGCTAAATAGCAAAAAATTATGATATCCAAAATTCTAGTTAGGCAAAGCTTGAAAAAGCCATTGACGAACCTGAGGCTCCATATGCATGGGCGATTAGCGCACCCTGCAATTTCCAGCAGCAAGAATCTGCAGCTGGAATGAGAGGTGTGTGCGAATAGCTACGCCCTAACAAAACAATGACAGGCTGACAGCTGCTGCAGCTATTCATGACTGTTCACAGAGCCAGCAATTACCCGCAGCGATCCTGGCTGGATATTAAAATAAATTTCGCGCAATATTAACAATTGGTATCCGTGAAATACTGTGTAAACATAATTGGTGGCTATAATGGATAATAAATGCTGCAATAATAGTCGCTAGATTCTGCAATCTGACTCTGCGATTTCCAGGGTCAGTGGTCTCTATGTTGCAGCCTATAATAAATAACTTTGTGATAAAGTGCTGGTGCTATATTAGAGAAGTGAAAAAACGTCTATATGACTAATAAATTATTGTGAAAAAACATCCGTGAATAGAAAGCATGCTAAAATCTAATAAACACATTCACGTTAATAAAGGCTAAAAGTAAAAAATCTTCCTGTGAAACAAATGATATATATAAGTAAAATAGCCGTGAGAAAAGAATTTATCAAAAAGATTTTTTGAAAAATAATAAATATATATATATATATAACCTGTGAATAAAAAAATCTTTCTGTGAAATAAATTTGCAACCAATCAAAGATGATACTTGAATAGTAGAAAGCGCCAACAATAATCTTTTCTAAAAATGAATGCAGTCACAATTCACTAAAATATAGCCTTTAAAATGCAGGTGATAAATAAACAGTCCTTGGGGATAGAGAATAGGTGGCAATATATATAAAAGTTCATAAATAATTCTTCTGTTTCAACTGGTTCTTTGTTATATACTAATTATATTATTTCTGTAGTAATGCCTCCTACTGTGGTCTCACAGAACTCTTACCTTAAATCAGTATTAATCAGGCTTTCAGTGATTGTGTCTTTAAGCAGTAGAAGCAGTATCAAGAAGTCTCACTTTCTTTGCTGTTAACTCTCCATGGTTTCTTCTATGTCACTCCGCTCTAATAAACTCAGTAAATAAAATGAGGGAGGAGGGGAGAGAGAAAGGAGGCTCCACTAGTGTATTAACGTTTTAAAACCAACAGGGGGATATTTATTTAAGTATTGTTCTTACATTTGTTACATTAAAAATAGGCAGAGTAAAATGAGTAAATGGTGTGGCGTTCTCAGCGCCTTCTCACTTGTGCTTCAGTCTGTGTGTGCTGCTCCAGCCAATCCCTACGCGTTACGACACCGTCACGTGTCTTCATCTGGGGAACCGGATTGGCTGTTCTATGTTCGCTTATGTATAGTCAAACCGGAAATTCCAAAACCGCCATTTTACTTGTGGTTATATTCGTTTTACTCGGTGGACTGTGTACTAAAAACGGAAGTACTAAATCCGCCATTTTACTTAGGGTCATATTCATTTTTTCTCGGTGGCCATTTTTCTTTGGATTTTAGGAAGTTAGTACTCCTTCATTTTGTTGTAGGTATATGTGTTATAATACTACTCTATATGTTATAATCCTATATGGGCAGCCATTTTTTTGGTGGGATTGAAATTACATATTACGTCCTATTGTGATTGGCATCTATCACAACGGGAGTTATATTGTAGGAATTCTGGAGGTTAATACAACAGGTTCCTTTGTTATATTCACTACTATGTTTAAGGAAGTCCTTCTACAATAAAAATGTGTATAAAATAAAATCTGTGTATTTGCAACGTCTTCGTATTTGGAGATATATTATAAATAAATTGCATATTGCTATTGTTTTAATATATGAATGAAACATATATGAGAGTGCCTTGATAGGTCAACCAGCTAATCTGTATATTCTATACATATTATTAAGATTTATAGACGATGTGGTCATAGTCTGGAACGGAGATAGAGATAGCCTGGAAACCTTCCTTAACAAATTGAATGACAACGAGAAAAATATCAACTTGGTATGGAAAATAGATGAGAAAGAAATAAACTTCCTAGATTTAAATATTAGTCTTGAGGGACAGAAGATAGTGACTAAAACGCACTTTAAAAACGTAGATGCCAACAGCTATCTATCAATAGATAGCTGCCACTAAAAACCATGGCTATACAATATACCAAAGGGCCAATTTACAAGACTCAAAAGGAATTGTACAAAAGAAGAAGATTATCGGAATCAAGCACAGGTGATTGGAGAAAGATTCAGGACAAAAGGATATGATGAACACTGGATAAAAAACCAGATTGAACATGTCAACCTGATCGACAGGAAGAAAATGCTTGAAGAACAACCCAAGAAAAAACTACAACAAGAGGCACCTAGTATAATACTAGATTTTAATATACAATATAAAGATGTAGCAAAAGTCATTCAAAAACACTGGCACATCTTAAAAAACGATAGGGACCTCAAAGAAATATTACCAGAAAGGCCCAACATAGTATATAAAAGAGCACCAACTATTAGAGACATAATCGTGAAGTCAGTTATTGACCCTCCCTCCACATCTTCGTATACATTTTTCTCAGGAAAAGGATTTTATCCCTGTCGCAATTGCTATGCATGCCGCCACTCGAAAAAATTTCAAGGAAAACGTAAAGATTTTACAGCCACTAACACAGGACAAAACTTTAATAATAAGGATTTTAAAGGATGTCACACAAAAGGGGTGGTCTATGTGTTGCAGTGCAGCTGCAACCTTCAATACGTAGGCCACACAAAAAGAGCGCTTAAAACACGATTAAAGGAACATGTACAAAATATAAAATCTGGCTTCCCCAAACACAGTGTATCAAAACACTTTGCACTAGTACACAACAAAGACCCCTCGCAACTCCAATTTTGGGGAATTGAAAAACATAAACCAACATGGAGAGGAAGCCATTTGGTTCGTGATATCAGCCGTAAAGAATCCAGATGGATTCATACTTTACGCTCCCTGGTACCTGGGGGTTTAAACGTGGAATTCGACTTAAACTGTTTTTTAAATAATTTTTAATTTCTTACTTTTAACAATGTTTAGCATTAAATATAATATTTAATACTTGAAATATCATTTGAAAATTTAAATATCTCCAACATATTATTTTATATATAATCTTAATTTATTCTCTCCCTATTGCTGGTGATTATCCCATTATATAATTTACTTTTATACGATTGTGTATTTTAGAGGATATTACAATTATTTATCATTGTCACCAATATCGATTATCTATTATCAAAATATTTATAGATTTTTTTTTATTATTATCATATTGGTATTTGATGAGAATTGTTTTTAATATGAACTTTAATCAATGGTTTTAATAATATGTATAGAATATACAGATTAGCTGGTTGACCTATCAAGGCACTCTCATATATGCTTCATTCATATATTAAAACAATAGCAATATGCAATTTATTTATAATATATCTCCAAATACGAAGACGTTGCAAATACACAGATTTTATTTTATACACATTTTTATTGTAGAAGGACTTCCTTAAACATAGTAGTGAATATAACAAAGGAACCTGTTGTATTAACCTCCAGAATTCCTACAATATAACTCCCGTTGTGATAGATGCCAATCACAATAGGACGTAATATGTAATTTCAATCCCACCAAAAAAATGGCTGCCCATATAGGATTATAACATATAGAGTAGTATTATAACACATATACCTACAACAAAATGGAGTACTAACTTCCTAAAATCCAAAGAAAAATGGCCGCCGAGAAAAAATGAATATGACCCTAAGTAAAATGGCGGATTTAGTACTTCCGTTTTTAGTACACAGTCCGCCGAGTAAAACGAATATAACCACAAGTAAAATGGCGGTTTTGGAATTTCCGGTTTGACTATACATAAGCGAACATAGAACAGCCAATCCGGTTCCCCAGATGAAAACACATGACGGTGTCGTAACGCGTAGGGATTGGCTGGAGCGGCACACACAGACTGAAGCACAAGTGAAAGGGCGCTGAGAACGCCACACCATTTACTCATTTTACTCTGCCTATTTTTAATGTAACAAATGTAAGAGCAATACTTAAATAAATATCCCCCTGTTGGTTTTAAAACGTTAATACACTAGTGGAGCCTCCTTTCTCTCTCCCCTCCTCCCTCATTTTATTTACTGAGTTTATTAGAGCGGAGTGACATAGAAGAAACCATGGAGAGTTAACAGCAAAGAAAGTGAGACTTCTTGATACTGCTTCTACTGCTTAAAGACACAATCACTGAAAGCCTGATTAATACTGATTTAAGGTGAGAGTTCTGTGAGACCACAGTAGGAGGCATTACTACAGAAATAATATAATTAGTATATAACAAAGAACCAGTTGGAACAGAAGAATTATTTATGAAATTTTATATATATTGCCACCTATTCTCTATCCCCAAGGACTGTTTATTTATCACCTGCATTTTAAAGGCTATATTTTAGTGAATTGTGACTGCATTCATTTTTAGAAAAGATTATTGTTGGCGCTTTCTACTGTTCAAGTATCATCTTTGATTGGTTGCATATTTATTTCACAGAAAGGTTTTTTTATTCACAGGTTATATATATATTTATTTTAATAAATTCTTTTCTCACGGCTATTTTACTTATATATATCATTTGTTTCACAGGAAGATGTTTTACTTTTAGCCTTTATTAACGTGAATGTGTTTATTAGATTTTAGCATGCTTTCTATTCATGGATGTTTTTTCACAATAATTTATTAGTCATATAGACGTTTTTTCACTTCTCTAATATAGCACCAGCACTTTATCACAAAGTTATTTATTATAGGCTGCAACATAGAGACCACTGACCCTGGAAATCGCAGAGTCAGATCGCAGAATCTAGCGACTATTATTGCAGCATTTATTATCCATTATAGCCACCATTTATGTTTACACAGTATTTCACGGATACCGATTGTTAATATTGCGCGAAATTTATTTTAATATTCATCCTTTTAGTGTTTATGTGAACACCCTCATTTTGCTGCAATATAATTTTTCACTGTTCGACACAAATCACTGAATTATATATGTCCTAGTCACAAGTATATTTATTTATTTATCCACCAGCACGAAGGAAATTTTTTAATGATCCTGGCTGGACACATCTTGTGTGCACCCAGCCACAATCACCGCATATGGTGCCACCTCTGGTTACACACTATTGATGTTTACATGCCAGCCCTGAATGAGCGATTCATGTGGCAATGGTACATGTGCAGAATGGCCTCAGTCTTCAGTCATTCAAAATCGTCCAAGGTCAATTTGCGCAGGTGCCGCAGAATTAATGGCCCATTTAGAGGGAGATGTGAACATCAATAGTGTATAGTACGTTGCAATGGCACCACATTGTTAATATTTACATGTTGGACCTGAGTAGTGGCTATGGTCAGTGGGGTGCATGTATGCTGTATGCACATAAACGTTAGCACAAATGTGCAGACAACTTTTTACACAGGATCTTGCTGCCAGCAAGATTCTGCATGAACACAATACGCCTGTGTGCATGTGCCCTGGGACTAAGAAATCACTCAAAGGTGTGCTGTCAGGGAAGGCTTTACCATAGGAGAACTGCCATTATGACCGTCAAGACTCAGTTCTTCAGAAATGTCTGCAGGTTTGGCCCTTCTGCTGAGAAATGGAAAATGCTTGAGACTGCTATTTTACATAACCTACCATTGCTTATCAGTTAAGGGACCTAGACTTGCCATACACGGTGCACATTTCTTAGGGGGAAATAGCAGCCGCTAGCGATAATCGCAAGAGAATCTGACAGTCTGGTTGTACCTACCCATTAATGGTTAGAATCTTGGCAGGCCTAAGTGACTAGTATTTTAACAGTGGTGGCCCATAATGCAGGCTGCAGGGGCGCCGCCCCTCTATCCATGCGTCTGGCCCCCTAATCTACATGCAGGGCGCCGGACGCATGGATTCCAATGGGTTTTTTTTTTTAAGCACGTGATTAGAGCCAGAGGCTCTAATAGGCTTCAAAAAGGGTGGAGTTGTGTGACAATAGCAAATTAATATTTGCTATTATCTTCCTATTACCCTCCTGGCTAATCAGGAAGCGGGTCTTGAGACCCGTCACCTGATTGGCTGAGGGGAGAAGCGATTCTTTTTGGCGGCCTAGGAGGAGGAGGGAGGAGACCCATGGCGGAAGCTGCCATGATGTAGAGGAGGAGGAGACACAGGGGAAGCAGTCGCCTGGAGGAAGCGTTGCCTGCGACCTAGAAGGGGTAAGTACGGGGCTGGTCACTGACCGACTGGGGGGGTGGCTGTGGGTGTATTGTTTGCAAGAAGCTTGGTGAGAAGGAGACAACTGTTGGAGGGATTATTCACAAATGGAAGAAATAGAAAATAACCATCAATTGCCCTCGGTCTGGAACTCCATGCAAGATTTTGCCTCATGGGGTAAAGATGATCATGAAAAAAGTGAGGGATTAGCCCAGAACTACACGGGAGGAGCTTGTGAATAATCTCAAGGCAGTTGGGACCACAGTCACCAAACAAGCCATTGGTACCACAATACGCCATCATGGAATGAAATCCTGCAGCGCCCGCGAGGTCCTTCTCCTCAAGAAGCACATGTACAGGCCTGTCTGAAGTTTTAGGGATTGGGAGAAAGTGCTGTGGTCAGATGAGACCAAAATTGAACTCTTTGGCGTTAACTCGAATTGCCGTGTTTGGAGGAAGAAAAATGCTGACTATGATCCTAAGAACACCATCCCTATGGAGGATAGGGATGGAGGTGGAAACATTATGCTTTGGGGCTGTTTTTCTGCTAAAGGTACAGGCCAACGTTGTCACATTGAGGGGCCAATGGACGGGGCCATGTATTGTAAGATTTTGGATGAGAACCTTCTTCCCTCAGCCAGAACACTGAAGATGGGTCGTGGATGGGTCTTCCAGCATGACAATGACCGAAAACATATCGCCAAGGCAACAAAGCAATGACTTAAGAAGAAGCACATTAAGGTAATGAAGTGGCCTAGCCAGTCTCCAGACCTTAATGCTATAGAAAATGTATGGAGGGACCTGAAACTACGAGTTGCCAAGCAACAGCCAAGAAACCTTAAGGATTTAGAGGAGATCTGTAAAGAAGAGTGGACCAAAATTCCTCCTGAGATGTGTGCAAACCTGGTAACCAACAACAAGAAACGTCTTACCTCTGTGCTTGCCAACAAGGGTTTCCCCACCAAGTACTAAGTCATGTTTTGCTTGGGGATCAAATACTTATTTTATTCACTGTACTGCAACTCAATTTATAACATTTGTATCATGTGTTTTTTTCTGGATTTCTGGTTGATAATCTGTCTCTATCATTTAAAATACACCTATGATAAACATTATAGACCCTTCATTCCTATGTAATGGGCAAACTCACAAAATCTGCAGGAGATCAAATAATTATTTTCCCCACTATACATAATTGACAGCTTTTCCTAACATGCACCAACAATAGGGCAGCTGTAAACCCATCCTTTAATAGTTAGAGGGCTGGGTTATTCATTCCTTCAGCTCAGATGACCAAGGAAGGGCAATGCACATCATTATTGGTTGTTCCTTATTTCTGGTGGTGAACCTGAGAAGTTTTGATACAGACGTTTGTGGTTCATGAACTTTGCAAATCCAGGGAATTTACTGAAAACCCATAGTAGCACTGAACCTGAACCTTATCTAAAGCCTAGCATTCTGCATTATCAGATATTTTAATTTCACAGCACATGAATTTCAGTACAATTACTGGGCATGAGATTACATCTAATGTCTGTGGAGGATTAATACACCTACCTCTAAGATCTGGATATCATTATCATTTGTACTTGGATCAAATTTTTTATTAGGAATCCATTTTAAAACATGGAACTTTTGTGTGTCCTTATTTGGTTTTGTCTGTGATAAAGATCCTAAAGTAACTGTAGTAGACAAATCCCTAAGACAGAAAATATGTATTAAAAGGTTAAAAGCATAGATAGTAATAAACATCTGCTTAAAGTACATATAATTCTTACGAAAGACATGTGATCCTATCCAGTAAATCAGTGTTTCTTAAACTTTGAGTGAGGACCCAAATTGGATCACAAATATGTTTGTGATGGGTCACCATAGGATTTGTAACAAAGGAAGCCTACTTTGTCAAAGTACAAAATCAGGGGTAAATGATATAGCACATTTTATTTATCTATGTTTCAAATCATATACTATAGTGATCTGAGACATAAACTCTATAAACAATGCAGTTGTAATCACAGGGAGCATTTATGAGTTGAACATATAATAGATATTCCTGCACATGACAACACCACCCTTTTCAAAGCCTGTGAAACAGTTAAACCTATATGATTGAGAGCACAAAAACATAGAGTCTAGTTTCATACAATTTGCATAATTTGATGGTACAATATTGTAAACAAGCATTTACACAAATGTATAAAACAATACCCAATCAGCTTGATGCCAAACATGCCCATGCTATAATGTACAGAAGGCCGAGTGGTCACATTAAATCTTCTAGGTTACAGTATATAGACATCCAATTCATGTCATGTTTAGTCTTTATCAAATCATTATTTCATTCTGTTCAATAATCTGTTGGTTATCAGATTGTAAAACTGTGTCTTCTGATGTAACATTACCCGCTTCCGGACCGCCCGCCGTACATATACTGTGGCAGGGCTGCCCGGCTGCGCAAAATCACGTACCTGTACGTGATTTTGTGAACGAGGTGTAGGGGGTGCACGCAGGGTGTCCAATCACAGCGGGAGCCAATTAGCAGCGGGTCAGATGGCCGCCGTGATCCACCGATCCTTTACAGGAGACACAGAGCAGTGGTGTGCCTATGTAAACAAGGCACACTGCTGATCTTTCAGTGAGGAAAAGAGAGATCTTCTATTTCAGCTAAGCTTAAATCTATGGAGGTTATTTACTAAAGGAAAATCCACTTTGCACTGCAAGTGCACTTGAAAGTGCACTTGGAAGTGCAGTCGCTGTAGATCCGAGGGGGACATTCAAGGAAAGTAAAAAACAGCATTTTAGCTTGCACATGATTGGATGATAAAATCAGCAGAGCTTCCACTCATTTCAGATCTACCCCTTAGATTCATAGCGACTGCAATTCCAAGTGCACTTTCAGTGCAAAGTAGATTTGCCTTTCGTAAATAACCCCCTATGTCTCTTTTCCTCCAGTGTAACACTCCCCCTCCCCCCCCCACAGTTAGAACGAATCTCCCTAGGACACACTTAACCCTTTGATCGCCCCTAGTGTTAACCCCTTCCCTGCCAGTGTCATCTATACAGGGATCAGTGCATCTTTTTAGCACTAATCACTGTATTGGTGTCACTGGTCCCCAAAAAGTGTCACTTAGGGTCAGATTTGTTCGCCACAATGTCACAGTCCAGCTAAAAATCGCTGATCGTTGCCATTACTAGTAAAAAAAATAAAAAAGATAAAAAGAAATGCCATAAATCTAACCCATAGTTTGTAGAGGCGATAACTTTTGCGGAAACCAATCAATAAATGCTTATTGGGATTTTTTTTTACTAAAAATATATAACAGAATACATATTGGCCTAAACTGATGAAGAAATGTGATTTTTTAAATGATTTTATTGGGATTTTTTTATAGCAGAAAGTAAGGAATCTTGTTTTTTATTCAAAACTGTCAGTCTTTTTTATTTATAGCGCAAAAAATAAAAAGGTGGTGATCAAAGACCACCAAAAGAAAGCTCTATTTGTGGGAAAAGGGACATACATTTTATTTGGGTATAGCGTCACATGACCGTGCAATTGTCAGTTAAAGCAACACAGTGCCGTATCTCAAAAAATGGCCTGGTCTGGAAGTGGGTAAAACCTTCTTACATCTGAACCCTGAGCTCTTTTAATTGGGCGGGGGTTTGCTCTGGGGCAACGGTGGCCAACTTGAAAATTATAGAGAACCCCAAGTGTGGCCTTAACTCTTCCAGAGGGCTGAACAATTGCAGCAAGTTTTAATGCCTTGAGTTGTATTGCATCAATTAGGCAGCCCATTCAAATTAATGGGCCATAAGGTGCCTCAATGCACAAATATTTTAGCCCTGCTGCATTGTTTGCAGAAAGATAAGAGAGAGGCAATCAAAATAAACACCACGTCCCAATATACAAAGGATTCAAAGAAGGGGGGACAGGGAGGTCACAAACCTCGGGACTTTAAAGGTGTTAGGTAAAGAGACTGAAAGACTCACTAATACAATATATAAAATTAATTTTATTACAAAGATAAAAAATATGAGAACAATATTTAATCCATCAAAAGTCAATTGTTCTATACAAAGGCATAGTTAACAGACACCACCACTCAACGTGTTTCGCTCAGCAGAGCTTCCTCAGGAGATTCTGGTAATGTTTTAAATGCTATAGACAACAAAAAAATTGGAATGAATGCTCATGTTGATAAATGCAAAAAAACATATTGATAGACAACATTCTTATTGGCATAAACTAAGTATGCAAATATTTCAACATAGTGAGTTTAATATCCATTATAAAGCACTAATCAATACTTATAGATATAAGGGAGAGACATGGACCTTACCCCGGATTGCCCAGAGTTGAAATGTAGCTTGAAAATGAAGAAATACAGATTTCATATGTATAAAGATCGTCCAATTGGTAAAATGTCTATCCAATGTTTGCAGAAGGAGACAGAAAAAACTATTTTCCTGAAAAAACAGGAAAAGAATATATAAAATGGGGGTGTCCCTTTTTGGAATATACAATACAGGGACTAATTCAGTGATACTAAAGGAATAAATGAATAATTTACCTTGGTGTGTTGTGCAGGTTGAATCAATTTAATAGCTACTTAATACTGCTGATTAGAGTTCATATCAAACAATGGTGATGAACCCAGATTGTTGAATGTCAGCAGGGATGCAGTCAGTGCCAGCTTTATGAGAAAAACTCATAGCATGGGAAATAGATTCAAGGGCTGTCACTTCCCAGGCAAATCTGAAAAAAATATGTACTAATAAAGCACCATAGGAGAGAACCCAATGGTTCAAATATTCAAGTAATGGCTGTTCAAAGTGAACAGGATAGTCACATAAATAAGAGTTGACTTACCAGCATAGGGAAGAAAAAGCAATTAAGCAGAGACAGGAGAGATGTTTCCTCTCCCTCTCTCAGTGGGTCTCTGACAGAGTGTAGCGTCGAAATCCCGCAATTCATAGTCTCTCTCTGAGCCGGTGGCGTCTGACGTCACCGGCGGGTCATGGCTGAGGTATAGGAATGCCGGGGCGCATGCACCGAAGCTAGTGATGGCGCACATGTGATCACGCTGGGTCACGTCAAAACATGGCCGCCATCTTTTTCTCATGACACTGGCACTGACTGCATCCCTGCTGACATTCAACAATCTGGGTTCATCACCACTGTTTGATATTAACTCTAATCAGCAGGATTAAGTATCTATTAAATTGATTCAACCTGCACAACACGCCAAGGTAAATTATTCATTTATTCCTTTAATATCATTGAATTGGTCCCTGTATTGTATATTTCAAAAAGGGACACCCCCATTTTATATATTCTTTTCCTGTTTTTACAGGAAAAGTGCTTTTTCTGTCTCCTTCTGCAAACACTGGCTGGGCATTTTACCAATGGGACGCACATATGAAATCTGTATTTCTTCATTTTCAAGCTACATTTCAATTCTGGGCAATCCGGAGTAAGGTCCATGTCTCTTCCTTATATCTATAAGTATGGATTAGTGCTTTATAATGGATATTAAACTCACTATGTTGAAATCTTTGCATACTTAGTTTATGCCAATAAGAATGTTGTCTATTAATATGTTTTTTTTGCTTTTTTTGCATTTATCAACATGAGCATTCATTCCAATATTTTTGTTGTCTATATCATTTAAAACATTATACCGGAATCTCCTGAGGAAGCTCTGCTGAGCGAAACATGTTGAGTGGTGGTGTCTGTTAACTACGCATTTGTATAGAACAATTGACTTTTGATATGGATGAAATACTGTTCTCATGTTTTTTATCTTTGTAATAAAATTCATTTTATATATTGTATTAGTGAGCCTTTAAAGTCCCGAGGTTTGTGACCTCCCTGTCCCCCCTTTCTTTGAATCTTCTGCATTGTTTGCAGTTTATCACAATGTGCACTGTAGAAGTTGGATTACAATGACCCCAGCATTGGTGTCAGTGGCAGTTATTATAACCGCCGGCATTGGTTTTCTTGAATGCAATAATAACTCCCAGCATTGGTGTCAGCAGACAGAATGGTGACCCCCCTTTATAGGTGTCAGTGGACACAATAACAACAGTATTGATGTCAGTGAGTGCAATTATAACCCTCAACATTTGGTCAGTGGAAGCAATAATAACCCCTAGTATTGGTGTCAGTGGATGCAATAATAACCCCACAACTTTGGTGTCAGTGAACACAACGATAACCCCTCAACATTGGTCTGAGTGGATATAATAATAATCCCCCAACACTGGTGTTAGTAGATTCAATAATAACCCCCAGCATTGGTGTCAGTGGATGCAATAATAACCCCCAACATTGGTGTCAGTGATCACAATAATAACTCCCCAACATTGGTGTCAGTGATTATAATAATAACCCCCCCCCCAACATTCATGTCAGTGGATACAATCATAACCCTCAGCATTGGTGTCAGTGGATGCAATAATAACCCCACAACATTAGTGTCAGTGGTCACAATAATAACCCCCCCAACATTCATGTCAGTGGATACAATCATAACCCTCAGCATTGGTGTCAGTGGATGCAATAATAACCCCACAACATTAGTGTCAGTGGTCACAATAATAACCCCCCAACAATGGTGTCAGTGGATGCAATAATAACCCCATAACATTGGTGTTAGTGGATAGAATAATAACCCCCAGCATTGGTGTCAGTGGATGCAATAATAACCCCCAGCATTGGTGTCTGTACTAGCAGTGAACTTTTATCCCCCCACATCCCCGAATTGATGGTCAGTGACAGCGAAATGAAACCCAGCACCTTCCCCCTGCATTGGTGGTCAGCGACAGTGAACGTTAACCCTCCTATCGTCCCCCCCACCCACATTGGTGATAATGGCAGTAAAAGTTAACCCCCCACTGGTGGTCATGACAATGAAAGTTTATCTCCATCCCACACATTAGTACTGTGGGCGGAGATAATGCCGCATCACAGTACAGTCTCTCTTTGGCCTCTTGCCCATGATACTCCTGTTTGAGCATCTAGTTTTTCATACTTTTTTTGTAATTATTTGCGCGTATTTGTGCACATAAGGCGTAAATTACTGATCAAAAAAGCTGATTTTTCTAATTTTTTTTTTTTTTACTAAAGAATGCATGGCACTTGTTTACGTGCCTGTGTAAATAGGTACATTACAATTAATGGGCTGTATTTTAGCTCAGCGACTGACTCTACAATTGATGGCGGAGGAATTGGGCATTAGCAAGGACACGGTGTGCACCATCATCTGCAATGATTTAGGTAAGTGGAAGATCTGTTCCCAGTTTCTGCGGCTCAAGCAGACAGACAAACAGAAAGCAAAACAGATTGAAACCTCTGGAGATTTCATTACCATGTTTAACCAGGATCGTCCCTTTTTTGCGAACCATAATCACAGGAGATGAGACGTGGTGCTACCAGTTCGATCCGGAATCCAAGCAGCATCTACTGTACTCCCCTGATCTGGCACCTACAGACTTCTTTCTGTTTCCTGCCTGAAGAGCGTCATGAAAGACACGCTTTGCAGACACGGCGGCAATCCAAGAATGTGTGACAGCGGTTCTGCCACCGATTCCTAAAGAGGCCTTTGTTGACAGTTTCCAGAAGCTTTATGAACGTTGCCAAAAGTGTGTTGTGAAGAATGGCAACTATTTTGAAGGCAAATGAAGGTAATTTGTTTTGTAACACCATTCACTGAACGTTTTAGACACGCCTCATATGTCTATCCCAAGCATGTTTCAATCCACTTAGGCCTCGTGTATACTGCTGCTGGTAAACAGACGTTTAGGAGCAGTTGGGTGTTTTTTTTAGCTGCCCCTGAACTCTCCTCTATGTTATCTTATCAGTACATGTACACAGGGTCGTTTCTAGTGATTTCTAGGCAGTTGAGTTTAGAAGCATTTTTTGGAAAGCAAAAAAATGTGTT
The DNA here is from genome assembly GCF_042186555.1 of Aquarana catesbeiana. Taxonomy (NCBI): domain Eukaryota; kingdom Metazoa; phylum Chordata; class Amphibia; order Anura; family Ranidae; genus Aquarana; species Aquarana catesbeiana. Next base: position 106,558,157 of record NC_133324.1, on the reverse strand, counting down.
CAAGACGGATGTTGAAATGCCAAATGCCTGTAACAGCTTGTAAACGTGATAATTTGTGATTAGCCACGTTTCGTTTATAGGCGTTTTTAATGGATAGAGATACATTTCTGGGCATTTGCAATGCAAAAAATGCTTCTAAACGCAAATGCGGCTAAACACGGCATGTAAACGCAACACGTTTTTTAAATGTCAGTTACTAGCTGTCAAGTTCCATCGTTCAGGAGAGGTTTTAAAACATCCTGAGTACATTAAGCCTAATGCCCCGTACACACAGTCGGACTTTGTTCGGACATTCCAACAACAAAATCCTAGGATTTTTTCCGATGGATGTTGGCTCAAACTTGTCTTGCATACACACGGTCACACAAAGTTGTCGGAAAATCTGATCATTCTGAACGCTGTGACGTAAAACACGTACATCGGGACTATAAACGGGGCAGTAGCCAATAGCTTTCATTTCTTTGTTTATTCTGAGCATGCGTGGCACTTTGTGCGTCGGATTTGTGTACACACGATCGGAAATTCCGACAACGGATTTTGTTGTCGGAAAATTTTATAGCCTGCTCTCAAACTTTGTGTGTCGGAAAATCCGATGGAAAATGTGTGATGGAGCCCACACACGGTCGGAATTTCCGACAACAAGGTCCTATCACACATTTTCCATCGGAAAATCCGACCGTGTGTACGGGGCATAATTGTTAATTGACTGAATACTTCGTCTGAAAGTGTGTTCTAAGCATCAACTACTCTTGTATGTCAGCTTGTTTGTAAGTATATTGGCAGACACATCCAGAAATCCTGTGTAAAGTTATAATATGTAAGGTCCCAGAAGTCACCTAGATTTTAGTGTAGATAAGAAAACATGTTTTTAAAGTTCTCTGGTGCACTTTACAGTTGTTCCTACCACTATATTCGCTTTAGGACTCCAATACTTGTTATTAATATTATAATTAATGGGGAAATATGCCTGAAAGAGGAGAACCCAGACACATGACCTGTAAAATCCAGATACCAGCCTCACCACCTTTAATGGAATGTTCTTTGCAGCGTTATGCAGTGAACATCCCATGGCCTGCATTTTATGATTTAGTTGTAAATACAAAGTGCAATGTGGAGTAAATGCTGCAGTGTGGACAGTAAATATTTATATCTGCACTCCATTTGAAATAAGCCCCATAATGATTCTATTTTCCCATTTTGCCTAACTGTCTTTTTTGTAAAAAAACAGAAGTTGAAGTATGTATTTTTTCTTTCTACAGTCGCTTGAAGGATTGGGCTAGACACAGCCATGATCTGCACCCACCATGGGCTGATCATGGGTTTTGCTAAACCGCTTAACACTTACACTTTACAATGAGCAGCTGTTAAAACCCATTTGGGGTGTATTAGGACTCCTCCACATATTTTTTCAGGTGAACTTATTAATGCCATATATGGCCTTGCATAACGAGCAACTTTGCGACCTCCTACTATTTCCAGGCAGGAACCTGTATAGAAAAAAATACATTTATTATACAAGACAACTAACTTTAACATGTATAAATGTTACAGTTGTAAGTTGTATTGAAAGCATCAGCACACACTTAGCCCAGGTTCACACCTATGCGAATTAGATGTGCGTTTCCCCACATCTAATTCGCATAGTAGGAGAATGTGACTGGCTCCCTATGGAGCTGGTTCACATATCTCCGGGGCGGCTGCGGAGCGCACTGCACAAAAACGCTGTGCGTCTTTGGCTCCGGTTCAGGGCCAAATTCAAGCATAGAATCGTCCCTGATTCGTCCCTGAAACGGGTAACTGGGACGCACAGCGCTCCTGTGCGATCCGCAGCCCGGTATAGTGTGAACCCGGGCTCAATGTTTAAAAAGAATCTGTGACTTGTGGAACTGCACCCCATCTGAGCACCACAAAGCAAAAATGCTAAATAATTCATCTTTAATATTCAAAGCAAACTCAGCCATCCATTCATTTTCCATGCTTTATTGTGCTGGGAAATCATTTTGAAAAACACCTCCTGGCTTTTTTGGTAGTGGCCATCTTAAGTAAGGGCAGATGATTCATGTAGCATTCACTTCCTGGAATCCATCTTTCCTATAGGCTGAGCTGAGAACCCTCCCTCCCCTCCTGAAGACTCCTGGGATGTATGACTTTATTTAACTAGGCATAGAAACCAGGAAGTAACTGAAGAAATAGAAAAAAAAAGTTTAAAACAAGTAAATATGATATACTTTCCTATCTATTTACTAATGCTAGCGGCATAAGGATGAAAAATAGTCAATGTTGTTAGAGAGAGTGAAGTTCCACTTTAAAGTGATAAAGTCAATATTTTTTTAAATAACAAACATGATATACTTATGTGTGACCCCCATCCTCCTCTTCTCAGGTCCCCAGCCGTCGCTCCTGGCTTATCCTCTTCTTGGTGTGCCTGTAGGCAAGCGCAGTCCACTTTCTCCACTGCAGGTGATGCTGTTTCGCATCGGCACTGTTGTTTGAGAGGAAGTCATGAGGAACAGGGTTCCTCTATGGTTTCCTGGGTCACTGGGGAAGCTACCTTATTGGATGCTGCCAGCCCATGTGACTCTAGCAGTCTTCTTGTGTCAGGCAGAGCCTATTTAAGGCCCTGGCTCCCAGTTTTGGCGTTCATTTGCAAGTTGGTAGATTAAGGACAGGTACCCCGCCTGTTAGAGACAGTACTAGCGGTTGAGGTTCCTGACGAGATATGATGTTTAAAGTTTTAATATTTTTTTATTCAGTTATGTATTATTGTTCAGGACTAACCCTAGACTACGTGACTCGTGGTAAAAAAAAAATGTAACAATCAGCACAAGAGACAGTACTTACACTCAATGCGAAGTGTACCATGTGCTGTTGTCAGTTGTCATAGTGGAAATCCAAAGCCCTCCTATTATACCCTGCAGCAGTGTTCTTCTGGAGCTGCAGGGTTATTACCAGCCCTGGATCTGTGACAGGCATTCATTAACAGTACTGACTATGCCCAACCTTTCCATCTCCATCCTACATTCAAAGAAGCTGTACTATAACTTCCATAAATATAAAATGATCTATGAATGGCGGAGGCAAACCCTTCATGCATCCACTCCACCTCCACTCATCACTCATAGATCGCCTTTCATTCACTTAATTTTATTCATTAAAATTGGAGGTAATTTAGACATACTCAAAGTATTGTACTGGGGTGGGCTGTTGCGTGTTCGATACTTTATTAATGTGTATAAAAAAATTTGTTTTGCATTTACTTCATTGGTGGCTAGTATGCAAGCCACCAGCATCCTACCAAATAATGACACAAGAGCACACTGACAGTGGGTGGAGCCTGATAGGTAACTTTGAGAAATGACCTGTGCCCATCATTGCAGCCTCACCTGTGCCCACCTTTGCAGCCTCACCTGTGCCCATCAATGCAGCCTCACCTGTGCAGAGGAGGAGAGAGGGCAGCTGGATCATCACAGGGGAAGAGAGAGTGGAGGAAGAGGATTGCCAGCCGGATCACAGAGCGATAGCCCGCTATAACCGCTTACATTAGACCTGCCTCCGCTAGCCGTCACTCACAGCCCCACCTCCTGACCTGATGTCTGTGACTGACAGAACAGTCTCAGCATTGGACCGGTGTTCTGTCTATTACAGGCGCCTGGTCAGGAGGTGGGGCTGTGTTTGACGGCGAGCGGAGGCAATTCTAATGTAAGCGGTTACAGCGGGCTATCCCCTCTCTGTGATCTGGCCGGCAATCTCCTTCCTCCATGCTCTCTTCCCCTGGGCTGATCGCTGGGAGAAGGGCTCCCATTCAACCCCGCATGCCGGTGGTGATCGCCCCCCCCCCCTCCCAGGCAGCCCACGCTCGCCAGCCCTCATTTTTCAAAATGCGAGTAGGCGAGTGGAAAATTTGAGGGCTGCTGGCTATGATATCTTCCCATTACTGTCTGCTGTCAATCAAAAGCAACTACTGTAGTCTATCAGAGTTACCCATCAGGCTCCGCCCATCCAACAGAAACAGCGCCCTTGGAACTGGCCATTTGTTGGGTTCATGGAGCCCGATAGGGAAAACTGAGATTAGTTGACTAGTCTGAAGGTTCCCATCATGCTCTGCCCACCCCACAACAAAAAGCCCCCTTCATGTGCCTGTCTGCTATGGACACTCCAGCCTCAGTGCTGCCCTCCATGTGACAGATTCATGTACCTTTCTCAACAGGTAGATGAATCTTTCACAAGCACCAACATTTGTGGTGCAGAGGTGTGAAGGAATTCTAAAGAGTGTCTATCTAAAGTAGCTACAGCCCGAGTAGAAAATGCTGTCCGCTGCCAGCATGCTGCAGAGTGGGACCCTTGCTCTTTTTGGGGAAGCATTGATCTCTGTGCAGATGTCCAAAACCACTCCTGCTAAGTTATAGCCAGAGCTCTCCAATCAGCAGGGAGCATGAGCTGTAGTGATTGCAAAGCTTTAAGTCTGACCAAATAGAGGGTGTGTTAGACCTCTGCAGAGAGACCACTGTTTGTGCAAAGAGAGCAAAGGCTCCTCTCTGCAGCTGCTGACAGTATTTACTACTCAGGCTGTGACTGCTTTAGAAGGAAAATGAACTGTAAGACATTGAACACCATTAGTCTTGATGTACAGTATTTAACTGATTTAAAATGAAAATTCTATTAGGCTTTAAAAAAATATATTTAGTACAACAGATATTCCATGTTCCAAAATACATAGCACAGAACATAACCATAGTACTGTATATATAATTTGATATAATTGTACTATTCTAATGTCACATTACTGTACCAGTGTTAGCGATGTCATAGATTAACACCAAGAGAAGATTCTGGGTGTCATTGGAGGGACACTTGCTCTTCCCAGCCTTCTGCTTTGTACACTTTGGGTGACAGTCATTGTCAAAACCTCTCTTGTGGACTAAAGTAGTACTGGAAAATTGCAACATGTAATCCTATTGTAGATCAGTGGAGCTTACAGCATATATTATAATGAATTGGTGTGTAATTCCACATGCTATACGTACTATAACTAGAACTGGCAATAGAGGCAAGCTAGATACACATACAATAGTAATAGCAGAAAGTGTTCCACTATGTCTGATGCCATTGTCCCTTTAAAATAGCTGTTTAAAGCTGTTAAGTGCTACATTTTACCTATTTGATTGCAGCTAAATCATAACTCCCAACTTTCTCTGATTTGGAGGGACTGTCCCTGATTTGGAGCAATGTCCCTCTGTCCCTTATTCATCCTCATTTGTCCCTCATTTTGGTTTGATCTATATAGATGTATATAAAATCCACTTTTTATCTATTAAAAAGTGTTTTCCAGTGCTAAACCTTTTATCTGATTTCTAAATTGCTGCATTTGTAAATTCCAAAAGCCAATATAAAGGAATAGTAATGGTAAAAAAAAGCACTTGTGGGTTTAACCAATCTTGTTTTTTTTTGTACAATTCTCCTTTAAGGGGGCGTGGCAAGGGGTGTGTTCTATTCCTGCATACTTTTGCTTATAGGTGTCCCTCATTCCCATCTCAAAAAGTTGGGAGGTAATGGCTAAATGTGGCTAAAAATGAACTATTTGGGAGACTGTCATTTGAAAACTATGGGGAGTGTTAGGCCCCTTTCGCACGGGCGGATAGAATTCAGCTTTTAGCTGAAGATTGATCAAGTCATCTACAGCAGCTAAATTCATACAATGCTTTCTTATGGCTCCATTCACACACTGCATTTAGCAACGGTTTCATTACATGGGGTTTTTTGCAATTAGAAAAAATACATTTGACTGTGTCCAGGAGCGATTTATTGCAGCTATCTGCACATAACTGCAGGTAATGGCAGTGTACTATTTCTCCTGCAGATAGCAGCGGCAACAAGGAAAGAAAAACAACAGGAAGTACATCAGAAATGGCAAGAATGTTCCAACGCAGCTAAACGCAGCTGCATGTAAACGCACGAAAACGCAGCTAATCGCAATGTACAACTGCAAGTGAACGCTGTGCCTGGAGTCTTGGAAAACATGCTTTTAACAGCGACAGAACAGCCGCCCGTGTGAAAGAGGCCTTATACAGGCTGAGCAGGTGATTTGTCCACCTAATAGTCCACATTTCTCTGATTTTTGCAAAACATAGAGCTAAAAGTGAAATTTACTAACCTTTTTGTAGAAAGATGAGAAATAGAATTTCAGCCCAAAGTCGCATTGTGTTTTAAGCAGTCCTTTGAGCTTTAAGCAAAGAGCTTTATTCTATGTATGACCTGACTGACATACAGAGCAGTTAGAAATGTGGTTTATAGGTGTTGGGACTTGACTTGTTTTTTCCACTGTGGTTTAAATTGCCATGCCATTTCATTTTTTGGTTGGGCACCTTGTGACATGAAACATTTTAACCCTATGCTTACTACACAGGAATAAGAAGTTTTTTTTTTTTTTTGCTTTTTTTTAACCGCTTCAGCCCCGGACCATTTGGCTGGCAAAAGACCAGAGCACTTTTTGCGATTCAGCACTGCGTCGCTTTAACTGACAATTGCGCGGTCGTGCAACGTGGCTCCCAAACAAAATTGACGTCATTTTTTCCCCACAAATAGAGCTTTCTTTTGGTGGTATTTTATCACCTCTGCGTTTTTTATTTTTTGCATTATAAACAAAAAAAAAGCAACAATTTTGAAAAAAACGCATTATTTTTTACTTTTTGCTATAATAAATATCCCCAAAAAATATATTAAAAAACATTTTTTTTCCTCAGTTTAGGACGATACATATTCATCTGCATATTTTTGGTTAAAAAAAAATGCATGCACAGTGTTTTCCATGTATTCTAATGGCTCAAGTTCACACCAGTGCAGTCAGTTTCCATTGCAAAAAAAAAAGTAGAGTGTGCTGCATTTTTTCTGCACAGAACTGCACTGGAACTGCATGTGATGTGAACTGTAACCAAAATTGATCCAGAACACATGAGTGCATTTTTGTGGTGTGAACTGGCCCTTAGGGCCAGTTCACACCAGGTGCAGATTCGTGCAGTTCCGTGCGCTTTTTTTTCTGCACTAAAAATGCATACACAGTGTTTTCCATGTATTCCAATGGCTCTAGTTCACACCAATGCAGTCAGTTCCAGCCAGTGCAGAAACTGACTGAAACTGACTGCATTGGTGTAAACTAAAGCCATTGAAATACACGGAAAACACTGTGTATGCATTTTTAGTGCAGAAAAAAAAGCACACAGAACTGCATCTGGCGTAAACTGGCCCTAAGGCTCCATTCACACTAGCGCGTTTTTTGATGCATTTTGCATTTTGCAGAAATGCACGGGAATTTTTTAACATGGGTTCCTATGGAACATGTTCACATCAATGCTTTTTTGTTTCTCTGCATTTTTGGAAAGGGTCAGGGACTTTTTTTCATGCAAAATGCAGCGTTTTGCATGTAATAGAATTCAATGGACAAGCATCAAAAACGCAAGTGCACCATTTTTGCAGCGTTTTTGATGCGTTTTTGCCATTTTTTTTTTTTTTTTAATTTTTTTTACATTTTTTTTTTAGACTGTAAAAAAAAACTGTAAAAAAAAAAAAAAAAAAAAAAAAACGCAAATCGCGGCAAAAACGCCGCATAAACGCTGCTCAAAAACGTGGCAAGCATGAAAAAAAAAACTCCAAAAACGCCCAAAAGCAACATGCATAGGTGTGAATCCAGCCTAAGGCTGGATTCACACCTATGCATTTTTTGTGCTTTTTGCATTTCGCAGATTTGCACTACAGAACGTGTTCCATAGGAAACCATGTTAAATGGACTGTAGTGCAGATCTGCAAAATGCAAAAAGCACTAAAACTGCATAGGTGTGAATCCAGCCTTAGGCTCGATTAACATCTATGCATGTTGCTTTTGAGTGTTTTTGGAGTTTTTTTTGTGATGCTTGCCACGTTTTTGAGCAGTGTTTTTGCAGCGTTTTGCGTTTTTTTTTTTTTTTACAGTTTTTTGTATACAGTCTAAAAAAAAAAAAAAAAAAAAGCCAAAAATGCAAAACGCATCAAAAACGCTGCAAAAACACTGCACTTGCGTTTTTGATGCTGGTCCATTGAATTCTATTACATGCAAAACGCTGCATTTTGCATGAAAAAAAGTCCCTGACCCTTTCCAAAAACGCAGAGGTACAAAAAGGCATTGATGTGAACATGTTCCATAGGAACCTATTAAACCTGTTAAAAAATTCCCATGCATTACTGCAAAATGCATCAAAAAACGCATTAGTGTGAATGGAGTCTTAAACAGGTTTAGGACTAGGAAGTTTACTTAGTCCTTAACCGCTTGCCGACCAGCCGCCGTCATTTTACTGGGGCAGGTTGGCACGATCCCGGGAACCGTCGTAGCTATACGTCGGCTTGCGGGATCGGGATAGCAGGCGCGCACGTGTTGCCAGAGGCGCGGGCAAGCGCCCGCTGCACTGTGGGGGTGCCGATAGTCATGGCCGACGGTCGCTATGACCGCCAGCCACGAGAGATCGCGGGCACGAGAGGCAGAACAGGGACGTGTGTGTGTAAACACAAATCTGTTCTGTGAGGAGAGACAGATCGTGTTTTTTCTTAATAGGTAGGAACCACGATCTGTCATCCCCTCTAGTCAGTCCCCTCCCCCTACAGTTAGAAACACAAACAGGGAACACAGTTAACCCCTTGATCGCCCCCTAGTGTTAACCCCTTCCCTGCCAGTGACATTTTTACAGTAATCAGTGCATTTTTAAAGCATCGATCGCTGTATTAATGCCAATGGTCCCAAAAATGTGTCAAAAGTGTCCGATGTGTCCGCCATAATGTACAGTCACGATGAGAAAAAAAAAAATTAAAAAACGCAGATCGCTGCCATTACTAGTAAAAAAAAAAAATAATAATAATAAAAATGCTATTAATCTATCCCGTATTTTATAGACGCTATAACTTTTGCGCAAACCAATCAATATACGCTTATTGTGATTTTGTTTTGCCAAAAATATGTAGAAGAATACATATCGGCCTAAACTGAGAAAAAATGTGCTTTTTTTTAAAAAAAAAATGGGGATATTTATTATAGCAAAATGTACAAAATATTGTGGGTTTTTTTTTCAAAATTGTTGCTCTTTTTTTGTTTGGGGTGCAACGTCGCACGACTGCGCAATTGTCAGTTAAAGCAACGCAGTGCCGAAGCTCAAAAAATGGCCTGGTCATTCAGCAGCCAAATCTTCCGGGGCTGAAGTGGTTAAATCCTTACATGAGCTTCGGCACCACTGTGTGCTGACTTAGGAATCAATTACAAATTCTCATACCGTGAAGGTTTCTAAATTAGACAAATTAACCACACAGCTGGAAAAGTGTCATTTTATTGATACACACTAATACCAAGAAACACATAATACAACTCTAACTTAAAAGAAAACTCTTGAGACATGCCCATAAAATACAATAGTACACCCACCTAAGAAAAACAGCTACTTTGTACAATCGTATATTTGAATTGCATTACATTAAAAATACAGACTTAATGCTTAACTAAACTCTTTCAATCAACATTATTTATTTTTATTTCATAAGCTGCTAGTATTATTACATATATATCAAAGTATATTGTATTTACTTATTTTAAACTTTTTTTTTTCATTTATTCAGTTGCTTCCTGGTTTCTGATCTAGGCCAGAATAATGTTATACATCCCAGGAGTCTTCTTGGGGGGGGGGGGGTTCTCAGCTAAACACACCCTCCTGCCTGCATGCCTGAACTAAGAGCAGATGGATTCCAGGAAGTAAATGCTTCATGAGTCATGTGCTTTATTCCAGATGGCTGTGGCTAGAAATACTAGACTAGAGGGTGTTTTTCAAAGCAATTTCTCAAAAAATTAAAGCATGGAGACATGGATGGATAACTGGGTGAGTTTGCTTTGAATATTCAGAATGAATTAAATCCCATTTTCAGTTTAGTTCAGTTTAGTTCTTCTATAATATAACTTTTATACAAGTTAATAAACTCCACAGAAGGGGCTCAGAGAGGAAATACCTAGTATGGTCCCTTACCACAGTGGACGTCCCCAAGCCTCTCCACTGGCTCTAATTTCCAGGCAAGTGGGTGCAGATTCTGGATGTGAGTTTGTCTAAACTATCCTTTATAGATACATAAGTGAAGACTACCATGCCAAATATTCCAGTGTTTAATAAAAGTCAATTATTCTGCAGATATAAACACTGCAGCCACATTTGGGCCCTCAACCGTGTGACGCGTTTCACCCAATGATGTATGAAAACAATGTCATGTTATTTGAGTTTTTAGTTAGACGCCTTGTGCCATGGAAAACTTTGACCTTCTGCTTACTACACATAACAAAAGAAAAAAAAAAAGAAAAATCCTAAGTGTCTCTAGTTTTCAAGCAATTCAGGATCAGCGCTTATCTATGCTACCCTCTATAAACAAATATTTAAGTGTTCAATAAAATTCAAAGCAGTATTAAACCCAGAGGCAAACAATTAATATATTGCAGCTTACGATTCTTAGATGTGACGGCTGCATTCGTTTTCTTTTTTAGGGTTTCTTTCATTTTCACCTGGTGAACAGGGCAGTACGTCTGTTATTTTTTAACAGAACATGCTGTCCTGTAGATATAGCAGTTAGAGGGGTGAGACAAACCATTGTAAGGGCTTTTTTTATGTAAAACCTTTATCCCAAAAAGAAAAGGCGTTTGGCTTCAATTTGTTCGTGCATCTAAATCTGCTAGTACATCTAACACACCCCTCCCCTAGATTAGCAATGCTGCTGTCCAAAGGTGTCTCTGTTGCTCCTTCATCCAGAATGTGGGCACCCTAATACAGCAAGTGTGTTACTGGATGGATCACCAGGTGAAAATAAAGTAGAAATAAAATGTAAAAAAAAAAAAAAATATAAAATGTAAAAAAGAAAACTAATGCAGCCATCACATCTAATAATTGGTAACCTGCAATATACTTACATTTTGTTTTTTACCACTTTAATTGTTCAGGAGAGATAAATATTGAAGCCATCTGGGGCATCCCCTTTCTGATGGGTTTCACTGAAAGAGGGCTAAATTATAGATACCTACACTCTCATTGATCTCTTGGATTAAGCCAATCATCAGGTGAAATGCATCAGAAGGGGAGGTCCCACGTTGGACTTCAATGTTTATGTCTCAAGAAATGGCCCCCCATTGAGGGAAAGATGGCCCCCTGCTCGGCTCCATACCATTGGATGATGGAAGTGATGTCAAAGTCACTTCTGCCCAATGGTCTTGAAGGGGAAAACATTTTTTATTGAAAAAAAAAATATATATATATATATATATATATATATATATATATATATATATATATATATATATTTTTTTTTTTTTTAATTGCTTTTAAGTGTAAATATGAGATCTGAGGTCTTTTTGACTAAAGATCTCACATTAAAGAGGTCCTGTCATGCTTTTTTTCTATTACAAGGGATGTTTATATTCCTTGTAACAGGAATAAAAGTGACCCAAAATGTTTTTTTTAAAAGACAGTGTAAAAAAAATAAATTAAAAGTAAAATGTAAAGCGCCCCATGCCGCCGAGCTCAAGCGCGGCAGCGAACGCATACGCAAGTCGCACCCGCATATGAAGACGGTGTTCAAACCACACATGTGAGTTATCGCCGCGATTGTTAGAGCGAGAGCAATAATTCTAGCCCCCCTCTGTAACTCAAAACTGGTAACCTGTAGAAATGTCTAAACGTCGCCAATGGAGATTTTTAAGGGTCAAAGTTTGTTGCCATTCCACAAGAGGGCGTAATTTTGAAGCGTGATATGTTGGGTATCAATTTACTCGGCGTAACATTATCTTTCACAATATAGAAGAAAATTGGGCTAACTTTACTGTTGTCTTATTATTTAATTCATAAAAGTGTATTTTTTCCCAAAACAATTGCGCTTGTAAGACCGCTGCGCAAATACGGTGTGACATAAAGTATTGCAACAACCACTATTTTATTCTCTAGGGTGTCTGAAAAAAAATATATATTGTTTTGGGGTGTAAGTAATTTTCTAGCAAAAAAAAAACAAGTTTGAAAAATAGACCTGGTCCTTAAGGGTCCTTTCACACGGGACAGATCCGTGATGATCCGCCCCGTGAACATCCGCTTGCTCAGGGGGACCGCTCTGTCAGATCTCTGCTCTCCCCTATGGGGGGGATCGGATGACCACGGACTGTCTGTCCGTGTTCATCCGATCCACTCTGCAGATGGATAGAAAATTAGGATTTTCCTCAGTCTGCAGAATCGGACCATAGCGGGGACGGATGATATCGGGTGTCAGCGGATTTTCATCCGCTGACACCCGCTATCCCATAGGGATGCATGTATGTCCGTATTTAATCCGAAAACGGATGGATGAAATACGGACATACTGTCCGCACATGTGAAAGGGGCCTTAGTGGTTAAATGTCAGTAGCTACAGTATTTGTAGCTGCTGACTTTTATTTTTTTCTGAATGAGCCTGGACCTCCTCTTTAATATGTAAATAACCATCCACAACCTATCCCTTCAATTCCAATAAAATTAACATACCACCGAGAGAAATTACTCTTTCCCTCTGTATCTGGATGTGTATCAACATTAAAGCATAATGATATGCAAAACCTTTTTTTTTTTTTGGATAGAGGAAAGGAGGATTATAACTCCTGCCAAGTCTTTGACATCTGTGTCCCATTGGGAGGATTTACCTTCACTTCCTGTCCCCTAGCCAAAACAGGAAGTGAGAGTTCCCTGCAACTTGAGGAAACCCCCCACCCTCAGGTCATCAGGACTAGTGTCCCCATTGGAAGATTTCCCCTCTATTACTGTTCTGGGGACAACTCAAAACTTGGGATTTTCTCTTACTTTCATTTTTGATGAGAAATGGAGAGGGTGAATCTCCCTAACAGCGGCAGAGATAGCAATAAAAACATGACAGGTGTACTAATCCCTCTCTACTCTATCCAACACTTAAAAAATAAAAAAAGTTTTGCCTTTAGTTTTATTTTAACTTGTTTGATATTACTGGTGAAATAAAAATCAATGGATATCAGATAATAATGTTGAATAGTTGCTAGGAAATCCAAAGCGTCATCGTGACAGAATTTACAGGGCAGATATACTGCATGTATATAGAGAAGAACAGTGCTTTTTTTTTCAGCAAGAACGCGAGGGAACGCAGTTTCAGCACCTCCAGCACTGGATGTATTTTAAGGCATGGAGTACTGGGATGTGCTGGAGGGTCTATTGATGCTACCAGGTGGAGGGTATCTTTTGTCGCTGGTGAGGATCTATTTTTGTGTGTGGGTCTATTGTTGCTGGGGGGGGTGTGTCTTATGTTGCTGGAGGGTCAATTGTTGCTGGGAGGAATCTACTATTGAGGGAGAGGTCTATTTCTGCTGGCTGCTGGAGAGTCTATTGGTGCTGGCTGCTGGGAGATCTGTTGTTGCTGCTGGGGGTTTATTGTTCCTGGGGTGACATTTTGTTTCGGGGGTTCATTCTTGCTTAGGGGGATCTAGTGTTGTGTTGAGGTTCTATTGTTGCTGGGGTTACAAAATACAAATGACTTAGTAGCACAAAATTATACTTGGTTCTGTATTCTCTAAAAGGGGTAGTACAGGGAGGTGGGTAGGGGGTGGAAGCAAGGGACGGTGCTCAGAGGTGGGTAGGGGGTGGAACTGAGGAACGGTGCTCAGAGGTGGGTAGGGGATGGAAGCAAGGGATGGTGTCCAGAGGTGGGTAGGGGGTGTAACCAAGGGACGGTGCTCGGAGGTGTGTAGGGGGTGTAACCAAGGGACGGTGCTCAGAGGTGGGTAGGGGGAGGAACCAAGGGATGGTGCTCAGAGGTTGGTAGGGGGTGGAACCAAGGGAAGATGCTCGGAGGTGTGTAGGGGGTGGAACCAAGGGACGGTGCTCGGAGGTGGGTAGGGGGTGGAACCAAGGGACGGGGCTCGGAGGTGGGTAGGGGGTGGAACCAAGAGGCGGGGCTCGGAGGTGGGTAGGGGGTGGAACCAAGGGATGGTGCTCAGAGGTGGGTAGGGGATGGAACCAAGGGACGGTGCTCAGAGTTGGAACCAAGGGACGGTGCTCAGAGGTGGGTAGGGGGTGGAACCAAGGGACGGTGCTCAGAGGTGGAACCAAGGGACGGTGCTCAGAGGTGGGTAGGGGGCAGAGATGAAAGTTGACTCAGAAGGGAGGGGTTCATACACGTTTTCTCTGAGAAAAAAAGCCCTGGAGAAGAATATATTGTTTGTTACACAAAGGAGGATGTATGCGATGTGTTATACAGAAATATGGGTTGGCAATCTAATTCCTCATTAAAGTGCACAGGTTTGTATTTCGTACATGTTACACCAATCAAACATTGAGCCTCTCTGGATGTGTATGAACATTCATTCCGATCTTTGCACATGGATGCGCAAACGCAGGTGGTACATCTGAAACGTCTTGTGCTATTTACCCGTTTGTCTATTTTTCCAACTCCTCTACAGATATTTTCCACATTTTTTATAGAATCACGGATGAATGTGTTTTTGTTCTTACACGTGTTTGATTTGTAGGACTTGTCTTTATGCATGACAACATTACAATCAATGCTTAAACGAGGATCGAGAATGTGTTTTGTTTTAAAAATTTTCCAAGTTTGGCATTCGGACAGATGAAGGACACAGAAGAAGATTCCAAATATCAGGAGACAAGATGCTTTTGAGATCATCCTGCAATGAGAAGAGAAATAGGTGAAGGCTACAGAATGTCTTTTTCAGAACATCGCACAGATCATAAATAAAAAAAAACATTTAGAAATACCTCCCGGAAGAATTAAATAAATGTCAGGGGACTTTGCTATGCAAGAACTGGTATTCAACAATTATTTACTGATGCTTTATTGAATCCTAACCGCTAAGGATTTTACCAAAACCACAGCGGATAAATGAAAATAAGCAAGCCATGGGAAATCCACTCTGCTGGTGAGTGAATATTTAATTTGCCCAGCATATTAACAGTTTGGTGAAAAAAAGAAATATTCCAAATTCCCCAACCATAGGGAAACCCTATGCGGTAAAGTAGGGCTGGGAGATTTTCTAAAAAAAAAAAAAAAATCTGCGATTTACTCGATTCACGATTTGATTGTTTTTTTTGGACACCGCGCCGGTCCTGAGGAGCTGCGGGCAGGAGTTTTTAGGCGAGGCCGTGACTTCGGCCTAGACCGCGGCTTCCGGCCTCACGGACTAGGCCGAAGCCGCGGTCTCGCCTAAAAACTCCTGCCCGCAGCTCCTCAGGACCAGCACGGTGAAAAAAAAAAAAAAATCTAAAAAAATTGATTTGCTTAAATTTTGAATCGATTTGACCTCTCAACTCGATTCAAGAATTGAATCGATTTTTTCCCCAGCCCTACGGTAAAGGCAAACGGGCTGTGCACTTTGCAAGTGCTGTTGCATTCTGCAAAGGGCATTTGCTCCAGAGGTTAGTAAAAGAGGCGGAGCTTTGCTGACTTCCATCATCCAATCTTGTGCAAGAAAAAAATGCTGTTTTTAAAATTTTCCTTGCATGTGACTGGGTATTCTTTGCAAAGTGAAGCTTCACCTCATTTACTAAGCATTCGAGCAAATCCCCTTGCAGAGTGAAACTGCAGCTGCAAAGTGCACAGTCTATTTGCCTTTAATAAATCAACCTCCCGTTGTTCAAAGAAAAGAATCCCCATTCCTTGTGTAATTGCCCTATTTCAGTGATAGCGAACCTTGGCACCCCAGATGTTTTGGAACTACATTTCCCATGATGCTCATGTTCTCTGCAGTGTAGGTGAGCATCATGGGAAATGTAGTTCCAAAACATCTGGGGTGCCAAGGTTCACCATTACTGCCCTATTTGTTTCCAAACATATGTTTGTCTTGAACTAGTAGCTCAAGTTGCTAGTTCTTTGAACAGGTTTGTCCATTTGTAGTGGAAAAATTGTTGCATTTTAGTGCAAAGCCTGTATGTGCTGCTCTGCCTTTAGTATGAATCTTACTACATCTTTATGTTTTGTATTACTGTGATAATAACTTGGCAAAACACACAAAAATGCCGTAAAATGCACAATAAAATCTAGTAAATCACAGAAAAATGCCTGTTAGACCACAGTGTTATAGCATGATTGCAGCCTTAAAGAGGTATTGCAGTCTGCTCACATCTATGTAATAAAAACATCTTTGCCATTCTGAAGCTTCACTCCAACCACTTTGCATATTATTTTATATATACTGTGATTCTGTACTTGTCAAATATGCTGCAGAAATCTCCCTCCACTGAGCCTGGCTGCAGCCATTTTAACTGTGGGCAGCTGAAGCTGCTGCCTGTTCACTACCTGGATTTCAGAGGCACGCTCCCAGCTCTGCAGTTCTCATTGGCTCTCTTAGGACTCACCCCCCTGCCTTCCTGGCAAACTCTCACACGAGTGAGAGAGAGAGCTGTGCATGATGTCATAAGCCTAGGATTTTTACCAGACAAACAGGAAGTGGGCTGTATAAGGGATTTACTGGCAGAAAAAATGTTTTACTATCCAAAGGTAAAACAACAAGGGCAGAAGATTTTATAGATGGAAAGATGAAAAAATGACTGAAGGTTTCATTAGATGTGGTGGCTGCATTAGTTTTATTTTAGGCTTTTCCCCTCTGTTTTCACCTGGTGATCTGGCCAGTGGCACACCTCCTGTATTAGAATGCATCCACTCTGGATAAAGGAGCAGAGGAGGCACAGCAGACAGCGGCATGGTCAGTCTGGGAAGGAGGATGGTGTAAGATGTACTAGTAGATTTAGATACACTAACAAGTTGAAGCCAAACTCACTAACCTATGGAAAACAGGATCCAGCATTCCCCACACTTCAGCACACTGGACTCCTCTACTTTCTGCTCTGCTGTCTGAAGTCAACATGGGAAAAAGAATGAGCAGGACACGCTCTGACACGCGAGGGGCTCTGACACAGGGGGCCCTCACACAGGGAGATCTGACACACAGGAGGCCCTCACACACGGGGGGCTCTTACATAGGGAGGTTTGACACATGGGGGGGCTGTCACATAGGGAGGTCTGACACACGGGGGGTTCTCACACAGGGGGGCTCTGACACATGGGGGGCTCCCACACACAGAGGGGCTCTTACACATGGGGGGTTCTCACACAGGGAGATCTGACACATAGGGGGCCCTCACACATGGGGGGGCTCTCACATAGGGAGGTCTGACACACGGGGGAGCTCTGACACGGGGGGGCTGTCACATAGGGAGGTTTGACACACGGGGGGTTCCCACACAGGGGGGGCTCTGACACATGGGGGGCTCTCACACACAGGGGTGCTCTCACACAGGGAGGTCTGACATGGGGGGGGCTCTCACACACAGGGGGGCTCTGACACAGGGGGGCTCTGACACAGGGAGGTCTGACACACGGGGGGCTCTCACACAGGGGGGGCTCTGACACACAGTGGGCTCTGACACATGGGGGGCTCCCACACACGGGGGCTCTTACACGCGGGGGGGTTCTCACACAGGGAGGTCTGACACACAGGGGGCCCTCACACAGGGAGATCTGACACACAGGGGGCCCTCACACACGGGGGGGGGCTCTCACATAGGGAGGTTTGACACACGGGGGAGCTCTGACACAGGGGGGGCTGTCACATAGGGAGGTCTGACACATGGGGGGTTCCCACACTGTGGGGGCTCTGACACATGGGGGGCTCTCACACACAGGGGGGCTCTCACACAGGGAGGTCTGACACACGGGGGGCTCTCACACACAGGGGGCTCTGACACAGGGGGGCTCTGACACAGGGAAGTCTGACACATGGTGGGCTCTCATACAGGGAGGTCTGACACACGGTGGGCTCTGACACATGGGGGGCTCCCACACACAGGGGGGGGGTTTCACACACAGGGGGGGCTCTCACACACGGAGGGGGCTCTGACACATGGGGGGTTCTCTCACAGGGGGCTCTGACACATGGGGGGGCTCTCATACAGGGAGGTCTGACACACGGAGGGCTCTCACACAGGGAGGTCTGACACATGGGGGTTCTCACACAGGGGGATCTGACACTGGGGGGGTTCTCACACAGGGAGGTCTGACACACAGGGGGCTCTCACACAGGGAGGTCTGACACATGGGGGGCTCTCACACGGAGGCTCTCACACAGGGAGGTCTGACACACAGGGGGTTCTCACACAGGGGGTCTCTGACACAGGGAGGTCTGACACACGGGGGGCTCTCACTCGTAAACTCTCTCTACTAGTAAAATCGTTGGACCGTCCTGAGCCTGGTCTGAAGTTATTCAAGGGGTGCATGCTGGGTTTGCTATATCAAATAAACTTGGGTCTGTAACTGCACTAAGGGGCATGAAGAGTAACACTACGGAAGGTTTACCTTGGCCAGACAAGGAGGAGAGTAGTTTCCATGGGTAACTAACCAGTCGGGGCAGTACCTAGCAAAGTAATGGGTCCTGCGGTAGTGAGGGGGTCGGTAACCTGGCTCCCTCCCAAACGGCTGGTGTCTGGTGGCTCCTGGACCCGAATACACATCACAGAGATCCATAAGACCAAGTCACGAGGTACATGAAGGTGGACAAGGCCCGCTAGGTGCTCGGCGGGACCTCGCTCTGTTACTGGGATTGAGGTGCCAGAGAGTGCTGAACTGCACATCCCTCCTTGCAACCATACATCAGTTACAAATGTGTACTAACATGAGACAAAAACACTGTTTAGAGGAGGTTTGCATCAAGGTTACACTCAGGATGTTCATCTCTGAGTCGGGGGACTCCCTTAACGTTTGGTTGACCGCACCCCCTGCCCACATGTATAAAATCCAGAAGTTACACAGCTTTTCTAAGCTTGCAGAGTCAAGCGAGGACCTGACATCACACACTGCACAGCTCAGGAAGGAGAGCTGAGTGTAATCTGAGACCTGAGTGGATGGAATGGACACACACACACACACACGGAAACATGCACAGCTTTTGAGGCACAACTGAGCCAAATACACACTATAGAAGGATATGTTTTGCTAATTGTTCATGCCAGAGGTTTACAACCACAAAATTGAATTCCAAGCAAACAGCTAAATACAAATATGGAATATACACATAGGAGCTGTTTTACCATGTAAAGGATTTTCATTTCTGTCTATATAGTTCTGAAATTTACACAGCCAGATGACTGGGTTCCCCACTCCTGAACAGCCAGGCAACAGGCATTTTCCACACTTTCTCCAGACACAAGGAACAATTTTTGAGCTTGGTTTTTGTTGTTTTATTAGGGGTTATAACTTGGATGGGGAATAGAAATTATGGGATGCCCAGCTTGACTGAAACAAATAACCAGGGACAACTTCCTCCCTATGTACGAGATCTTGAACTGTTCTACCTTCTGGACACTGGCAGTCTCTAAAGATGAAAAATGCAAAAAGACTAGGAACGCTCAGTACCTTAGAAAGCACTTGTGTAGTAAGCAACATCCAGGAGTTTCTCCCACTTCTCTGTAGACATTGATCCCAAGTATAAACAGAAAAGTCAGTGCTACTACCCATACACCACATAGATAGCAGAGCTCCCAGGTGCTCGATCCAAAGTCGCTCGAGTAGAGTAATGTTGAAAAAATTATACACACTCTGGTTGTTGCTCTTCAAATTTTATTAAATATCCACAGTGAACAAACGCAGATTAAGTCAGTTGACGTGTTTCAGCCTATAAGGCCTTAGTCATAAGACATTGATCCCAGTTCTAATGCCTGCAGGACTACCAGCCCACCTGGCTGCTTCTTCACCAGCCCACCCAGCTGCTCCGAAGATCTCCCAGGGCAAGGGACAGGAAGGGTGAATTACAACATTGTCCTTCAGAAAGGCTTGCTACATGTGGCAGACTCTCCCCTTGTGTATCCCTGGGTGTGCTGATGTGCTCACACTGTCCTCCTTGCTCCCTGCTGCTTCTTAGGCAAGATTCCTTTCAAACAGCACTGCTGTCAGGATCCTCATAAGCCAGCCCGAGCTCCAACCTAAGGCAGAGCCCCCCCAAACCAGGGGCTCTCCTCCAAGGCCACGACAGTGTCCTCAGCACTCCATCTTCCACCAGGCTCCCCTGCTGGCATGATTCATCCATATTTAAGGGCCTGCCAGGCCTACTGCCCAGGGATTGGCCAAGCTCACCTAAGAATGCAGATCAACCCTCCTGGCCTCCGCCCTCTAACTTCTAGCAGTTTCTCGAAATTCCCAAAACTAGGGGGAGGCACCAGAGACCTGCCTCTGAGTCATCCAACCTCACCTTCAGTAAACCCAGATTCCAGATTCACACTTACCATGAGTTATTCAATAAATGTACCTGTACTTACTTACTAGCACACTACAGGGTGCTACATGTGTATGGAAGGTCATGTCATCAAAAGAGTTGACATTGTGTGAGCATCGGTGCACAGGTGTTAATTAGTTTGTGCTCAAATGCATACATAAAAGTGTGTGTGAACACTATTTAAACTGGATAACTGCACATGACTGGTGCTGATTTGTCTTCAGTGGTACCTGTGTCTGGTATTTTTTGATTTTGACCCAGCTTGTCTCGATCTGCTCCTGTTATCTGCCTGTACCTACCATGGCTTGCACCACCAACGCGCTTCCATCTACTCCTCTTGCTCAAGATCTACTTGTCTGATACAGACCCAGGCCTGGAACCTGACTTTGCACCTGCTACTGATTCTGTACCCAATCAACCCACCAGCTGCTGACCCAGCTGCTCAACCATGGACCAGCATTAAGCTTTTGCATCTCTTCCTTTTACCTGCCTGCACCTCCACTTTCTGCACACTTGTCTGCTCCCCAGTCTGCTGATCCTGTGTTTGGCCATCACTTTTGCTGTTCCTGTAACCAGTATCCTACCTGTCATCCTTCAGGGGAAGTCCACACATCACAGACTTAACCAATGACTCCTATTCACCCAGACCAGCATCCAGAAGACCATCAAGGTACCCTTGATATTTCCTGCCCTTCTACTATCTGTCTACTCTATCAGGAGCCCTGTGCTGGAGGGGTAGGAGTCAGGTTCATGACAGTCTGGTAGTGGAGGAGACCTGATTTCTCTCAGCTGCAGTTAATCCACACTTAAAGGTCCAAGCCTTTGACTGGACAGTAAAAGAAGAACAAATAGACCGCCAGCTTGTTAGAGCATGAGCACTGAAGTACATCTGATTGGCTCCTTGTACTGCTTTACCCTCTCCCAGTTTGAGCTCTGCTGTACAGGGGATTGCAAGAAGCTGATACCAAGTAAATCTCGGGTTCTTACACCGTATACATTTAAAAAATACATTCTATGAGCTGGGATATTTTCAAATCCTAACTGAGTTAATTTGTCATTAATAGACCACTATCACAAACATTATGATTACTGTAAGTAGGATAATTTTATAAACTTAGGATATTATTTATTTTTTTTTTTCATTTTAATTTAAATTTTTTATTTTAATTGAATTCCTTTAAATATGGTTGCATTCACATTTACATGCGGACCAAGCTGTCCAGAAAAAGTAACTGGGGCCGAGACCAACTAAAGCAACGGTCACCATTTATTCACTTGCTTTACATCTACATTATGAAAAAAGGAGAAACAAACAAATAAAACTGCTCAATCGTGCTTGACAGTATCCTAATTTTTCCAACCCCTGTTCTTGTCACTTTTGCTGAACAGCTTGGTCTTCTTAAAGGGGTTGTAAACCTTCATGTTTTTTCACCTTAATGCATCCTCCCCCCTCGGGAAATCGCTTCTCCGAGGGGGGTTATCAGATGTGGGGAGGAGCCGCAAGAGCCACCGGGTGACCCCAGAAGAGCAGGCTCGGGGCCACTATGTGCAAAACGAGCTGCACAGTGGAGGTAAGCATGATATGTTTGTTATTTAAAAAAAAAAAAAAAAATTACCTTGACAATAACTTTAACAATGTACAGTATCTCACAAAAGTGAGTACATCCCTCACATTTTTGTAAATATTTTATTATTTCTTTTCACGTGACAACACTGAAGAAATTACACTTTGCTACAATGTAAAGTAGTGAGTGTACAGCTTGTTTATAATATGTTAATTTTCTGTCCCCTTAAAATAACTCAACACGCAGCCATTAATCTATAAACCGCTGGCAACAAAAGTGAGTACACCCCTAAATGAAAATGACCAAATTGGGCTCAAATAGCCATTTTCCCGGTGTCATGTGACTCGTTAGTGGTACAAGGTCTCAAGGTTACAAGATTACAAGACCCTGAAACTGAGCTGCAGCACGGTGGCCAAGACCATACAGCAATTTAACAGAACAGGTTTCACTCAGAACAGGCCTCGCCATGGTCAACCAAAGAAGTTGAGTGCATGTGCTCAGCGTCACGTCCAGAGATTGTCTTTGGGAAATAGACATATGAGTGCTGCCAGCATTGCTGCAGAGGTTGAAGGGGTGGGGAGGTCAGCCTGTCAGTGCTCAGACCATATGCCACACACTGCATCAAATTGGTCTGCATGTCTGTCGTCCCAGAAGGAAGCCTCTTCTGAACATGATGCACAAGAAAGCCCACAAACAGTTTGCTAAATCCAAACAGTCTAAGGACATGGATTACTGGAACCATGTCCTGTGGTCTGATGAGACCAAGATAAACTTATTTTGTTCAGATGGTGCCAAGCGTGTGTGGAGTCAACCAGGTGAGGAGTACAAAGACAAGTGTGTCTTGCCTATAGTCAAGCATGGTGGTGGGAGTGTCATGGTCTGGGGCTGCATGAGTGCTGCCGGCACTGGGGAGCTACAATTTATTGAGGGAACCATTAATGCCAACATGTACTGTGACATACTGAAGCAGAGCATGATCCCCTCCCTTCAGAGACTGGGCCGCAGGGCAGTATTCCAACATGAAAACGATCCCAAACACATCCCCAAGACGACCACTGCCTTGCTAAAGAAGCTGAGGTTAAAGGTGATGAACTGGCCAAGCATGTCTCCAGACCTAAACCCTATTGAGCATCTGTGGGGCATCCTCAAATGGAGGGTGGAGGAGCGCAAGGTCTCTAACATTCACCAGCTCCGTGATGTCGTCATTGAGGAGTGGAAGAGGACTCCAATGGCAACCTGTGAAGCTCTGGTGAACTCCATGCCCATGAGGGTTAAGGCAGTGCTGGAAAATAATGGTGACACAAAATATGACACAAAATATGGACACTTTGGGCCCAATTTGGACATTTTCACTTAGGGGTGTTGCCAATGGTTTGGACATTAATGGCTGTGTGTTGAGTTATTTTGAGGGACAGCAAGTTTACACTGTTATACAAGCTGTACACTCACTACTTTACATTGTAGCAAAGTGTAATTTCTTCAGTGTTGTCACATGAAAAGGGTATAATAAAATATTTACAAAAATGTGAGGGGTGTACTCACTTTTGTGAGATATTGTAGATACAAATCTAAATTAAAATATGAAAAAATAAAAACAGAAATCCGCATATTGAATGCTATAACTGCATACATTATGTGCATACAGTGGTCAGAATAGAATACTTTTAGGGTAGTGTGTCATTGAACAATAAGGTTATTAATAAAGAGGACTTTTATATTTTTGTTACTGAAATTTTTAAAAGTAGTTGAAATAGAAATACAATGCTTTCTCACCTGTAATTGAAATGAGCATATTTTTAAAGCAGCAAATCTGACCAATTCACTAACCTGACATTCACTGCAATCTTACAATCATTTCATTGTTTGGTGAAAATCACATCCCTTGCTTTATAAATGTACCTCTTCGTACCCAAGGCTAAAACAATTCTAAATGCCTAAGCCCTATTATTGCATTTTTGAAATGTGTTAGTAAAACATATCATCACAACTACTATGTGTATCCAGGTGGATTATACCTTGTTTTTTTCAGGATAAATTGGGCTTTCATTTGGTGGTAAATGGTAATGGATATCTCTTTATTTTCTTTTATTATCAAAGGAAAACTGGCCCAAAATAGTAAAAAAAATGTAAATTTAGCTGTATATTTCTTGCTACTACCATAACCTACCACCAAAGAACAACCCAAAATAAATTCTCCTACTCCTAACAATTGCAGCGATACAGCATAGGTGTATGTTAGTTGTTGTTTGTACCCGTAGTACAGCCCAGAAACAATAGTGTACATTTTGCTTTTTTTTTTTTTAATCCTACCTAAAACACACTGACACTAAGGGGTTGATTTACTAAAGGCAAATAGACTGTGCACTTTGCAAAGTGCAGTTGTGCCAAAGTTTAGTAAATGAGTAGAAGCCCTGCTGACTTCAATCATCCAATCATGTGCAAGCAAAAATGCAGTTTTTTTTATTTTCCTGGCACATGATTGGGTATTCTTTGCAAAGTGGAGCTTTACCTCAATTACTAACTTCTGGAGCAACTGTACTTACAGAGTGCAATTGCACTTTGCAAAGTGCACAGTCTATTTGGCTTTAGTAAATCAACCCCTAACTGACACTAATACTAATTAAAGAGAGAAAAAAAAACCCTGTCCAAAAAATACTGACCCTAACATTTGACCCTTACCTTGACCCAAACACTAACCCTAATGCCCTGTGCACACGGTCGGATTTTCCGATGGAAAATATGTGATAGGACCTTGTTGTCGGAAATTCCGACCATGTGTGGGCTCCATTACACATTTTCCATAGGAATTTCCGACACAAAGTTTGAGAGCTTGTTATAAAATTTTTCGACAACAAAATCCGTTGTCGGAAATTCCGATCGTGTGTACACAAATCTGACACACAAAGTGCCACGCATGCTCAGAATAAATTAAGAGATGAAAGCTATTGGCTACTGCCCCGTTTATAGTCCCGATGTACGTGTTTTACGTCATCGCGTTTAGAACGATCGGATTTTCCGACAACTTTGTGTGACCGTGTGTATGCAAGACAAGTTAGAGCCAACATCCGTCAGAAAAAATCCATGGATTTTGTTGTCGGAATGTCCGATCAATGTCCGACTGTTCCAGGTCCCGATCGTTAGAATGGGGCCCAGGGCTCTCGGTGAGACCCTCCGAGTGGCACGTTCCCAGCACAAAGGGAGATACATAAATATGCGGCCTCACTGAAAAAAGCCCAGTGCAGTGGGGCCGCATATTTGCGTACAGTTGGCATGAAGGGGTTAATCTACGCTAATAGTTGGGAGGTGGTAAAAATAGGACTAAGACTGGGATGCCATTAAAGTTCATGTGTGTGTAAAGGCAGGTGTCCCAATACTTTTGACCATATAGTGTATGTGCCTGCTGTACCATGTTCTTGTATGAAAAAGTATCCTGTTCCTGTATGAAAAAGTATCCTTTTTATTTGTATTGCTTCCTGTATGTGAAATCCCTGGTGCTCCTGCCAGTCCCTCTGTTTTCCCTATCAAAACTGACCACACTAGACAAGTGAGCACAGTTGTGCCAGACTTCTGCTTACATGCTCCCCCTGCACAGCAATTTGCTGGAAAGTTCTGTGTTCTGCTGTTTCTCCTCCCCCAGCTCTCTGTGTAGCTGAGAGTATGTGATCACTTATAAAAAAGGGGGGGGGAGGGGGTTGGGAGGTGATTATGTTTTTTTTTTATATCTATACGCAAATGTTATGCCTTTCATTTCTATTAAACTGAATGGGTTGTTGTACAAGGTGAAGGTTTACATAGACTTTTTTACTCTACATTTTAATAAATTGTATACAATAAAAGTTATATATTTTAAACTATTTTTTTTTTGGGTAACGTAAAGTCTGTTTGATGTTTCCATCTGATCAATATACTGTAAAATTTTAAGAGAGTAGGAATTAATTTAAAACTCTGACATTTTTTTTTGTATTTTATTGGTAAAGTTTCTGGTAGCTTCCAGTCCTAGAGACTGGTGATAAAAAGTGCCATTAGAACAGAAGTCTCCATTTGAAGATTTCCACTCACCTGTTTAACCTCCCTGGCGGTATGATTATGTCAGATTTTTGAATGTCAAAACGGTACAATTGTTTTGCATGCAAATTTGTTGTTTTAAATTGTAGGCCTGTAATTCTTAGGAATAACTCACTTAAATCTGTCCAAACCAGAGTCTAGAAGACATCCCGGGTATGATAAAGTTTGAAACATGAAATCATAAATTATAATATAATAAATAACTATAAAAAAATAATAATATAATAATACATTTTATTCAATAATGTAATCAAATCAAAAAAATTGAAATGTGCTCAGTCGCAGAATTGTCACTTTTCAGTGTCTGATGACAAATTTCCCCACAAATCACTATCGCTCAATTCTGCAAGTCATTCTTATTTACTATCGCTGTTTTCTAGCTGGTCATTATGAAATACTTACCTTAGAACGAAGCTCTCGCACTGCCGCCGGTCATCGCTGAGGGAGCTGACATGTTGCCTCTGCGTCTCTTCCGGGTTCGCGGGCTCTGGTGCTGTCAGCCATGTATGTGTCAGATAGGTCAGTGTATGTCAGGTAGGTCAGTGTAGGTATGTCAGATAGGAGAGTTTAGTGGTCAGCATTGATGGGCACTGGTAAGCCAGGCAGCAACCAGCAAGTGAGCTTACCCGTGCACGTTTAGGAAATATTCAATTTACCTACAGGTAAGCCTTATCATAGTCTTACCTGTAGGTAAAAAATATAAAGAAAGGGTCTACAACCACTTAAAAAGAAAAAAGAGAAAAATAAAAAACTAAAAAGTTACATTGAGTACTTTTAGTCCTCATGCACACGGACGTTTTTACAGCTGCTTTTTTGAGCTTTTTTTGCAGCTTAAAAAGGCCTGTCTATGTTAGTCTATGGCTTCATGCCCACCTAGGCGTTTTTGAGCTGCAAGTGGCATAGGCGTTTTTAAGCTGTAAAAAAAACCCAGGACCAGTGGGTTCTGAGAGACGTTTTTCAGCTGTAAAAAATGCTCTAACGCTGAAAAACGCTGAAAAACGCTGAAAAACGCTCAAAAACGTCATTCACCAACGTTTTTTAACGTTTTTGATCCATTGAAAAAAAAAAAAAAACGCTAAAAAGCGCTAACGCGGAAAAACGCTCAAAAACGCTCAAAAACGCTAAAAAAACGCTATTGCAAAAACGCTGAAAAAAGCTGAAAAAAGTAAAAAAAAATCACTGCAAAGATACTGGCGTTTTCATAACGTTATTTTAACAGCCTGTGTGCATGAGGGCTTAAACTCACCCCTTTTCCTTTTATAATCCCCATTTTTTTATGACTGTGTCCATTTAACTAATAATAATAATAATAATAATATATATATATATATATATATATATATATATATATATATATATATATATATCATTGTCAAAAAAATAATAACATCACTTTAAAGCGGGGGTCCACCTATCTATCGTTTTTTTTTTTTTTGAGTTCATTCACAAACTTTTCTTCTCATGATTATCTACTCACATGTTCTGTGTAATAAGTCCGCCTGTGTCCGATTTTGTTGTAAAGAATAACTTATAAAATTCACTGAAGGCGGTTTCCATCTTCACTGTGGGCATTTGAAGCCCACAAGCATGTATTTACTGGATGCAGTGAATGCTGTGCTCCCAGCATTCACCGAGATGTTGTGATGACGCTGTTGCACAATGCATGCTGGGAAGCCTGAGACTAGCTCCCAGGGGACTGTGGGAGGTCTGGGAGAGGCTAGAAACACGCCTACTCCCATGGGAGGAAAACCAGGAAGTGCTAAGAAGATTAGAAAAAAAAAAGGTAATTACGGCGATTTAAATTTTTTTACACAGCATGTCAGCATCTAGGCAAGGAAGAGAATGCATAGAGATAATGTTCAAAATTTGGGTGGAACCCCGCTTTAAGGAAACCCCAATATAATATACAACTCAGCAGATACTAAACATGGGGATTTGTGTTACTTACCTTGTATATAGGTATGTATAAGTCGGTAGTATGCAAAACAGCAAATTTCGATCTGTAGGAGAGCATATGAATGAATACAACAATACACTGCCTTTTTAAAATTCTAAGTCTATGACAAATAATGCTTTTATCACCCCAGATAAATAGTCTATTTGTTTCTAAAAAAAAAATCACCTCTCTAGACCAGTGTTTCTCAAAACCAGTCCTCAAGGCGCCCCAACAGGTCATGTTTTCAGGCTTTCCATTATTTTGCACAGGTGATTTGATCAGTTTCACTGCCTTAGTAATTACCACAGCTGTTTCATCTGAGGGAAATCCTGAAAACCGGGTGATGTTGACCACGCCCCCTAAAACATCACAGTCCCAGCATGCCCAGGGACTGTGACATCATAAGGGGGCGGGGTCTCCCCTATATAAGTCACAACGGAGCGCTCACAGAACAGTCCAGCCGGAGAGAGCGTCGTGTCAACATCTGGAGAAGAGAAGAGGGAAGAAGACAAGAAGCCCAGAAGTCCGGACCTCCGCTGGCAAAAGAGCGGCCTGAAGACAGCGGAAGAGCCAGCCGAAGAACTGGAACACCGGGAGAAGAGGCCGGAGAGAGCGGAGAAGAACCAACCGGACGCCGGGAGAAGAGGAACCGGAGGGACCCCCGAAGCCGGAAGAAGACCCCCGAAGCCGGAGGAAGACCCCCCCTGGAGCTGTTTAATAAATTATTTTAAAAACCTGTGTAGTGTGTTTTATTATTGACGCTTTTTCCCTAGGTGAATGGGTAGGTACCATGTACCCCATACTCATTCACATAGGGTGGGGGGCCGGGATCTGGGGTCCCTCTTATTATAGGGGGCTCCCGGATTCCGATAAGCCCCGCAGGTCCCCCCTCCCTCAAAGCACCCACCCCCCCATGTTGAGGGCATGCGGCCTGGTACGGTTCAGTTGGGGGGGCGCTCGCTCGTTCCCACCCCCTTTCCTGACCGGCCGGGCTGCGTGCTCGGATCGGGGTCTGGTATGGATTTTAGGGGGGACCCCACGCCATTTTTTCGGCGTAGGGGCTTCCCTTTAAAATCCATACCAGACCTAAGGGCCTGGTATGCCCCGCGCTCGCCGCAATAGGAAAATTTGTTTTTCCTATTGCAACGAGCGCGAAATGCAATACCCTGCCCTTGCGTCGTATCTGGTCCGTTGGACCAGCATACAGACGTGCGGGCTTTCCATCGGACCAGCACACAGACGAGCGGACTTTCCGCCAGAAACTGAGTCCGACGGAAAGATTTAAAACATGTTTCAAATCTAGGTCCGGTGGGCTTTTGGGAAAAAGTCAGCCGGAAAAGTCCGCCGGAGCCTACACACGGTCGGATTGTCCGGCAGACTCTGGTCCGCCGGACCAAGTATGCCGGAAAGTCCGCTCGTGTGTACGCGGCATTACAGAAAGCCCGCCGCAGTTTTACGTTGGTACTTTGAAGAGGAGTATCGTTGTTGTGGTAGCAGCAAGCTGCTATAACCCCAGTATCCTCTTCTTCAGCGGTCCGCTCTCAGATAAAAGTGGTCTCTGTGGCGGATTTGCCACGAGATCACTTTTATCGGCAGCGGGAGAGGGCTCCCCCCCCCGCCGCACTCCGGTGCCCTCTGCCGCTTACTGGACCTGTCGGTAGTGGCAAAGGCGATCGGGTCCTTCTCCTGGCTAGACATGGAGACGAGTGAGGGGAAGATGGCCACCCATCTCCATACCATTGCAGGGCGGAAGCGACGTCAAAACATCACTTCCGCCCATAGATCTTACTTTTTTTTTTTATTCTTTCAAATGACAACACTTTTTTTTTATTTATTTATTTATTTATTTTTTTATATTTTATATTTATTGCATTTTAGTGTAAATATGAGACCAGAGGTCTTTTTGACCCCAGATCTCGTATTTAAGAGGTCCTGTCATGCTTTTTTTCTATTACAAGGGATGTTTACATTTCTTGCAATAGGAAAAAAGTGACACAATTTTTTTTTTTAAAGAACGGGTAAAAATAAAAAACAAAAGGTAAAATAAAAAATATATATATTTTTTTTAAATGCGCCCCGTCCTGCTGAGCTCAAGTGCAGAAGCAAACACACGAATACGTGAGTAGCGCCCGCATATGAAAACGGTGTTCAAACCACACATGTGGGGCATCGCCACAATCGGTAGAGCGAGAGCAATAATTCTAGCCCTAGACCTCCTCTGTAACCCAAAACATGCAACCTGTAGAATTTTTTAAATGTCGCCAATGGAGATTTTTAAGGGTAAAAGTTTGTCGCTATTCCACGAGCGGGCGCAATTTTGAAGCGTGACATGTTGGGTATCAATTTACTCGGCATAACATTATCTTTCACATTATAAAAAAAATTAGCTAACTTTACTGTTGTCTTATTTTTTAATTAAAAAAAGTGATTTTTTTCCAAAAAAAGTGCGCTTGTAAGACCGCTTCGCAAATACGGTGAGACAGAAAGTATTACAACAACCGCCATTTTATTCTCTAGGGTGTTAGAAAAAAATATATATAATGTTTGGGGGTTCTAAGTAATTTTCTAAAAAAAACTGTTTTTAACAACAAATCTCAGAAAGAGGCTTGGTCCTTAAGTTCAGTCTCCAGGCATGCCATGGTTGAGCCACATTTTTACCACCCCCAACTGCTCGTTCTGCAGAGGCAGCCACTGGGGTTGTACACAATGCTTTGCAGCTGTGCCAGGAATGTTACCCCCAGTTGCTATTGGTGGGCATGGCTGTTCCCGGAATGCAACCCATTTAGGAAAATGGGGCCACGCTGCAACTGCTGGCATTTCACATGGTTATGGCATGGTGGTGCTGCATTTAGGGGGTTAAAACAGGCAGTGAAGAAGCGACATATCTCCTGCCTGTCAAATTGCGATCTGAGCATGGATTGCTTTCAGAGGAGCAGCAATCCTTGCAGCTAGTGTGAGCAAGCCCTAAGAGAGCAGCCCTTCTAGCTTAGAAAAGCAGTCTGGATCGTACAGAGTGTATGGGGTCAGGATTAACCTCCCTGGCAGTATGATTATTTCGGATTTTAGGTGATGAAAGCGGTACAATTAATTTTGCATGGAAATTTGGCGTTTTAGGTCTGTAATTCTTAACAAAAACACACTTATATTTGTCCACCAAGAGTCTAGTAGATATCCCGGGTATGATGAAGTTTGAAACACAAAAACATAAGTTATAATAGAATAAATAAATATAAATAATTAAAAAAAATAATAATATAATAATAATAAAATAAATTTCCCCATGATTCACTATCGCTCAATTCTGCAAGTGTTCTAATTTACTATCGCTGTTTTCTAGCTGGTCTAAAGCCACTTTTGACGTAAAGAGACACTTTGTGGTTGCTATGGACAATCTCCAGTTTCCAGGCAGAAAGAACAGTATATACATATATAACATAAAACTGCATGCAGGGCATTGGACAAAGCACTGGGGACAAAAGGGATGTGAAATAATTTCATACAGTACTTCTGTAAGATTACAGTACTGTATGTGTTATGATTTTTACTTTTTTTTTAATTTGCCGCCAGGCTCCACCCCCACGCGTCGCGACGCTCGCAGGGAACGGAGCCTGGCACAGAGAGGCTTCGGAGGAGACACAGCCCGCAGACAGCATGGGGGGACATCGCAGGATCCTGGGGACAAGGTAAGTACAGCGCACCAGGATCCTGCAATGTAATCCCGAGTGTGGCTCGGGGTTACCGCTAATGGTGCACAAATTTAACCCCGAGCCACACTCGGGAAAACCATCAAGGAGGCTACAAGTAACATACTTGCACATTGCGCAATGGGGCTCAGGTAAGTATTGGGGGGGATGGGAATGCATGAAGGTAAAAAAACCTTGAGCCTTTACAATCACTTTAATATTTTAAAATACAGAATAAATAATATATCCCTTTACATTTGGACTTGTTCACACATGGAGATTACATCTGTGTAGGCCAGGCCGTGTTTTACCAACACAGGGATGCCCAGGTGTTACGTGCATCCCACTTGGCCCCATCCGCTACCATTTTTTTTCCCATGCTTTTCCATTGCTCTGGAGGCATCCAAAACTGTGACGAATCGGTAACCATTATTTTAGCTGTTGCTACTATAGCAATATACTGGATTTATGCATGTTTTTATCCCCTTTGTTTCATTGATATCCCCATGCCGGCAGCGTCATTGCTGTCTATTTGGACACAGGGGCTGCACCGACACCAATGCTGTGTCCCAATATGACACCCATGTGGGTGCATGCAGGTCCCCAAACTCAGTCTGTGTGCATTCGGGAACCCGCATTACCCTGCTTCAGTAAAACACAGCCCTGCATGTGGGACATATAGAATCACTCCATGTGAACAAGGCCTTAAAAGAAAAAGAGAAACATAAAAAAACAAAAAAGTTACATTGAGAACTTTTACACTCACTCCTCTTCCTTTATAATCCCCATTTTTTTTTAAGACTGCATAACATTTATATCTTCTTTGTGTCCCTTTAACTAATAATAATATACATATCATTATTTAAAATAATAACATCACATAAAGGAAACCCCAATATAATATACAACTCAGCAGCTACTAAACATTGAGATTTGTGTTGCTTACCTTGTATGTAGGCACAGTATGTATAGGTAGGTGGTATGCAAAACAGCAAATTTTGATCTGTAGGAGAGCATATAAAAAGTAAATGAATATAACAATACACTGCCTTTTTTAATTCTAAACTTTGTGACAAATAATGCATTTATCACCCAAATAAATAACCTATTTGTTTCTAATAAATTCACCTCTCTAGACAGTAGGTTCAATGTCCCTCCTTCTCAGCAGGTCTACGTTATGAGCCGGTACACACTCTTCCTTTATATATTGTTGGAAACCAAAAAAAGGGGAACTCAAATACCTTAGCCAAATGTTTATGCGAAGTGAGGTGTTACCAACAGACTTCCTGCAATTATTTCACGTCAACAAACAATACATATCTAAAGATGACTGCCAATTGTCCTTTAAAAGTATTTTCAGTCTCCAGGCATGCTGATTTAAGGGCT
The DNA here is from genome assembly GCF_042186555.1 of Aquarana catesbeiana. NCBI lineage: Eukaryota > Metazoa > Chordata > Amphibia > Anura > Ranidae > Aquarana > Aquarana catesbeiana. The sequence continues at coordinate 106,525,217 of NC_133324.1, read as the reverse complement.
TGTTCACACGTGAGGTTGAGGTACCGTAAAACTACATGGTTAAGCCACATTTTTACCCCCCCCCCCCAACTGCTTCCTCTGCAGAAGCAGCGACTGGGGTTGTACACATGATGTGACCACAATGCTTTGCTGCTGTGGCAAAAATGATGCCCCTTGTTGCATTTGGTGGGCATGGCTGCCTGCTGAATGCAGCCCATTTCGTAGAATGGGGTCACGCTGCAACTGCCCTGCAACTGCTGGCATTGAACATGGTTATGACATGGTGGTGCTGCATTTAGAGGGTTAAAACAGGCAGTGAGGAGATGATATACTGTATCTCCTCCTCATTGCCTGTCAAATGTGACCTGAGCATGGATTTCTTTTCAGAGGAGCAGCAATACTTGCAGCTAGTGTGAGAAAGCCCTAAAAAGCAGCCCTGCTAGCTTAGAAAATCAGTTCAGATCATACAGAATGTAGGGGTCAGGCTGTCCTCTTTCACCACTTTTATTTATCTTGGCTTTAGAGCCATTGGCAGAGGCTATTCTCAGCCATGCGGATATTAAGGACATTGATGTAGCTGGATCCTCCCATACAATTGTGTTATGGGCTGATGATATACATATGACTTTTATGTCTTCTAGAGTCTCCCTATTCAACCAGTTGTCCATCTTGAATATCCTTTGCTTCTCTTTTGGGACTTTTGTTAACCCTGCCAAATCCAGACGATGTCAGTGACATCACACATTAGCTTATTTGAAACTAAGCGACAATCTCCTTTTGATGTTTTAACAATCCTGATCCACAGATCCCTCAGACCCTGTCTTCGCTTCTTATTCTTTTTCTTCATTGATTTTTCTTTCAGGCTTTTTCTCTCCTATTTGCTCCTCTGTTTTCTTCTTCTTCTCTCTTTTTTGGTCAAGATGTAAGATTATAAGGCCATTATGTAAAGGTTTGGTTACGACCGTTACTGGCTACCTTATAATCAGTGGCGGATTAAGGTGGTCATGGGCCCCTAGGCTACTTTTTGTGTGACCCCCTCCTAAGCATGCTTTACCAGAAAATAAATTATTTATTACCATGTGTAAAAGGGTAGACCTATATTATACGCCTCAAGTGCAACTCTCAGGTCTAAACATGGAGTTTAGCAACTGTAAGAAGGTACTCACGAAGGTACATAGTGAACAAGCTTGTTGGCAAAAGCTGCCGGATATCCTGGGAGTGAGTCCGGTCCATTTCCTGGATTGCAGTCTTGTCCGATGGACAGGCTGCGCCGATGGATGCTGGCACTTCCTGCCGTTGGAACACACGGTGGGAACCAGGAGGGTGACGTCACTTCCGTAAGCGGGCACGAATAGGTGACGCGTTTGCGGAGCTACGCTCCTGCCTCAGGCCTAACGTGAGCTGTGATTGGGCAGGGTTTATACAGCCAGTGAGTGACACTGATAGGTTGACAAAACGCTCCGTGCATTGGATAATGCTGCGATCGTTCAGAGCTATTCGGGAAGTGGCTGATTAGATAACATCAGATACCAGGATATATTAATAACATGGTGCATTAATTATATTACAAAGGACAGGCTGAACCAAACATAATGAAAAACTGGCCAAAAAACAAAATAGGTAATTCCGCGCTACTCTGGTGAATCAGCAGCTAACACACCAAATTGAGTAAATGGCAACAACTTTATTTATATGTTTCATAATGAAAAACTGTGTGTGTGTATATGTAGAATATATGTAGAATAAAAACAATGTAAAAATGGATGGGGAGACCTTTTTCATAGTGCTGTGTGGGCCCATGAAATCATCCATTATCATTATTTCTTCAAACCCCTTTTTTCATCTTGCACATTCTTTATCCCCTCCTTTTTCAGCATTACACGCCATTCCTTGTTTCATGGGCCCACACAGCACTATCAAAAAGGTCTCCCCATCCATTTTTACATTGTTTTTATTCTACATATACATAAATATATATAAATTAATAAAAATATCCTGGCCAATCGGGGGCCCTTGCACACGTGGGGCCCTAGGCTGCAGAATAGACCAGCCTGTGCATTAATCTACGCCTGCTTATAATATAATAGCATGCAATGCCAAGCTGTGGTTTCCAAAGCAAACAAAGTCCTTCCTTGTATTAAGAGAGGTATGGACTCCAGAGAGGGATATCATTTTGCTCCTGTACAAATCAATAGTAAGACCTCATCTGGAATATGCAGTTCAGTTTTGGGCACCAGTTCTCAAAGAGGATATCAGGGAACTGGAGAAAGTGTAGAGAAGGGCAACCAAACTGATAAGAGGCATGGAGGAGCTCAGCTATGAGGAAAGATTAGAGGAACTGAATTTATTCTCTCTTGAGAAGAGGAGATTAAGGGGATATGATCAACATGTACAAATATATAAGGGGTTCATATAGTGAACTTGGTGTTGAGTTATTCACTTTGGAGACCTCACAGAGGACAAGGGGGCACTCTTTACGTCTAGAGGAAAAAAGATTTCATCTCCAAATACGGAAAGGTTTCTTCACAGTAAAAGCTATGAAAATGTGGAATAGGCTCCTTCCAGAGGTGGTTCTGGCCAGCGCAGTAGATTGCTTTAAAAAAGGCCTGGATTCTTTCCTAAATGTATATAATATAATTGGTTACTAACATTTATAGGTAAAGTGGATCCAGGGAAAATCCGATTGCCTCTCGGGGGATCAGGTAGGAATTTTTTCCCCTGCTGTAGCAAACTGGATCATGCTTTGCTGGTGTTTTCCTCTGGATCAACTGTGGGTGAAGGATTGTGTATATGGGATTGTATGATTTTTTATTTTTTTTCAGCCCCTTTCACACGGGGCTGTCCATATTTAGCATCCGCTTGCTCAGCGGGGATCGCTCCATTGATCCCAGCTGAGGCGGCGGATGACAAGTCCATCCCTGCACAGAGTGCAGGGACGGACCTGTCAGAGAGTCCGCTCTCCCCTATGGGGGGATCGGATGATTATGGACCGCCTGTCCATTTTCATCGGACCTGATCCACCAGACGGATGGAAAATAGGGTTTGCATCCGTCTGAATTTTCCGGAGCGGATTGGATTGGGGCGGATCGGATGTCAGCGGACATGTCACCGCTGACATCTGTCGCTCCATAGAGCTGTATGGAGCGACCGTTCAGATCCGACTAAAAAACTGACAGGCGGATCTGAATGGTCCGCATGTGTGAAAGGGGCCTTTATGGCTGAACGAGATGGACTTGTGTCTTTTTGTAACTGGACTAACTATGCAACTATATGTAACCTTGTTCCTACTCTTAGTGACTTGGCTATTCCTTCCGCCTGGTACTTCCTCTGGTATACCCCTGAGCTGACACTTTGATATGATTGTCGATAGTTATGTGTTTCATGTATTAATATGAAATGTTGGATTTGTTCCTTCCTTATATTGTATGGAACTATGGCTATGTTATGTGTGCAACTCCCATTCACACTTACATTTAGTTTTTTTGTAACTGACTTTTTGCTGGCTCTGTTTTTATGATTGAATGGCAATAAAGTCTTTTGTAGAAAAAAAAAAAAAGTAACATACAGACATACATACATGCATATACAGTTGTGCTCAAAAGTTTGCAAACCCTTGCAGAAATTGTGAAATTTTGGCATTAATATTGAAAATATGACTGATCATGCCCAAAAATTGTCTTTTATTTAAGGACAGCAATCAAATGAAGCCATTTATTATCACATAGTTTTTGTATCCTTTTTAAATCATAATGATAACAGAAATAACCCAAATGGCCCTGATGAAAAGTTTACATACCCTGAAATGTTTGGCCTTGGCACAGACACAGAAGGTGGCACACATAGGTTAAAATGACAATGGCTTTTTAAATCACAATTAGTGTCTGTGTATAAATAGTCAATGAGTTTGTTAGCTCTCACATGGATGCACTAAGCAGGCTAGACACTGAGCCATAAGGAGGTAGAAAAGAACAGTCAGAAGACCTGCGTAACAAGGTAATGAAACTTTACAAAGACGGGAAAAGGATATAAAAAGATATAGAAGAGGATATGCCAGTCAGTACTGTTTAATCACTTAATAAGGAGTGTAAAATTTGGGGTCTCTTGATACAAAGCCATGATCAGGTAGATCTTTTGAGCACAATGGCAAGAACAAATGCAATATTGCAAAATTAATTTCATAATATATGAGATGAGGAAACTACATATTAGAATGATCTTATGACACGCTTTTTCAAATGCCGTATGATCCCACCCACATTATTATAGCTGTCTAATATTGATGGACTTCCTCCCAACCTATGTATGTCAGCTGGGGGGGCCACCCATTACAACCATAATTACTATATATATATATATATATATATATATATATATATACATGGGGCATTTAGATTAGGTGTTTCTAGAGTCACATTTAGACACTAGTTAGCCATATATAGCCATATATAGGAGCAGGATGGATAGGATATGGTTTTAATATATCTTGCGATCAATGTAGTTTATATGTATATTTTTATGAGTTTGTAATAAAGAATTATTTTTATACGGATGGGAGCAGTCATACATGAATATCCATATTCCTTTTTCTTCTCTCTCTTTTACACATTGAGATATTGATATATGAGAATTTATTAACAGTATAATTAATATAGATAAAGTAGTCTACACATTATTTTAGTACATGGGTGGGGTTGGAGCCCATATCCATTTTGTTTTTTGAGTATTTTTGGTATACATACATATAGACATACTGTACATCATAGCTCCCAACTGTCCCTGATTTAGAGGGACTGTCTTTGATTTGAAATAAAGTCACTCAGTTCCACTTTTCTCCTAATTTGTGCCACATTTTGGTCTGATCTATGTAGTTGTATATAAAATGCACTTTTTATCTTTCGAAAAGTGTTTCCCAGTGCTAAACCTTTCATCCAATTTCTAAATAGCTGCATTTGTAAATTTCAGTATAAAGGTATAGTAGTGGTAAAAAAAGAGCACTTGTGGGTTTAACGATTAATTTTTATACTTCTCCTTTAAGGGGGCGTGGTATGGGGTATGACCTATGCCTACATGCTTTTGCAAATAGGTGTCCTTACCATCTCAAAAAGTTGTGAGGTATGTATACATTCATACATAAGTTCTACAGACACACACACATAAACTTACATACATACAAATTACTGTATGTAGGGAATGCTGGAGCAGGTCAAGACTCAGGAAGAAGCCTCCCACACTCACTTTATTGTCTGCTCCCACTCTGCCAACATACATGTAACACCCTCTAGTGCTAGACTAGTGTAGGTAAATTTGTTTTTGTGACTTATGGTAGTTGTTTGAGTCTGTAATTGGGTCGGGTTACTCTAGGTCAGCCTGGAGGGCTCTACAGGGCAGATCTCTGGTACCTCCCCTGGTTCTAGAAGCTTGGAGAAGCTTCTGGAAGCTAGTGGGAGGAGGCTAGGAGGTTCTTACCTGCATGGTTGAGGGAATTTGGCCAATCCCTAGGCAGAAGGCCCTGGCAGGGTAGCTGGATCAGCCCTTAAATATCGTGAAGCCTGGCCAGCAGGAGAGTCGGGTGGAAGATGTAGTGAGGAACCAGTGCCATGTGGCCTGGGAGGGGACCCCAGGTTGAGAGGAGCTCTGCCTCCAGGCGGAGAGCTGAGAAAAGAAGCTATGTCGTGTGGCCTGAGAGGGGCCCCCGGGTTGAGGAAGAGCTGAAAGAGAGCTGAAGGAGAGCTGAGAAAGGAAGAAGTACTGAGGGATCTCCACTATCCCATGGTCTCGGTTGGGAGGCACCATGGCTTGCGGATAAGGACCTGTATAGCAGGAAGCCTGAACAGTCCTGTCTTCTAGGGCAGGAGGATTTCCAGAGACAGTGCTGGTTGTTCTACATTCCCTAGGGCAGAAGGGGTTAAAGCTGCCTGATGTAAGCAAGTTTTTTCTGGGACTGTGCTAACAAGGTGTGACCCAATCCCTTGGCGTGGGACATTTCGCTAAGCAGCGAGGTGGGCTGGTATTTTCAAGAAAGGGGACATAGGGCTCCTGAAAGTGAGATCCTGCTACAGTTCTACTCCGAGAAACAGAGCTCCTGTAAATGGGGATTTCTTTGCCAAGTTCATAGAGACTGTTGCTGTTCCGGAGGGAATACAGTTAAGTGTATATTCATTTTTTATGGATCACATAGAAAAGGAAGTTGTTCTCATCATTGTTCTTTAACCACTTCAGCCCCATAAAGATTTACCCACTTCCCGACCAGAGCAATTTTTGCAATATGGCACCGCTTTAACTGACAATTGCACGGTCCTGCGACGTTGCACCAAAACAAAATTGACGTCCTTTTTTTCCCACATATAGAGCTTTCTTTTGGTGGTATTTGATCACCTCTGCGGTTTTTATTTTTTGCGCTATAAACAAAAAAAAGCAACAATTTTGAAAAAAAAGCAATCTTTTTTACTTTTTGCTATAATAAATATCCCCAAAAAATATATAAAAAATACATTTCTTTCTCAGTTTAGGCCGATATGTATTCTTCTACATATTTTTGGTAAAAAAAAAATCTCAATAAGCGTATATTGATTGGTTTGTACAAAAGTTATAGCGTCTACAAAATTGGGAATAGATTTATGGCATTTTTATTATTAGTTTTTTTTTTATTAGTAATGGCGGCGATCTGCGATTTTTATTGTGACTGCAACATTATGGAGGACACATCAGACACTTTTGACACTCTTTTGGGGCCATTCTCATTTATGCAGCGATCAGTGCTATAAAAATGCACTGATTACTGTGTAAATAACACTGGCAGGGAAGGGGTTAAACACTAGGGGGCGATCAAGGGGTTAAGTGTGTCCTGGGGAGTCATTCTAACTGTAGGGGGGATTGTCTCTCTAGAACATGACAAAATCACTGCTCCTGATGACAGGGAGCAGTAGATCTCTGTCATGTTGCTAGGCAGAACAGGGAAATGCCTTGTTTACATAGGCATCTCCCCGTTCTGCAGCTCCGTGACATGATCGCGGGCCCCCAACAGACACAGAGTCCGCGGGACCCGCGGGCATGCTGACAGAGTATGCGGCGGGCACGCGTACCCACTATGCTGCGATTTAAAGGGGACGTACCTGTACGCCCATTTGCCCAGCCGTGCCATTGTGCCGACATACATCGTCGTGTGCTGGTCGGAAAGGGGTTAAATCGAGTTGGGCATCCCATAATCCCTATACCCTATCCACGATTTTTTCCCCAAAAAAGTCCATGGACTAATTCCTTGTCTCTGAATGAGAGTTAGGCCTCTTTCACACGAGGGATCCGTATGTCCGTTTTTCATCCTTCCGTTTTCGGATGAAAAACGGACATACATTCATCCCTATGGAGCGTCGGATGTCAGCGGTGACATGTCCGCTGACATCCGACCCCGCTCCGATCCGAAAAGTGTAACGGAGGAAAAACCTACTTTTCCATCCGTTTTCGGATCGGATCGGGTGACGACCTGACACTACGGTCCGTCATCATCCGATCCCCCCATAGGGGAGAGCGGCGCTCTGACAGGTCCGTAGCTGCACAGCGTGCAGTGATGGACCTGTCATCTTCCTGCTCAGCGGGGATCGGCGGAGCGATCCCCGCTGAGCAAGCGGGTGTTCACGGGGCGGATCATCACTGATCCGCCCCGTGAGAAAGAGCCCTTAAAAATGCGTATTGCCTGGTTGTCCAGGATTAGGGGACTCAAAATCCAGCGGCTTCTGTGGGGGTAGCGTTACTTGAAGTTTGGAGCTTCACTGGTAACAGCCCTGTATGGCAGTGTTTTTTAAGCATGATGCCGTGACACCCCTAACAAACTCAGACAGCACCCCAAGGTACCGCAGCACCCTGTTTGAGCAAGGCTGTTCTATTACATCTATGAGTCCTACTTCTTGCTTATTCCAGAATTTTGGCAAGTCTTTTGATAATGACATGTGTTTCTAAAAAAATCTGTGAACACTGCATTATTCTGCTGGCATACAAGATAACCATTTCTGGATTGGATACATTTGTTTTTTTTCAAGGATACAGTGTAAGCAGGTGCTTACAGGTGTGTGGTATAAAATAAAGTTCACTTTCTTTTTACTGTACTGTTCACGAGGGATGTAAAATATTAGATCCTTAATAGCATGTTATTGGGAGTGAGGTGACTCTGAGTTATCCCCTCAAGTGCTGCACCATGGAAGGTAGTACATGGACATCGCTGTAAACTTAATGAGATGCAAAGAATTAATTGTGCCATGAGGTGAGCTCACTTCTAAGTTGGGGGCCACTTTAATGTAGATTTCTTATGACTGTGGCCATCACCTGCACTGTTGGGCATTAGTGAGTGAAGCATCTAAAGTTCCCTTTTAGGGGGCTTAAGTCCGCCCACAATTATTTGATGCATTATGTGCTTATTTAGGTTCATATGAGAAATTTCCATCATGTAACATGAGTTAATGATTTACCAATGGAGGCATTTTCTGCTATTTGAAAAAGTATAAAAGGTTTTATTTAGACGTTGTTTCTGGAGCACCAGTGTAACATCTTCGGACTTTCATGATTTTCTGTATAATTCTCATCCATTTTTTTTTCTGTAGAAATGTCAGTTTTACTGCAGAATGTTCATAACACGATACAGATGTGCCACTTTACAGGCAGACTAAGGGGACCCTGCAGACACTATATTTAAAGTTATTTTTCATTTTTATTGTTTCACTTTAAGCATCATTAAAATCACTGCTCCTTTAAAAAAAATTGTTTTAAAAAAAGAAATTTGCATTGATACATGTCCCCCAGGGCAGTACCCGGGGGAATGGGGAATTTTGATTTCTCATGCTCAGCTCCCATAGACTTCAATGGAGTTCACGGTTCAGGGCAGAACTTTTGTTCTGCCCACCTCTACTGTCTATAGTAGAGTACATTCAAACATGAGGCATGCAGCTTCCCTCCCTCAGGAGCTCAGAGAGGTTACACCTCATAGGGCAGAGGTAGCTGGACAAGTGATCCGCAGTCAGGTGATTGGAATCATTTTTACGGAGGGATTTCTACAATACCCCATATTTTTATCTCTTCCCCAAAAGTTACAAAAACCAACAGAGCCCTCCAGGTAGGCCGATTGTTGCCACCATAGACAGTATAACTAGTGGGTTTTCACAGTACATAGACCAGTTTTTACAGCCTTTGGCTCAAAATTCTGAGACAAATCCTGTTCGCGGACCTTGGGCGTTTTACACCTTAGTCGACCAGCCTTTATGAGCCTTACATCCTTGTACTTCTTGTGTAGAAAAGGTTGGATAACCCCAGATGGGACTTTAAATTGGCAAAACGCTAATGAAATATATAAAAAAAATATTTTATTCATACAAAAAAAGAAAAACTGAACCAAAAAATCATCACATGATGATTACTAAAACATACACTGACATATGACATAAATACACATAACACAGTATCTTGCAAATAGAATGTGAAGGTATGTATACAGTAGTTTCTCTCCAGCATCCGAAAATACTTTCTGGTACCAAAATCCGGGATAAGCTCTTCGGTACCCTGGGTTCTTCCCTGAACAGTGAACTCCATTGAAGTCTATGGGAGCCGAACATGAGAAATCAAAATTCCCCATTTGAAGGCTTATATGCAAGTAATTGGCCATAAAAAGGATATGGGGGTCCAGGTACTGCCCTGGGGGACAATGCAATTTTTTTTTTTAACTATTGTTTTTAAAGGAGCAGTGATTTTAATGATGCTTAAAGTGAAACAATAAAAAAGAAAAATTCCTTTAAATATAGTGTCTGCGGGGTCCCCTTGGTCTGCCTGTAAAGTGGCACATCTTTACTGTGTTATGAACATGCTGCAGCAAAACTGACATTTCTAAAGAAAAAAAAAAAACGAGACAAATCACTTTTAAATTGACTTGCAGTTGCAATTGCCGACATCTGGTTATTTAAGGAAAAACCAAGGGTACCGAAAAGCTTATCCCGGATGTTGGTACCGGAAAGTATTTTGGGATGCTGTCGAGAAACTTTGTCTACATACCTTCACATTCTATTTACAAGATACTGTGTTATGTGTATTTATGTCATATGTCAGTGTATGTTTTAGTAATCATCATGTGATGATTTTTTAGTTCAGTTTTTTTTTGCATGAATAAAATAATTTTTTATATATTTCATTAGTGTTTTGCCAATTTAAAGTCCCATCTGGGGGTATCCAACCTTTTCTATATATACAGGGATGTGGCAAATTCACTATCTGGTATGGTGAAAGCATTTATTTATCTATTGTACTTCATGTGAGTTGCCCCTCCTTAGTGTATTAATAAATTATTTAATCATAGTACAGTTATAGGTGCTTTTTCCCCTTTTTATTTCCTAGGTGATTTGCCCCCCACAGTCAGAACTGGCATGCTGGTGGTAGGCAGAATCCTAATAGCATGCAGCTTCTCTGGAAAACCCAGCTACTGTGGGGAGCACCTCCCCAATTGCTACCAGAGTAATTTAGTTTGAGTAGGTTGGCCCTTTGGCTTTGGGCCTTGGATTTCTCCAGCTGTTCAACTTTATTACACCATACATGTGCACTTGTGGGAAGAAAAACACATCTCAATGGCCATGGTGTGAACAAAAGCATTTTGTTATATCTGTTTGATAAGTCCAAAAAATACCTCTTGATCCTGCCAGCATTCTTGTGAGCTGATAACTTCCTGAGCTCTTTGCCCTTGTTGACCCTTGTCGGTTGCATTGTTATCAGCGACCTCCAAGAACTGCAGAACCATGCCCCACTATGTTGTGGACAATAGTAGAGGGGTGAAGTCCTTGTAGACTTATGCTGTTTCTGCTGAACTGATACAATAGGGTGAGTGAATGTTGTCATCCTAGGACGGAAACTGTGTTACTGGGAGAATCATCAGGTAAAAATAAAGGAAAAAAAAAATCCCACAAAAGAGAACTAATGTAGCCAACACTTCTAAGGACTGTTAAAGTGGTTGTTAACCCACTTTTACAAAATCCTCCCATCCTCTCTGTACTATAATAATAAGTGTCCCTGTGCCTGTGTGATGTAAAACATCTGCTGATCTGTACCTATATAAGCTCAGTTCCCGATGCTCTGCTGACTTGTCAGCTCTCTTCTCTCTCGGCTCACAGTTCCGGTGGGCGGGGCTGAGCCCTCCCGCTGACATCAGCCAGGGAGGAGGGGAAGAGCGGAGATAGGGAGCCGACAGTCAGCTGAGCGGCGGGAGCCAGGCTCATATAGGTAAAGATCGACAGATTTTTTACATTACACAGGCACAGGGACACTTATTATAATGGTACAGAGGGGATTACAGCATTTAGCTGCAGATATGAAAGCCCCAGCAGCAGGGGGGGGGGGGGACGACACTGGTATGAGCAGACAGAGAGGGGAGGGGGTGAGGACAGAGGAGACACAGGAGAGCAGGCTGCACATGATGGAGGCACTTACACTGACAACGATGTCAGGGCTCAGCAGCCTTGATATATCGGAGTCAGAGTACAGGGGGAAGGGTATAGCCAGGCAGGATCAGCCAGGTATTTCAGGTGTTACAGGGGGCCAAATTACACAGCACAAGCACTGTGCTGTATAACATGCTTTAAGGGAACATGATCCTTTTTTTTTTTTTTTTTAGGTTAAACATTTTAAGCTGCAATATATTACATTTTTATGTTGCTGTTTAGATACACTTTAAGTGAAGGTCAAGTTTGTGAGGTTTGATGAATCCCATAGTTTGCTTTATTGGGTTTAATGATTACTTGACTTCTTTTTTTACAATGATGAAAACTTGTAGAACAAATACTAACTGCTATATTTTTTATGTATTTTATAATTGGAGAAAGCAGCAGGATGAGTAGAAACACACATTATTATTTGTTGTAGCAAGAAGAGGTACTTCGGGCTATATAGGAACAAAGCAAAAAATTTTCACGGGATCATTTTTATTCTGGGTCTACAAGAATTATGAAAGGCCAGTGGCTGATACAGCATATAGCTACAATATCTATGTCTATGGTCTTTTCTTGATTTCTTTGTTGATCCACTTCATGTAGTCTTTAGTCAGACGAGTGGAGACATCAATCCCATTGGGAATTCCACACAGCAGAGATCCAAAGGACATTATGCCTTTCAGGAAGCCTCCACACATTATTGGACCTCCAGCATCTCCCTGAAATGAAGACATAGTAATTTTAACAACAATTAAAGAAGAACACAGGATGGGTTAGAGTATGATTCTTTTAATTTATAAACAATGAGGTGAAAATTGCGCTTGTGTAACAAACAAAACCTCACAGAAATGAGTTGCAGACACAGCATGAGCTATTAATCAAAATTTAAAATAAGGTGCTGCACTAACATCCATATGTAGCACCCTCTAGTGTGCAACTAGTATAGGTAAATTTATTTGGGTGACTCATGGTAACTGTGTTAGTCTGCAATTAGGTCGGGGTACTGCAAGTCAAGCTGGATGACTCCACAGGGCAGGTCTCTGGTACCTCCCCCTGGATCTAGAAGCTTCTGGAAGTTAGTGGGTAGTCAGAAGGGGAGTTGGGTGGAAGATGCAGTGCTGAGGTTGCTGGTGTGTAGCCTGGGAGAGGAACCCTGGATCTGGGGGCTCTCTCTCCAAGCTGGGAGCTGAGGAAAGGAAGGAGAGGAAACCTAAGAGAGGCATCTCCATTACCTTTAGACATATGGGCTGGCATGGGAAGATCTGATCAGTTGGAGGCCTGAACAGGAGTTTTGCCCAGTGCACCAGGGAGCAAAGGACAGTGTTAGTATCTCAACACACCCAGGGGCATACAAAGGAAGAGACTGACAGATGTAGCGTACTTTCCAGGGACCGTGTTGTGCTAAATCCCAAGCATCAGAACTGGGTGTTCTATTGTGGAGACAAGGTACTTCTGCATACAGTTTTAAACTTTGTGCTATTTCACTAAAGGGACCGAGAGCTCCTAGTTCATAAAGAACTTTGCTACTGATCCATAGAGACTGCGTTTATTCCAGAGGGAGTACAGTCCAGGATCTTTGTACACAGAGAGATCCTAATTTTTGTACATAGAGAAGGAAGTCTGTCCTGATCTTAGTTACATAGTAGGCGAGGTTGAAAAAAGACACAAGTCCATCAAGTCCAACCTATGTGTGATTATGTGTCAGTATTACATTGTATATCCCTGTATGTTGTGGTCATTCAGGCGCTTATCTAATAGTTTCTTGAAGCTATCGATGCTCCCCGCTGAGACCACCGCATGTGGAAGGAAATTCCACATCCTTGCCGCTCTTATGCCCCGTACACACGGTCGGACATTGATCGGACATTCCGACAACAAAATCCATGGATTTTTTCAGACGGATGTTGGCTCAAACTTGTCTTGCATACACACGGTCACACAAAGTTGTTGGAAAATCCGATCGTTCTGAACGCGGTGACGTAAAACACGTACGTCAGGACTATAAACGGGCAGTAGCCAATAGCTTTAGTCTCTTAATTTATTCTGAGCATGTGTGGCACTTTGTGCGTCGGATTTGTGTACACACGATTGGAATTTCCGACAACAGATTTTGTTGTCGGAAAATTTTATAGCAAGCTCTCAAACTTTGTGTGTTGGAAATTCCAATGGAAAATGTGTGATGGAGCCCACACATGGTCGGAATTTCCGACAACAAGGTCCTATCACACATTTTCCATCGGAAAATACGACCGCGTGTACGGGGCATAACAGTAAAGAACCCTCTACGTAGCTTAAGGTTAAACCTCTTTTCTTCTAATTTTAATGAGTGGCCACAAGTCTTGTTAAACTCTCTTCTGCGAAAAAATTTTATTTCTATTGTGGGGTCACCAGTACGGTATTTGTATATTGAAAACATATACCCTCTCAAGCATCTCTTCTCCGGAGAGAATAAGTTCAGTGCTCACAACCTTTCCTCATAACTAAGATCCTCCAGACCCTTTATTAGCTTTGTTGCCCTTCTTTGTACTCGCTCCATTTCCAGTACATCCTTCCTGAGGACTGGTGCCCAGAACTGGACAGCATACTCTAGGTGCGGCCGGACCAGAGTCTTGTAGAGTGGGAGAATTATCGTTTTATCTCTGGAGTTGATCCCCTTTTTAATGCATGCCAATATTCTGTTTGCTTTGTTAGCAGCAGCTTGGCATTGCATGCCATTGCTGAGCCTATCATCTACTAGGACCCCCAGGTCCTTTTCCATCCTAGATTTCCCCAGAGGTTCTCCCCCCAGTGTATAGATTGCGTTCATATTTTTGCCACCCAAATGCATTATTTTACATTTTTCTACATTGATCTGTTGTTCTTCAAGTCAAGTTGGGCATGCCATAATCCCTATACTCTGTCCAAGTTGTTTTCCAGAATAAAACAACAAAAACAAGCCCATGGACTAATTTCTTGTGTCTGGATGCAAGTAGGAAATGCCTGTTGCCTGGCTCTGCTGGAATCTGGGGAACCAGTAACTAGCGGCTTCTGCTGGGGTAGCACTACAAATAAATAAAAATAAAATCAAACAAAGTAATTCAAAATCATAAAGTTTTTCCGTGAAAAATTAACCAACTCCTCCAGTGTGTGAAGAGAAGTACTAGACCCTCAAAACCGTTGATGAAATCTGTGAGACAAACGCCACCTCCCGAGATGAAGACCACTACCAAGGAAAGTAAGATATGCTTTTACCAGAACGCGAGGACCTTCTTGTTAGAGAACGGTCAGATCTTGGGTTGCAGACAGGACGGACTGAGCTTCATTTCCAATATCTGCTGTAATCTTGTTTGTGAGACACACTGATTGTGGAAGAGCTGTGGCTGCATGTCTTAATCAGACAAATCAAGAGGGATGTTTGGAAGAATGGCCTGGAGTATATAGTGTGTCGCCCATGCCTGTGAATACCTGCAGGATTATCTGTTAAATTGCTAATCTGACCTTTCTGTAATGAGAAGGTCATTGTGTTTTGGTAAAAGCATACCTTTCTTTGGTGGTGGTCTTCATCTTAGGAGGTGACGATTGACTTACTGTACTTTTTATTTATGGATGTTAGAGCCGCACTTTATTTAGAATTTTGGTACTTTTTATTGCCATTAAAGCATGTCTACACCTACAAAAATTATATATTGCAGCTTAACAGTCGTTAGATGTGTTTTCTTTTTTTCAGGAACATATTCAGCAGCTACAAAAAATATCTGTTGATCCTGACAGAAATGCAGTGTGTTTGCTTGTCACTTCCCATGAGCTGAGAAGAAAGCACAAATATGCTTATCTATCTTGAACTGTCTAAACTACGAATCCCATCAAATCCACCATGTAATGTTGATAAACCAAGGTAGACATGTTTGAAGTCCAGCCTGGGTGACAACCATGGCTCCCTCCATAGATACTGTGGAGACATAAGTGTAGCCATGAAGAGTCGGAATGTGTGTTATGCGCAGGATTACCATCCACCACATCTAAAGGCTGGTAAGCTGCATCACATTAAATAATTTTAGGTAGGGGGCATAGCCCCTACCCCCTGAAGGGGCCCCTGAAAACAGTCAGGTTCTCCCTAAGTAGCACAGAGGCCATCAATCACACAAGCACCCCGACATATAAAAGTCAGTCTGGGGATGTCTTTTTAGGATTTACTACAGAAGAACGTTAACAGGAGGATAGGGTTTAGGGTCACAGGATACTCCAACAACAACAGCAGCAAATGAACAAACTTCTGTCTAGCCTCTTAATAGCAAGCTTCTCTGGAGGTAGCTAAGGATGTCAGTATATCTAAGGCCCCACAGCTGTAAACCATAGGGAAATCATTAGCAACTGGTTCCCTTTCGCTTCTGTGCAACTATCAATTATCATTAAGATCTTTACTTACAGTATCCCCCTAACTGTCTGACACCCAGTCTCCATGGGTAGATCCTTAATGAGGGAAATGACAAAGTCCTCCTCCAGACCTGGACCCTGAAACAGTATCCTTCAGCAGGCATTTCCTTTTTAGCTCAGGGCCTTGGTGTAATAAATGTTGAGGTCCAAACAGTGGTTTCTTGTCTTAGTGGTCCTTCTCGTATGGGCAGCCACCAGGGGTGCTGGAACCCTGGACTGCTCACAGCTCCTGCATGTTTATCACCTACCCAGCCACCTTCTGGATGTCCCTTTCCAGAGATTGACCAGGGTAAGATAAATATTCAGCTGATCATTTGAATATCACTCCCTGTGCTCTAGAAGCTTGTTCCAGAGGCAGGAAGAAGCAATCA
Source organism: Aquarana catesbeiana (assembly GCF_042186555.1). Taxonomy (NCBI): domain Eukaryota; kingdom Metazoa; phylum Chordata; class Amphibia; order Anura; family Ranidae; genus Aquarana; species Aquarana catesbeiana. The sequence continues at coordinate 106,509,004 of NC_133324.1, read as the reverse complement.
AATTCTCAGCCTAGGAAGTCTGAGAAGATCAAAACAATCGACCACCATTAAACTGATTACAATGGAGCCAAAACTAACTTTGCCTGGCATTCCAACTAGGAAGGTGCTACACCAGTTTAAGATACCCTGATTTTCATCTTTGCGTTGTCATACCTTGCAGTAAAACGTGTGGCGACCCCTGAACCATGGTGTGGTTGATTTTTCATTGCAGCCCAATGCACATCTCCAATTTACAATAGTGGGCCTGCATTTCATGTGCACTACAATGCACAGATCAAAACCACTTTGTAGTGTGCTGCCAGGAAAAAAAGGACAGAAAAATATGTTTTGTTTCATTTCGGATTAGTTCATTAACCTAATAATTTCATTTAGTCATATTCGGTATGTTAGAGTGAATCGTTTTCGGAATTTGTTTCGTATATTCATTATTTTCAAATTGAAAGTGAATTTGAATTAAAAAAAAATGAATTTGAATTTGAAAGAAGTAAGTGTAACGAGCCCCTTGCTCGCTCGGTTCCACTCTCCCGACACTCCTCTGCAGCTATTGAATCAGATTGCAACATCTGATGGTTCGGTCATCCAATGCTCCGGGATTAGAACTTCAGCTATGTGCCGTTCTAACCCAGTTGTGTAGCTCAGAAAAAACACCAGGCAGGCTGTATGTAAGTTCAACCAGGAATATCCTTTATTGAAAAATCCAGGCTTTTATACACTAAAAGTGGAGGTGCAGCCCTCCTGCTCATATTACTCTAACAATACAGCTGTAACCTAATTAACATGAGCTAATTAACTAATCCCTTTAGACAGCCTAGATGACTCAGACGTGACCGTTAGGCCAGACTGGCCGTCTTGTAGTTCAGAAAATCCAATCAACATTATCACAATCAACATAGACTCTTCTTCACACAATAGCAGAGTTAATTAACACAAATAACAATGGGGATCTAATGACTGTTAGATCCCATAGTAGACTTATTTACAATACACATTTTAGCAGACAATAGACAGACAGATGTTGAAATTTACATCAGCATCTCCTAACAGTATCTGTCCCAGCATTAGGAATCAGTCACTATTCCAATATTCATGACAATACTCCCCCCCTGGAAACAGTCCAACAGCCACAGTTTGACCCCGAACGGGTCAACTCGAGGATGTTGGAAAAGTAGTCTTAAGGTTCCAGGTCCGTCTGCCGGGATAACCCATCTGCATTCCCATTTTGAGGCCCTGGCCGATATTGTATGGTGAAATTGTACGGTTGCAAAGCCAGGCTCCACCTTAGTAATCGGCCGTTCTCTCCCGCCACCCGGTTAAGCCATATCAAAGGATTGTGGTCCGTCATAACGGTAAAAGAGCATCCATACACATAGGGCTGCAGTTTCTTTAAAGCCCAGACTAAGGCCAAACACTCTTTTTCCACGGCAGCATATCCAACTTCACGGCTGAGATACGCCACTGGGTGCTCTTTCCCGTCATCGCCAACTTGACTTAGTACAGCTCCCAGTCTGAACATGGAGGCATCTGTATGAATGACAAAGCGTTTGTTAGGATCGGGTGCCGCCAGTATGGGAGCTTGTGTTAGGGTGGTTTTTAACTGATGAAACGCTGTCTCGCACTCCGGGGACCACAGGACCTGTCTAGGGAGAGTCTTTTTGGTTAGGTCCGTCAGGGGTTTGGCTATGTCACTATAGAAGGGGTACAAACTTCCTGTAGTACCCTGCTATCCCTAAAAATGCAAGTACCTGGGTCTTGGTTCTGGGAACTGGCCAGCCTCGATTTTTGCTGGTTCTGGCCTCTGCTTCCCACACCCCACTCTATGTGCCAGATATTGCACCTCAGACATCCCGATATTACATTTGTCTGGCTTCAGGGTCAGGTTAGCGGGTCGGATCCTATCTAGCACTATTCCCAGGTGTCTAAGATGTTCCTCCCATGTCTGGCTATAGATTGCGATGTCATCAAGATATGCGCATGCAAAATCTTGCAGACCATCGAGGAGTTCATCTATCATCCGCTGGAAGGTAGCCGGAGCATTCTTCATCCCGAATGGCATTACCCGAAACTGGTAAAGGCCGAACGGGGTGATGAAGGCCGACTTTGGAATTGCTTCCGCTTCCAAGGGAATCTGCCAGTAGCCCTTACACAAGTCAATAGTTGTCAGATAATGTCCCTGAGCTATTTTGTCCAGCAATTCGTCCACTCGGGGCATAGGGTAGGCATCTGTCACAGTACAGTCATTCAGTCGCCTATAGTCCACACAAAATCGTGCCGTGCCATCCCATTTTGGGACTAATACTACAGGGGAAGCCCAGGGGCTTGCCGATGGTTCGATCACCCCTAACTCGAGCATCTCCCTAATCTCCGCTCTCATCCCTTCTTGCACTGCTCCGGGAATCCTATAGGCTGGTTGCCTCAGGGGCTTCTGCCCGGGGGTCTCTACCTTGTGCACAGCTATGTGAGTGTACCCAGGGAGTGTCGAGAACATCTCCTGCCGGTCCTGGAGTAATTCTCTGGCCTGTTCTCGTTCTTGGGATCCTAATCTATCTCCTAGCCGTATATCCTCCACACCCCTGGAACAGTTACTGATTTCGGGAAGCTCCAGCATCGGTAGATATTCAGAGTCCCCGGTGGCAGGAGTGCATATGGCAGCTACGGCCTCAGTCCTCTCATGATAGGCCTTCATCATATTAATGTGGAACGTCCTCTTAATGTTTGTGTCTGCACAGCTGGCAACCACGTAGGTGGTATTGCATAGCTGTTTTACCACCTGATAGGGGCCCTGCCAGGAGGCCTGTAATTTGTTTTGCTTCAGGGGTTTTAGTACCAGGACTTTCTGTCCGATATAAAAGGTGCGATTCCGCGCAGACCGATCATACCAAACCTTCTGCTGACTCTGGGCCGATTGCATATTCTCATGGACTAGATCGGTAAGTTCCCGCAGGCGCTCCCTGAGTTCCAAGACATAACAAAGGATGGGGAGGCCTTCTGGATCCTTTACCCCCTCCCACTGGGCCCTCACTAAGTCTAAGGGCCCCCTAACCCTTCGCTCATACAACAGCTCAAATGGGGAAAATCTGTGGACTCTTGGGGTACCTCTCTATAGGCGAACAAATCCTTCCTACTCTCCACGAAGGCCCGATGCAGCTGCTTCAGGGTCCCGTTAAATCTCTCACACAGCCCGTTAGTCTGAGGGTGGTAGGGGGCGCTCTGGAGGGGTTTAATCCCACAGAGACACCAGAGCTGCTGCGTCAGATCAGCTGTGAACTGGGTACCCTGATCGGACAATATCTCCTGGGGAAACCCTACCCTAGTGAATACCCGCAGTAAGGCATCTGCTACTGTATCAGCCTGGATATTGGATAAGGGAATGGCCTCCGGGTACCGGGTGGCGTAATCCACCACCGTAAGAATATACTTCTTCCCAGTGGCACTGGGGCGGGCCAGTGGGCCTATAATATCAACCGCAATGCGGCTAAAGGGTTCTCTAATGATCGGCAGGGGTTGCAGTGAGGCTTTTGGGTGATCCCCTGTCTTCCCTACTTTCTGACAAGTCTCACAGGTCCGGCAGTATTCTCGCACCTCAGCATGTAACCTGGGCCAGATGAACGCATGAGACAACCGACTCCGGGTCTTAGCTATCCCTAATTGTCCGGCCAAGGGGATGTCGTGAGCCAGCCGCAATAGCTCCCGTCTGTATTTCTGGGGTACAACTAGCTGTTTGTGGGGACCCTGTCGCTTACCGGTACCCATTCCCTCGGTGTAATGATATAGAAACCCCCCTCCCACTCTATTCGGTCTTCCCCCAACCCCCCTGGATCCTTGCCCGCCCTGTCCCGATAACCAGCTAATGTTGGGTCATTCTGCGTCTCTTGCCTAATGTCGGAGGGAGAATCCCAGGACACAGGGTTGTCAAGTCAGGGTAATGTAGGAGGATTTGGTCTTACCTGGGTCCCCATAGGAGTGGAGTTGCCTTGAAGTTGGCTCTGACGTCGGGTGGTCACGGCCATGGTGGCCTCTGGGGCATATGAGGAAGTCAAATGCCCCAAATCGTTCCCTAAAAGTACTTCCGCGGGTAACTCACGTAGTAATCCCACCCGCACTTGTCGCTCCCCTGAGCCCCAATCCAAGAGGACTTGGACGTTGGATAAACGTAGCACCTTGCCCCCTGCTACCCTGACTGCAACAGTCTGGCCAGTCCGGGCCGACTGGGGAATCATGTGAGGCTGGATGAGGGTAATCGTAGCCCCGGAATCGCGGAGTCCCTGGGCCGGCTGCCCATTAACCCACACTGTCTGACGATGGTGCTGCCGATTATCTCCGGCAGCAGCTTGGACGGGATCAGCCTCAAAAAGTTCGCCAAACTCTTCCTGAACATCTCGATGGTTGGGCTCATTCTGGAAGCAATGAGCCACTGGTCTGGATTGATGAGCAGTCTCTCGGTACCTCGTGTATTGGGTAGGACAATATCGCTGCAGATGACCGGTTTGGTTACAGGTATAGCACTTAGGTCCGTTAGGAGGGTTGGGTCGGGTTGGGGGTCTAGAGGCAGACCACTGCAGTACTGAAGTTGGGTTAGAGGCTGGTAAACTGGGCCGAGATAGTGGATAGCGCTCGCTTTCGCCTGACCTTCGAGAGTCCAGATATTCATCAGCCAAAGTAGCCGCTTGCTGTACAGTCTGTGGTCGCTTATCTCGCACCCAATCCTGTACTACCGGAGGGGTGTGGTTAAAGAACTGTTCTAAGAGTACTAGCTGGGTGATGTCCTCTATGGTATGAGCGTGGCTTCCCTGGAACCAGCCCTTAAGGTTCCGCTGCAGACAATGTGCCCACTCCACGTATGTTATGTGGGCTTGTTTCCGGGTTTCTCTAAACTTACTCCGACTGGCTTCGGGTGTAATGGCAAATCGGGCTAGCAGAGCTTCTTTTACCCAGTCATAATCTTTAGTGTCCTCGTCCTCCAGGGCCCGGTATGCATCGGCTGCTCTGCCAGTCAAATTACTCGCCAGTAAAGCAATCCAATCTTGGGACAGTACATTATGTATCTGGCATAGTCTCTCAAAGTCCTGCAGGAACGCTTCAATTTCCTCCTCTCCTTCCTTAAATAGTTTGAATGCCCGAAAGGGTAACTTACGGAAAGGCGCTGTATCTTTAGGTGTTGTCTTCGATTGCTGTATTTCCGCCATTCTCCGCTCATGTTGCCGCTCTAGTTCTCTCTCTTGTCGCTCATCCTGCAGCTGGATGTCTCTAATGGCATTCTGTATGGCGGTCTCTGATGGGTTAGCACCATATAATGCCAACCGCTCTCGAACTCGTTGTTGAAACAAGTCTTCAACTGAACGGGGTCCCGCATCACCATCCCTCTGATCCATCTTGGCTAGCTCACTGATCAGGGTGGCCTTCTTCTTTGTCCCACCGGTCCCTCAACGGCTCTCAAGTAAGTCTTTCAGCGTGACTCTCCTGCAGGCTGCATAGCTGGCCATTCACTGTGGTGGTTTGGAGTGTCCCAGTAACTGGAGAGCAAATCCCACGGCTGCCAACCAATGTAACGAGCCCCTTGCTCGCTCGGTTCCACTCTCCCGACACTCCTCTGCAGCTATTGAATCAGATTGCAACGTCTGATGGTTCAGTCATCCAATGCTCCGGGATTAGAACTTCAGCTATGTGCCGTTCTAACCCAGTTGTGTAGCTCAGAACAAACACCAGGCAGGCTGTATGTAAGTTCAACCAGGAATATCCTTTATTGAAAAATCCAGGCTTTTATACACTAAAAGTGGAGGTGCAGACCTCCTGCTCATATTACTCTAACAATACAGCTGTAACCTAATTAACCTAATTAACATAAGCTAATTAACTAATCCCTTTAGACAGCCTAGATGACTCAGACATGACCGTTAGGCCAGACTGGCCCTCTTGTAGTTCAGAAAATCCAATCAACATTATCACAATCAACATAGACTCTTCTTCACACAATAGCAGAGTTAATTAACACAAATAACAATGGGGATCTAATGACTCTTAGATCCCATAGTAGACTTATTTACAATACACATTTTAGCAGACAATAGACAGACAGGTGTTGGAATTTACATCAGCATCTCCTAACAGTATCTGTCCCAGCATTAGGAATCAGTCACTATTCCAATATTCATGACAGTAAGGTATAAAAGTAAAATGAGATGATAATTCCTACATAGGCTGCTTAATAGAATAGTACAGATTAGAATATAAAATAAAGGAATAGAACAGAACATAACATAGTAGAATTCAATAGAAAATATTATATTCTTTTTTATTCCTTTCTATTGTATTCTATTCTTTTATTTTTTATAATATTATATTTTATTATATGCTATTCTATTCTATTCCTTTATTTTCTCTTCTATTTTACTATGTTTTATTCTATTCTATTTAAATTATATTCTATTCTTTTAAGTTCTATTCTATTCAGTTTTTTTTCTATTCTATTTGATTTTATTCTATTCTATTCCTTTCTATCCTTTTCTATTCTATTGTATCCTGTTTTATTCTGCTATGTTCTATTCAATTCCTTTATGTTCTATTCTATTCCTTTATTTTCTGTTTTATTCCACTCTATTTTTTATATTCGATTCTATTCTTTTTTTTTATCCTGTTTTTTTTTTTATTTCAAATTTTAATGAATTTTTCAATTTGAAATTAATCTTCGAATTCGGATGATTCGTTTAATTATAATTTATTTTGGATTTGTTGAAATTCTTTACTATTGTTTTTTTTTTTTATCCAAATAAAAGTTTATTGAATTCGACATAAACAAACATAACCAGGCTTCGACAATACACAGTTACATTGCATATTTTGTAAATTCTTATTACTAATTGGCAGAACTCCCTGCCTAAGTGAGGTCCTTCGTACAGAGCAATAAACTATATAAGTGTATTTAACCAGCATTTAGACCCAGCAATCTCCCCATCACCAGATCCACCGGGACTAGTCCAGGCACATCCAACCATGGGCCCCAGAGTTTATCAAACTTTCGAGTGCATCCCCTATGCTAATATACCACTCTCTCCATTCTGATCATGTTCCTTAACTGCGGAAATCCATTCCTTAACTGTGGGAGGGTCCTCTGATATCCAGTGGAGCATTATCATCTTACGTGCTAATAATAGGGTCCTGGTAACTGCTATTCTGATGCTCTCCTCCCATTCAAAGACCTCCAGCACATTTAATAAGCAGTGTTTTGGGTCAGTGGGCATAGAGATCTGAAATACCCTGTTTATGGTATCCACCACTCCACCCTAATAGGAGTAAAGCTTCGGGCACCTCCACAGTAGATGGATCAGATCTCCATGGTCCCTTTTGCATCTGGTGCACATCGGAGTAGATCTAAGACCCATTCTGTGTAATTTATGTGGAGTATTGTACACCCTCAGAATTAGGTACAGTTGTGTTAGCCTTTGTGATACATTCAACAAGCTTATGGGCACCGCTTGTAGAATCTCCTCCCACTGGTCTTCATCTATCTGCCCCACTTCTCTTTCCCATTTTTCCATCATTCTCAAGGGATGTTTAGACAAGAAGCTCTGCAGGAGCATATTATAACATTGAGAGATGAAACCTTTAGTATTTGTAGCTTTCATAACTAGGTTAAATAATGGTGTTGGTGAAGGAGACCACTCTGAAGCGCTGCTCTGAGCCCTCACAGCATGTTTCAATTGCATATACTGGAATCGTATATTAGCAAGCTGTGCCTTTCCTGCAGAGTCTCAAAGGATAATAGAATACCGTTCTGAAAAATGTGTCTAATGTATATCACTCCAAATCTCTTCCATAAGGCCCCATGCTGTAACTGCGCTATTTTAGGGTACGTCCCATTGGACCATATCAGACTGAATTCCGTGTATCCTGTCACTCCCTGTAGGTATCTAATTTTGTTCCAGATTCTCTGGAGAAGATTATAGGTCGGGTACTTCTTATTTGGTTTCCCAAAGGCTAGAGCTTCAAGTGCCGCTGGCACTGAATCTCGTTTTACTGTGTGTAGCATCACAGTCTCTGAAGAGCTACGGGTAATACTCATCCTCTCTGTCTCCCCACCCATAACCCCTATTAGGTGTTGGAGCTGCGCTGCTAAATAATATAACCATGGGTTCAGTAGGGCTAGTCCCCCCCTCATCTTTAGGGCGCTGTAAGTGTTCAAGTTTGATCCTGGGGGGGGGGCGATTCTTCCAAATTAACAGGCGGAATAGGGAGTTTACAATTCTAAATGTTTTCAGAGGAACCACTACTGGAGAATTGTGGAGCACATATAGTAGCTGGGGCATGAGGATCATCTTGATCAGATTCACCCTACCAGCTATTGACAGGCACAATGAATTCCACGTCTTAATTCAGTCTCGGAATTTCTGCAGTAGTGGGGAGATGTTCAATCTCCCATAGTCTCTTACTGTGGGTGATACCTGGACTCCCAGGTACCTAAAGGATGTGGACAAGGGTATGGAAATTTGTTTGGGAATTCCGCCAGCGCTGTTTGTAGCTCCTCCACTTTAAGTGGAGCATCCAAGTCCCTCCTTTGCTCATTGGTAATTTGTGGGAAGCTAATGCCCTGCAGGTATCCCATTAGTTCCTCCACAGTATACTCTCCAGTAGGGAGATACAGTCTCTCGTAGAATCCCGCTAGCTCCTGCAAAATCAGATCAGGGGAGCTCACTAACTTTCCCTCCGATGTTCTAATTGCCCCTATTTACGGGGACCATTGCTGTGAGTTTGCTATCTTAGCCAAAAGATGGCCAGTGGTTTCCCCTTCCTCAAAAAATGCAGCCTCTGAGAAGAATCTTTTCTTCTCTGCCGTGGAGGACAGCAATCGCTCGTAAGCAGATTGAGCCGACTGCCATGACTCCCTGGCAGAGTCCGTGGTGTCCTGAACAAATCTTTCCTCCAAGTCCTGCACCAGCTTCTCCAGCTCCTCCCTCTGCCCGGAGGACTGCCTCTTAACCTTTGTAATTTCTGCAATTAATAGTCCCTTCAAGTGGGTCAATGGAGAATCAGAAAAATCCTGTCTGGCTAGGAATTCCTGCATGCTCCTCCCCAGCTCTATTGGGGATAGAAATAATTTCAGCCAGAAGGCATTACATTTCCAGGGTGCCCTGGGCAACCCGGACAGCGGAGCCACGATCAGCTTAATCACCATGTGGGAGTGGTCAGACACACTGCGCGGTTTATATTTCACCTCCGAGATGGATGGGAGCATGGTAGGGTCACCTACTGCCAAATCAATCCTGGACAATGTCCCATGCATCTTGGAGAAACAGGAGAACTGCTTCTCCAGACGATTCCTGTGTCTCCAAGCGTCCACCCAGCCCACCTCATTAATCAACCTCAGCAATGGCGACTCCCTCGACGAGGCAGACCCCCCCATACTAGAAATTCTTTACTATTGTGATTCAGAAATTTGGATACAACTGAATCAATGAATAACAAAAATCACACATGTCTAGTAATGGACTGCCTTATTACAACACACGGTTAATTTATCCCAATAAGCTTCAAGCAAACCACCACAAACATACCAGCACCCACACCCTGCCATATTTGAATGTAGTCACTGCATTAAAATTGTGATTTATAGCTGTTGTTGGAGCATGCACACATCAATAGGAAGGAGGTACAAACCGTGAATAGGATATGCACAGCCCAGGAAGAGATATCAAGAATAAACTAAAACATATTTCTTTAAAAAAATGCTATGATGGTTTACTTACAAAACTAAATATTCTTTTGAGAGAGTTTTTTTCTTTTTTTTTTTACTTTAATTGTAGAATTTGTCTTGCCATTTTGATAAAGGGGTTGTAAACCCTGGTAAAAAAAAAAAACCCTGCAAGACAAAGGCATAATGAGCTAGTATGCTAGAACGAAGCTCCTGCAGCTGTCCTCGTCTCCCCCTCTGGCCGGCGACATCTCTCCCGGGGGTTACTTCTGGGTATCGTGGCTCCAGCGCTGTGATTGGCCAGAGTCGCGATAACGTCACTCCCGCGCATGCGTGTGGGAGCCGCCGGTAAAGGCGCACAGACTGAAGCAATGGCCTTCTGTATGCCCCAGTGCGCATGTGCTGATGCCATTGGCACATGCAGGGGACATGTCCTAAACCGTGCAGGCTTAGGAAACATCCTGGGTAGCTACAGGTAAGCCTTATTATAGGCTTACCTGTAGCATAAAGTTGTTGTAATGGGTTTACAACAGCACTGGGTGCCAGTCAGCAGTGTTGCAATGCTTGTGTCGTAACAAGGGGCATGCTAATTGAAGGAGAGAGAAGAGTGATAAAGAGATCAGCTCAGATCAGTCTATTGCTTTTCTTTTCACTGCCCAATCACAAACGGGGGGAGGAACAAAACCTGTAATGCCACGTGCACACGAGCGGACTTTTCGACCGGACTGGTCCAACGGACCGAGTCCGGCAGACAATTCGACTGTGTGTGGGCTTCATCGGACCTGCAGCGGACTTTTCAGTCGAAAATCTGATGGACTTTAGATTTGGAACATGTTCCAAATCTTTACGTCGGAACTCCGCCGGACCCAGTTCCTATTGAAAAGTCCGCTCGTCTGTATGCTACTAGTATGCTAGTAGACGAAAACCGACGCTAGAGCAGCTATTGGCTACTGGCTATCAACTTCCTTACTTTAGTCCGGTCGTACGTCATCACGTACGAATCCGTCGGACTTTGGTGTGATCATGTGTAGGCAAGTCCGTTCGTTGGGAAAAGTCTGTTGGAAGTCCGCTGAAAAGTCCGGTCGAAAAGTCTGCTCGTGTGAACGCGGCATCAGTGTGACTAAACTGTATGTTGGCAAGACTAGTGGCCCTTAAGTAGTGCCACCCCCTGGTGATGTAATGGGTGGAGTTTGTGCCCTTTTTTATTATTTGCAGTGGGTGGGGTTAAGCAGTTTGGGTATGGGAGCAGGTCATCCCCTGGCCAACACCATGTAGGCTTTAGAGCTTTATCTTAGAGAGAGAGGGGATTCTCTACAAGGCTGAATTTGTGAGACTTTAAGGGAGGACTCAGCTGGAAGGAAACAGAAAGATGTAGCTACCCCTGACCTTCATTTAGCAGGTCTGTAGCTGGGAGTTGAGTAAGTAAGAGACTCCAACTGTGAAGACCGAGAGCTGGGGGACTCCTGGAATAGCAAGAGGAGAGATGGCTGGACTTAATGGATTTGTGATAGCTGCAGTAAATTGCTGTGCACTGTAGACACTAATGTTCAGGAGGTTGTGTAATGGAGGTACTGTGTTCTGCACTGTGAAGACGATGTTCACAAAGTCAGGTTATGGACTGTCATGCTAATCAAATGTTCGTTAGTAAATCGTTGAAAGGTCCTTTCTGCTTGAACATTCTTTATTGTGAGAAACAGGCTTTGGCCGGCGATATGTGAATAGCATGAAGAAGGTGGGCCTCAGGCCTAGTGAGTGGTGACACAAAATGGCAGAGCCTCTCCCAAAAGACAGGTATGTGCATATCTTTTCCAGAGAAAAGGCAGGACAGAACCTGGGAAAGCTTGGCAGGAACCGTTATGCAAAGCCAGGTCCCTTGATTGTAGACGAAAAAAATAAAGTAGCATTTGACAGAGCCGTGTACATCTTAGAACTAGATAGACAGAAATACAAATCCTTTGGTAGGTAAATAGCTCCCATATATGTATTTATTTAGCTGTTTGAGGAATTCAGTTTAAACATGACATAGAAAAATTGAGGGTGTTTTATTATATTTAGAGAGACAAACAGCCTACCAACTCCTTCTTTGCTATCTCTTTAGCCTCCTTTGTCATTGTAACCTCTATTATATATTTGTAAAAAAGCATTTTATATAAGTAGTATGTAGCGCTACCCCCCCCCCCCGCAGGAGCCGCTGGTTACTGGTTCCCCCCTATTCCTGCACAGTCAGGCAACACACATTTCCAACTTGCATCCAGACACAATAAATCAGTCCATGGGCTTGTTTTTGTTGTTTTATTGGGGAAAACCACTTGGATAGGGATTATGGAGTGCCAAACTTAACTTGAAGAACAACAGATGAGGACAAGCTTCCTTCTCTGTACAAAAAGAGATGAAGGTCCTGGACTGTACTCCCTCCAGAATAAACGCATGTCTCTATGGAGCAGTGGCAAAGTTCTTTATGAACTAGGAGCTTTCATTCTCCTTTAGTGATATAGCACAAAGTCCCAAACTGTATGCAGGTGTATAGTGTCTCCTCAGTAGAACACCACACAGTCCTGACGCTTGTAGACACTACCAGCCCTCTGACTACTAGCCCACCTTTTGCTTCTGAAGAACGCCTGAGGACATGGGGTTGGGATTTAGCTGTCCCTGGAAAGTATGCTACGTCTGGCAGTCTCTCCCCTTGTATGTCCCTCAGAGTACTGAGGTACTCACACTGTCCTTTGCTCCCCGCTGCACTGGGCAAGAATCCTGTTCAGGACTCCAACTGATCAGATCTTCCCATGCAAGCCCAGATGTCTTCTGCACAAGACCCAAATGTAATGGAGATCCCTCTCCTAGGCTTACTCTCCTTCCTTTTCTCAGCTCCTGCCTAGAGACCGAGCCCCCAGGTCTGGGATTCCCCTCCTAGGCCACATGACAAATACCTCAGCACTCCATCTTCCACCCAACTCCCCTGCTGGCCATGCTCCAGCCACCCTGCCAGGCCCTCAGCCTGGGGATTGGCCAGATTCCCTCAAGTATGTAGATCAGGACGTCCTGGCCTCCATCCACTAATTTCCAGAAGCTTCTCCAAGCTTCTTGACCCAGGGGGAGGTACCAGAGACCTGCCCTTTAGGCTGGGTTCACACTGGTACGATATACGCTCTGACATTGGGAGCACATGTCTCATGACGTGTATAAATCAATGGTTCCCTATGAGAACTGTCTTAACTGGGTCGACACAAGTCGGTCCAACTTTGAAAAAGGTTTCTGCACTACTTTGGTCCGACTTTGGTCCTACTTCAGCCCATCGAATATCATTAAAGTCAGATCCTCAAGTTTTGATTACTATACACCAGAGTTATCCATACTCAATGTGCCTTATAAATGATAACGCTCTCGCCCCAGTAGGCGTATCTTATGCACCAGAGGATGTTACAAGATATGTGATTTGTAATCCTGTATTGTATTTTATTTTATGTTTTATAATTTCTTATTTTGTACAAAACCAATAAAAGATTTTGAAAGTAAAGTCAGATCCTTGTCCTAACCATCCGACTTGTGACATCCGACATGGTGATCAGCAGCAGTAAAAGGAATTTATGTCTATTCCCCTGTTTGTGAAGATATACCTGGACAAAAAGCTTGTAGAGAGACAGGATGCACAAAAGGCATGTCTGGAGTGAAATCCTAATCCCTTAACTTTTTTTTATAATTTTTATTTTTTATTTTATTTTATATTTTTTAAGCTATACCTCTCCGGCGGAGGAAGGCAATTGGCTAATGGGCTCACTGCAGTAAGTGGGCTCAGTTCTACAATATGCTCTGTTATGCAGCGAAGTTTCGCCCTATCATATCCAACCCAAGATGGATTGCAACACGTGACGTCATACAGTTTGTAATTGCTGCCATCGCAGAGATAAGGATTACTCTCGCTGCCCTGGCAGCACTAGCAATTTTCTTTACTCTTTTTGCTCACCACACTCTTTTTGCAGGTTGGACGATGTTCATGCCATGTTGGCAGTTATGGGGGAAAGCCCGCACCAGTTGGGGAATGTGCTGGGCAGGGAGGGGGGATAGTAATATATACCACAATGTAAGACGAAACCCCTATATTTGGCTCGATATGCTTGTATTACGGTGGCTACCAGACGCTGAAAATACAGTATTGTACCCTATTGTGTATTTGACCATGTTAAATCTCAAACAATATTTAGTGGTGGATGGAAGTCATGGAGCTCAATATTTCAAATATCTTACCATATGGCTGCTCTGACATTTCTCACGTGGAATGTACGTGGGGTGAGAGATCCAATTAAAAGGTCTGCGGTATTCGCTTTACTCAAACAGCAACGAGCAGATGTAATGGTTCTGGTAGAGACACATGCTGAGGGCTCTGTTCAAAGAGCGCTCAAACGCCCTTGGTTGGGATGGACATACCATTCTGTGCACACCACACATTCCAGAGGAGTTTCCATCCTTATTGCCAAACACACCCAGTTTGAGCTCCATGGCTTAATATCGGATCCACAAGGTCGATATGTTTTTTTAGAAGCTAAGCTATATGGTGAAATGATCTTACTAATGGCATTCTATATACCCCCACCATTTCAGACCTCCATTCTTGTAGAAGGGTTTAATTTTATGGCCTTACACCCTAACATACCAGCGATGTGGTTGGGTGATTTCAATAATGTTTTGGACCTTGCACTAGATAGAATGACTAACCCCTCTATACCTAACGCCCCTCAGCATCTAACAAGATTTGCAAGATTATTGCAAGATTTTGGTTTGGTGGACGCATGGAGATGCAGGAACCCCTCGTCCCGGGTGTATTCGTGCTTCTCCGCGTCCCACCGCACTATGTCTCGTATAGATTTAATACTGATTTCTAGAACACTCCTTCCCAAATTGATAGATGCAGGTTTTTCTCCTAGATCATTATCTGACCACTGCCCATGTTGGGTTAAACTCTCCATCCAGCATAATAGACCTCCATTCTCTTGGAGACTAAACCCTTTTTGGCTAACCCTTTTTCCAGCAGATGATGATCTCTCCTCACACAGGTCACAGTTTTTTGAGACCAATGAGGGCTCAGCGTCCCCTCAGATAGTCTGGGAAGCTTTCAAGAAGCACGCTCGTATGACACTTACCACTCACATTAACAAAATAAAGCGTTCCTCTGGGGCAGCTATTACTGTGGCCACCGAGAATCTGCTTTTAGCCGAAAAGGCATTTACAGAAGACCCCACTCCAGATAAGGCAAACAATCTCAAACTTTGCTCTAGGGTCACTGATCAACTTTTGTACGAAAAATCTAAAAGAAAACTTTTTTTCCAAAAACAAAAGTTATTTGAGCAAGGGGAAAGAACAGGCAAACTGCTAGCTTATCTTGTAAACCACGAAGACAGACCCCCAGTCGTAATATCACTTTATTCCCCCGACGGCACTCTTATGACAGAACCGATCCAAGTCACAACAATGTTTCAAGACTTCTTTACTACACTTTATACTTCCAAGGCCCCAACGGATAATACGTTAATGGAAGCTTTTTTAGATGATATTATTATCCCCCACCTAACGGAAGCTCAAATAGAGATTTTAGAGGCCCCATTGACAGCAGAGGAAATCACCAAAGCCATTGCGGAATTCCCCAAAGCTAAGGCCCCTGGTTCCGATGGACTACCAGTAGAGTTCTACTCCTCTTATTTAGAAATACTTGTTCCCCGACTGCTAAAACTGTACAACTCTATCTTTAATAGCTCTGACTTACCAGCGTCTATGCGGGAAGCTACAATAGTACTAATTCCCAAACCCGGCAAGGACCCGCACCTTCCGGAGTCTTATCGCCCTATTTCCTTGTTACAGGTGGATGTAAAAATAATAGCAAAAATACTAGCCATGCGCCTAAATACAGTTATATTGTCCCTAATACACGAAGACCAGGCTGGCTTTATGCCAGGGCGAAATACATCTTTTAACCTCCGCAGATTGTTTATCAATCTACAAGCAACACATGACAATCCAGGGTCCAGAGTGGTTGTGGCTCTGGATACAGCCAAAGCATTCGACTCCGTCGAGTGGAACTATCTCTGGACCTGCCTAGCCCGTTTTGGATTTGGTCCCAGATTTATAAAATGGGTCCAACTCCTCTATCAAAACCCAGTCGCAAGAGTAGTGGCAAATGGCTGGCCATCTGATCAATTTTCCCTATTTAGAGGCACGCAACAGGGATGCCCTCTGTCGCCATTGTTATACGCCCTGGCAGCAGAACCATTGGCAATTGCGATACGAGCACACCCGGGTATAGTGGGACTCCGGAGGGGCGAGGTAGTGGAAAAAATCAGCACATACGCGGATGATACTCTACTGTACCTGGACGACACACAGGAATCCTTGCCAATAGCCTTAGACCTGATAAAACGCTTCAGAATATTCTCTGGCTTAAGGATTAATTGGGATAAATCCCAAATACTCCCTCTAGATAGCTTCCCACTAAACCGAGACAGGACCACACTTGCCTTGCAGAAAGTAGACAAAATAAAATACCTAGGAATACAAACAACCCGGGATTCATCAGACTATATCTCCCTCAACATAACACCACTGATCGATATGATTAAACAGAAAACACAGATATGGGCGCGTCTTCCACTTGGAGTGACGGGTCGAATTAACCTAATAAAAATGGTCCTACTACCAAAAATTCTATACATGATTTGGCATTCACCTGTATACCTGATACTCAGACACTTTAAAGTAATGGAAACTCTACTCAAGCCGTTCGTCTGGGGTAATTCTAGGCACAAACTCCCTTGGCAAAAGTTGAAGAACCCTACTGACCTTGCTGGACTGGCACTTCCTGACTTCAACATGTACTACCTCGCATCCCAGCTTTCACAAATTTTCCACATTGACAAAATAGACCGGAACAGATTTTTATTTCTTTTATGCCCAAAATGGATACAACAGACTCTAGACCCATTACTATCAATGATGGGGGGGAGAGCTGGTGAGGGCTTGGGAACGGACCGTAGTTCTTTACTATACCAATATAAGAAAGTCTGGGATATAGCATCAAAAAAACTTTCTATTGAATCACCGAACATTTATACTCCCATATGGCACAATGAGTCCCTCTCAGAGTTTAGACGCATGCAGGACACCGAGATATGGAGTGCTAGAGGAATAATATACTTGACACACATAATAAATAATGGGAAATTGAAAACATTTGAAACTCTAAAATCGGAATTTGCATTACCCAACTCCATGTTTTTTAGATACATACAACTAAGGCATGCTTTTCACGCACAATACCCCACAGATGAACTCACCCTAAAAGACAACTCATTAATGGCCGCTATAAAATTCCCAGATCCCAAAAAAATGATCTCTCAATTCTATGCCATGTTAACTACTCCACAGGCAACTGTTCAAGCATATGCTCTGAAAACTAAATGGGAAGATGAAATAGGTGCAATTGAAGACGATGAGTGGAGTGATGCATTAGATACATGTAAATTAGTATCCCCTAAAATATCAGACCGGCTCACTCAGATTTTCATCACACACAAATCATACCTCACGCCGCTTAGGATTTCAAGATACAAGAGGAACCAATCTGCTAACTGCCCAATGTGTAACAATGCCACAGGCACTTTCTTTCACCTAATATGGCATTGCCCTAAGATCCAACAGTTTTGGTCTCAGGTTATAAAATTCCTACATGATACCATGGGTTCGCCCATCACACTACAACCAAAACCGTGTTTATTGGGAATTTTTCCCGACCCGGAAATTAACAAATTTATCAAAATATTCTTACATGAATCTCTCTTCTCAGCTCGTAAGGTAATAGCCAAAGTATGGATGAGACCCACGCCACCAGAATTTTCACAGTGGGTGCTAGAAATAAATAATTCTCTGCCATATAAGAAAATAATTTACTCCCATAGAGGATGCCCTACCAAATATGAAAAAGTGTGGGAGAGGTGGCTCAGCTCCCCAGATACCTGCATCGACTACCCTGCTATACGGGCCGTACATCTACGGTACTCCTGTCCTTGATTGGGGTCCCTACACTACACTGTATTACAAATTGAGGTCATGATAGATAAATGGAGTCAAAATAACATAACAGAATGGATACGATACCAACTTGAATGTCTTACTCGATATGATATTTACATGGGGGAAAAGTTTTTTTTTTTTTTTTTTTTATTTGTGTTCACATATTAAGACTTTATATATTGAATGTAATGTATGTCAGGATTTCATACTGTATGTAATCTCCTTTATTTGTTCAATAAACAGAATTTTACAAGGAAAAAGGAATTTATGTCACACTGGGATTGTTTTGATTGGTCAAAGGACAAGTCAAACTATCTCAAAGTCGGAGCAAAATCATATCCTGTTCATTCAAGTTGGATGGAAGTAGGAAAGAAGTAGGACCGATGTTGCAGGGTAAAGTAGGATGTCATACAACAGTCATGTCGTACCAGTGTGAACGCAGCCTTAGAGCCATCCAGCCTGACCTGCAGTAACCCAAACTAATTACACAATCACGTAATTACCATGAGACTAAATAAATTTACCTACACTAGTTGCACATTAGAGGGGGCTACAGTAATAAAAAAAAATAAAAAAGCAATTAAAAAATGAATAACCCTAAATAAACAGACACACTGAACCCAAAGACATTATTTCTGCCTGTTAACTACAGGTGTGTACCCTGCACCTGTATACATATATATAATTACCTGTACATTGACCCAATGCAAGAGTGCCCAAATACAGGGGCACTGCAGTCATGGTGCAGATGGAGTCTGATCTCCTGTGGGCACATTCTATTTTAGTGCATTGTTTTGATACTCACATTACATAATCCGCTTGATGTTTCTTTCCCACTGGTACACATCATGTCCTTTGTGATCTGAACTGTAGGCTTCCACTGGGTAACACAGGTCTTCCTGTCTATGACCGTCACTCTTGCTTCCATTAGCTTGTCTGAATTGTACGAATTTTTGTTATTGGTCTTCCCCCATCCAGCTATATCACAGACACTGCCGGGTTTCACTTCTGGAAATGTCTCAGGAAGACGTACGACACTAACATCTTTTGTTAAATTCGCTTTGCCTGACAACTTTAAAATAATATAAAAAAGTTAATTGTAGTAGAAATACTAACATGTAAAATCCTTAGCATGTTTAAGGTTGATCTAAACCCAAGGCCACAAATTGTATACATTAAAGCTTATGGTTTGTAGCAAGAGATTTACAAATAAGCCGCCCCTGAATCCCTCTTACTCCACTGCGCCAAAGAAAAGTGGAAAGCTATATAAAAGATGTGTAAATGAATACAAAATGTGTGTACATACATAGTGTACAGTGAAAAAAGCTGCGACTTGAATAAAAACGTAAATTGATCAGAATCCCAAAACTATACCTCTCACATGTGTACAGATAGAGATAGTGGCGCTAATAAAAATTGTGTAAAATAATGAGTCAGAGCAGCATGATGTCTATGACCCTCTAATTATACATAAAAATAATAGTATCATGAAAAAAATTATTTTTATCATGAAAAAAAAAAAAAAAACATTTTTTAACACCCAGTGAAAAGTGTCACTATAGATAATAAATTATAAGAATTGAATGATCAAGCTCAACAGTTGTTTTTCAATCTTCTTGTGTGATAAATCTTCTACTCTTCCACCACACCACTGTGATAGTGACACCACTCCCTCTGAAGAGCGAACTCACCAGATTGTATAGCCTCCCACTTTCGTGTTCGGCAAAACAGCAATTGAACCACACCTGGGTTGCATGTGATGAACCATGACTCCAATCAAGCCAGCTCCATATGTGAAAAAATGAATAACGTGCTCCACATAGCGTGATACCATTTCGACAGATTTATTAAAATCACTCCAAACACACTTCAATGGTTACACTCACTTTTAAACTGAAACAAAAAAGCCTTTGAACAAAACCACAGCAAGCAACGGGATCAGTGATCCAACGGTGCACCGCGGTCACAGCGGACCTGAAGTGTGATCTGGTGTATCTCTCACCCAACCTTCTAAGGCCCAGCCATCCGATCGGTGTAGTCCTCCTCAGACAGCGGCATCTAATGTCAGTGCGATGGAATACTGTGTAACCATGCCCCAGACAAGTTTTGCCGAAAAGACTTCTTCAAATGCGATCCCAGTCTTAGGCAGTTCAACATCAGGATGAAGTTAGATCACTGGGCAATACAATAAAGAGGAAATCTACTAAGTTCCCACCCCTACATATTTATTCTAACATATGGGCCTTTCTAGCTCAAACTAGTCAAGAGATTGAAAAGACTACCTTACTGAGATCTACATTGGGCTAACTTGAGCTATGCTCAAAGGGCTGCATTGGATAATCTCAGCAATCAGTCTGAGATAGTGATTAAGCCATCGCATAAGGGTTGGAATGTGGTAATCATGGGCGAACTACAATATAGAAATATGTGCTGGGATATTATAAAGAATAGATCCTGGTACAAACCTATATCCGAAGATATCATAAATAAATTCAACCAAGAATACTGACATTATACATTCCGCTTATACTAATGGGATAATCACTAAAGATATCTTTGAGGGTATCCAAGTCCCTTTTCCCAGAGTTCCCACATTTTACGCCCTTCTAAAAACACACAAAAGCTTGACCACTCACACAGGACATCCAATAATTTCAAGGGTAGGATCAAAAACCGAGAGAGCCAGTAGATTCGTAGATGCTTATCTGTGCCCGCTTGTGGTCACTCTACCATCGTATCTTAAAGATACCTCAGACGTTTTGAAAAATCTAAATGGTCTATATGTGCCACAAACCTGCCTGTTGGTTGCAATTGACATCGAAGCCCTCTATTCATCTATCCCCCATCAACATGGTCTTGATGTGATAACTTGATTTCTTAAAGAAAGGGGGTCATAAGTCTGACAAACTCAATTAATTCATTTTAAAACTCTTGTCTCATACCCTTACTAAAAATGTTTTTTCTTCTAATGGTTCCCACTTCCTCCAGGTACAGGGTGTGGCTACAGGCACATGTTGTGCGCTATAATATGCCAACCTGTACCTGGGGGGTGGGAACGTGATCTTTTCTCCAATGATAAACACATAAACCTTCTGTCTAATCTATTATGTTGGCTAAGATACATTGACAATGTATTTATGTTATGGGCAGGATCAACAGAAACCTTACATCACTTCATATCAATTCTTGGCGATAACAACTACAATCTGAAGTTCACTATGGAGTGCAGTGAGAGCAGCATCGCATTCCTGGATGTTTTTCTTAGTCGTCATTCAAATGGTACTATCAATACTTCCCTATACCAGAAACCTATGGCGGGGAATACAATTTTGCACGCTGTGAGTGCACACCCACACTCAGTGCAAAGTATTCCATTCAGTCAGTACTTGAGACTAAGGAGGAACTGCTCAAGTGAGGAATCTTTTAAACATGAGGCTGATCTCCTCTACAAAAGACTATCAGTTAGGGGTTATAGTAAAACCTGCCTCAAAAAAGCTTTTAAAAAGGCCCAGAGTAAATCCAGAGATGCGCTGCTGTTCTCCAGACCAAAGCCAAAAAATGCCGACACGGTGAGATTTATAACTACCTTTCGGATAAGCACAGATACATTCACCAAATTATGCAGAAACATTGGCACTTAATTTTAGGGGATCCCACACTTTGCAAATATCTTGGTGATCGTCCTGAGATCATATTCAAATGTGCGGGATCAATTAGGGATTGTCTGGTGCAGAGTCAGTATACTAGATCAGGGGTCATCAACCCCTGGGCTGCGGCCCACTGCCGGGCTGTGGCCTGTTTGCAGCCGGGCCGCGAAGGCTGCACTGTTTGACGAACAGTGGCGGCGGAGCGAGCAGAGAGATGACATCATCTCTCACCGCCTGCCCGCATCACCGCTGTTCAGTGCTCACAGCGGGGCTGCTATACTGAGGTGAGCGAGCAGAGAGATGAGATTATCTCTCACCGCCCACCTGCATCGCCGCACTTTCACGCTCATAGCGGGGCTGCTATAATGCTGGAGGTTAGGTGGGGGAGCAGAGAGCTGAGATCATCTCTCACTGCCTGCCCGCATCACTGCTCCTCTGCCGACACCGCGTGGCAGAACACCAATACACTGCTGGAGGTGAGGCAGATCATCTCTCACTACCCACGCCCCCCCATTACCGCTGTTCTCCCTCACTACCCACTACTCCAGGCTTGCCTCTGAAATAATGCGCACACCTGTGCTGACACCACTGCAGTGACAATCTTCCTGTGGTGGCAGGTGACGTGGCAAATGACAAGCTGCATCTGATGGCAGGTGATGTGGCAAGTGACAATCCAAATCTGGTGGCAGGTGATGTGGCAAGGGACAAAATGCATCTGGTGGCAAGTGACAAGCTGCATATGAAGGCAGGCGACTTGGCAAGTGACAATCCACATCTGGTGGCAGGTGACGTGGCAAGGGACAAAAAATGCATCTGGTGGCAGGCAACGTGGCAAGGGACAAAATGCATCTGGTGACAAGCGACGTGGCAAGTGACAAGCTGCATATGAAGGCAGGTGACGTGGCAAGTGACAATCCGCATCTGGTGGCAGGTGACGTGGCAAGTGACACTCTGGCACATTCTGCATTATGGTGGGTTGAACTATTTCATTATATAATACAATGTAATAATAGAAATAATGCGCTTCAATCATTTTGACACCATATCAATGATGGTGCCGGGATGATTGAAGCACCAACACTAGCCATTGGCCCGATAAATTGCCCGCGAAAAGCCGCATATGCCCCCCAGCCTTGGCACAATTTTCTTCAACAGCGCCGGTCCCCGGTGCCAAAAAGGTTGGGGACCACTGCACTAGATCTTCCAACAAACAGCAGGATACATGTGGTATTTTTCAATGCGGATCATGCGACTATTGTCACTTGCTAATGGAGGGCACTTCAGTTACGCTCCCTAATGGGTGAGTCCATAGGATCCGCGATCACATTTCATGTCAAACTAAGGGAATAATCTACATAATCCTTTGCCAATGTGGAGCTTTTTACATTGGCAAAACAATAAGACCACTCTGGAAAAGAATGAAAGACCATATGTACTATGCCACAAGTAGACAACATAGTGCCTCCTCACCAAATGTCAACATCCCCTGAAAAGCAATTCACCACAGATAGCTCTTCAGAGAAATCTTCCCCTCTGGTCATGCAAAAAGTCACATGACACAAGGGGAGACAGAAAGAAAGGCAGTAAGCCCTTCCTCTCCAGGAGTGCCATGCTGAGACTGAGGTGTGTTCTCAATATCAGTGCTGGCTCTTTTTCGCCCACAGCATACTGGAGGGAGGAGTGAGCAGAATCCTCCCTTCGGCAGCAATGAGCCCCTGCTTCTTCTGACAGGAGTGATGCTGCCAAGGAAAGTAGAGCCTGTTTTACATTTTTTCAGGGCAGGACAGTACACATCAACACATTGGTATGAACTTTTACTGAAATACATTGCTTTTACAATGTTGTTTATGTACTGGAGTATGCTAATGATCACATGCCAGAGCATCTGTTGTGAATGGACCCTTAAATAATATGTAAACCCAAGCTTGCTGTACCATGCACTTGTATAAGAAAGTCTCCTGTTCTCTTTGTATTGCTTCTTTTGTGTGAAATCCCTGGTGCGCCTGCCAGTCCCTCTGCTTTCCTATTAAAAAATGACCACACTAGGCATGAGGGCACAGCGTGGTCAGTTCTCTAGCTGTGCTGGGAATTCAGCCTGCTCTCTTCAAATAATAAGACTTGTCCTGACACTCTGCCCCTGCACAGCCTTTCACTGGGAAGATTAGTGTGCTGCTGTTTCTCCTTCCCTAGCTCATATGCAGCTGAGAGTAAGTGATTACTTATAAAAAAAGGGGAAAAAGGTATTAATAATGTTTTTTTAGATCTATACCCAAATGTTTTGAATTTAATTTATGTTTTAAACTAAATGAGTTGTTTTACAAAGTGGGGATTTACAATCACTTGTTACATTACTTTTAGTTAGCAGAACAAATAGTGTGTTGGTATATTTACCTGCAGAAGCTGGAGATTGTTTGTATGTTTCTTTGCATTAAATTTCCGATGGGTAATTGATTTGATAACTGTGAACTGCTGTCTCTGTTTTTCTCTTGTTGCCTTTACTGAGCGAACACCAAGGTCAACTGTTGTTGTTTTGTCTCTAAAATGAGTCAATAACATAACTATATTTATATAAATGACTACAAAGTCAGAAAAAAATAATTTCTATAGGATGTCTTCTTAAACAGTAAAATATTTTATAACTAAAATATAATTGCACAGAGTGACTCCTCCTCACATTGATTAATTCTATGGCCTGTACCAGATTCTGGAGACCAAGAAGAAGCACAGAGGAGCAGAAACTATTTCTGGACCAAAGAAGACTGCTACATCCCTTTATTTACTGGAAGCCCTTTATGTACTGGTATGTTTCCATAGATTCTACACCGAATAACACAGTGCAACCGGAAAGTATTCACAACGCTTCACTTTTTCCACATTTTGTTATGTTACAGCCTTATTCCAAATTGTATTAAATTATTTATTTTCCTCAAAATTCTGCAAACAAAATACCCCACAATGACAGCATGAAAGAAGTTTGTTTGAAATCTTTGCAAATGTATTAAAAATAAAAAACAAAAAAAATCATATGTACATAAGTATTCACAGCCTTTGCTCGATACTTTGGTGCAGCACCTTTGGCACCAATTACAGCCTCAAGTCTTTTTGAGTATGATGCTACAAGCATGGCACGACTATTTTTTGGAAGTTTCTCCCATTCTTCTTTGCAGGACCTCACAGGCTCTATCAGGTAGGTTGGGGAGAGTTGTGCACAGCCATTTTCAGATCTCTCCAGAGATGTTCAATCAGGTTCAAGTCTGGGCTCTGGCTTGGCCACTCAAGGACATTCACAGAGTTGTCCCATAGCCACTCCTTTGTTAACTTGGCTGGTTGCTTAGGGTCGTTGTCCTGTTGGAACCAAAGAGTTCAATCTTTGTTTCATGAGAACAGAGAATTTTGTTTCTCATGGTCTGAGAGTCCTTCAGGTGCCTTTTGGCTAACTCCAGGTTGGCTGTCATACATATTTTATTGAGGCGTGGCTTCCATCTGACCACTCTACCATACAGGCATGATTGGTGGAGTGCTGCAGAGATAGTTGTTCTTCTGGAAGGTTCTTCCCTCTCCACAGTAAAATGCTGGAGCTCTGTCAGAGTGAACATCGGGTTCTTGGTCACTTCCCTGACTAAGGCCCTTCTCCCCCGAACACTGGGTGGCCTGCTCTAGGAAGCGTTCTGCTGGTTCCAAAATTCTTCCATTTATGGATGATGATGGAGGCCACTGTGCTCATTGGGACCTTGAATGCTGCAGAAATTTTTCTGTACCCTTCCCCCAAATCTGTGCCTCGATACAATCAGACAATTGCTTGGACTTCATGGCTTGGTTTGAGCTCTGACATGTACTAACTGTGGGACCTTATATAGACAGGTGTGTGCCTTCCAAAATCATGTCCAATCAACTGAATTTACCACAGGTGGACTCCAATCAAGTTGTAGAAACATCTCAAGGATGATCAGTAGAAACAGGAGGAACCTCAGCTCAATTTTGAGTGTCATGGCAAAGGCTGTAAATACTTGTGTACATGTGAATATTTTTTTTTTTTATGAATTTGCAAAGATTTCAAACAAACTTCTTTCACGTTGTCATTATGGGGTGTTGTTTGTAGAATTTTGAGTAAAATAATGAATTTAATCCATTTTGGAAAAAAGCTGTAACATAACAAAATGTGGAAAAAGTGAAGCGCTGTGAATACTTTCCAGATGCACTGTATACTGTATCTATAATATTATATACCTATAGATTTATAAAAATATATACCTCTTACAAATTCTGTTCTGTTACCTGATGTTTGGGCTTCCAGTTAGTTAATTAAAAAAAAAAAAAAAAAAAAAAAAGATAAAGCTATACCCAGTTTAAAAAAAATAGCAATGTACTGTAGATGCTTAACACCTTACAAGTTACCATAATGAGTAAGCTTTACAAGGAAGAAGCGCGATTCACAACATCTAGAGGTTTTCACAGATATACTGCAAGAAACTAGCACACTGTGAAAACCCACCCACACTACCAGTCGATTGAAAAGGGAAATACAGAACCTGCAGTGCACAAGTGAAGCTTCTTCCCCAGCTAAAGTCCATATGATAAGTAGTAAGCATGCACTCTGCCATCTCTATTATAAATTGAATTCCAAACGTATATATCAACTGATGTTATAGCATTTCAGCCTCAAACAGCCTTAAAGTGATATTAAAGGTTTGCTTTTAAACAAAACAAAAAAAATCATGTTATACTTACCTGCTCCATGCAATGGTTTTGCACAGAGCAGCCCCGAACCTCTTCTTCTCGGTTCCCCTGCTGGTGCTATTTGGGCACTGGTGTGTGCTCGCTCCTAAACCCGTTTTATGCATCCATAAGACACATAGAGCCGTGGCTTTGCCCTGCCCCTGGCTCTGTCCTCATTGGCTCACTGGCTGTGATTGGTGGGATTGCATTAGAAGTACATGAGTATACATAACATCTAAAATACCCAATGTGTTTCGCGAGATATGACTTTTAGCACCAGCAAGCATGCCATGTCACCCCATACATGGCCTTGGGGGCAGAGCTTGCTGGAGCTCTTTTTAGGGATTTTAATGGGAGAGCACACACATGGCTGGGATTTTTTATTATTATTTTTATTTGTATGGGAAAGTTCATTCTGCTGCTGCAAGCCACTGATCTCACACAGGTAAACAAACCTTTTATCCTTCACACCTAGCACTTAATTTTGCCTGGTTATGTTTTTCACATTCACACTTTTTCACAATCCCCCCTTTCCTTTCAGGTGATTGCCTTATCACATCCCTTTCCACATATCTGCAGTCTTGTACACATTCCTCCCTGGCCCGATTATCTGTCCTACCATCGTAATAGGTTGGTTTATACATACATTCATGCATTCCATTATATACTAATTTATGATCATTTTGCTAACTTAGCAATGTTTGATTATATACATACTATATTATAGTTGACACTAGGGATGAGCCGAACACCCCCCGGTTCGGTTCGCACCAGAACCTGCGAACGGACCGAAAGTTTGCACGAACGTTAGAACCCCATTGACGTCTATGGGACTCGAACGTTCGAAATCAAAAGTGCTCATTTTAAAGGCTAATTTGCATGGTATTGTCCTAAAAAGGGTTTGGGGACCCGGGTCCTACCCCAGGGGACATGTATCAATGCAAAAAAAACTTTTAAAAACGGCCGTTTTTTCGGGAGCAGTGATTTTAATGATGCTTAAAGTAAAAAAAAAAAGTGAAATATTCCTTTAAATATCGTACCTGAGGGGTGTCTATAGTATGCCTGTAAAGTGACGCGTGTTTCCCGTGTTTAGAACAGTCCCTGCACCAAATGTCATTTTTAAAGGAAAAAATCTCATTTAAAACTGCTTGCGGGTTTAATGTAATGTCGGGTCCTGGCAATATGGATGAAAATCAGTGAGACAAACGGCATGGGTACCCCCCAGTCCATTACCAGGCCCTTTGGGTCTTGTATGGTTATTAAGGGGAACCCCGCACCCAAATTAAAATAAGGAAAGGTGTGGGGCCACCAGGCCCTATATACTCTGAACAGCAGTATACAGGCTGTAGGTTTGTTGTTAAGTAGAATCTCTTTGTAATTTTGAACGGGTACATTTTTAACGTGTTTAGCTCCAGCCAAAAAATCTTTTTTAAGCTTTTTGGAAAACATAGGGAAGGGTTATCACCCCTGTGACATTTGTTTTGCTGTCTTTCCTCCTCTTCAGAAGATTTCACCTCACTTTTTGTCCCAATGGATTGGAAAGCATCAGTGGAAAGGAGAAATGTTTTTCCCATATTAACTCTTACAGGAGAGAATTTCCCTTCCTAGGGATAGATTTATTCTCACTTCCTGTTGTCTCCTTCCGTTTGCAAGTAGGAGTCGTTTGTAAGTTAGTTGTTTGAAAGTAGGGTCCTGCCCTATATACTCAGCAGAAATTTGGGCCTTAGGTGTTGCTGTGGCCACAACACTGTAAGCCCTCACAAGGCTCTGCTGTGAAATATTAGATCAAGAATTGTAATTACATGCCCCTGTTGAACAGGAGCTGAAAAATTAGGCCTTAGGCACTGGTGCTGGTGCCACAACACTGCAACCCCTCACAGACACTCTAGTTGGAATGCAGGAACGAGCCCTGCTGCAAAGTATTGCATCAAAAATTGTAATTACACGCCCCTGTTAAACAAGGGCTGAAAAATTGGGCCTTAGGCACTGGTGCTGGTGCCACAACACTGCAACCCCTCACAGACACTCTAGTTGGAATGCAGGAACGAGCCCTGCTGCAAAGTATTACATCAAAAATCGTAATTACACGCCCCTGTTAAACAGGGGCTGAAAAATTGTGCCTTAGGCACTGGTGGTGGCACCCAGAACCAAAAATGTTCTTACAAGCTATCAGCGTGATGATTGAGGAGGAAGAGGATAATTACTCAGGCATAGTCACTCAGCATCAGCATAGGCAGTCTTTGAAGGGATCTGAGATTTCAAAAAAAATTATTCGGTTACATCAGCATCAGGTGCTTGGTAGCTGGTGGTGATCCAAGACTCATTCATTTTTATGAAGGTCAGTCGATCGACCGAGTCAGTGGACAGACGCACCCTGTGATCGGTTACCACGCCTCCAGCAGCACTGAATGTGCGTTCCGAAAGAACGCTGGATGCAGGACAGGCCAGTAGCTCAATTGAATACTGTGCAAGCTCTGGCCAGTGATCCATCCTCAAGACCCAGTAACCCAGAGGATTTTCGGTGGGAAAGGTGTCCAAGTCTGATCTTGCCCCTAGGTATTCCTGCACCATGTAAAACAGACGCTGGCGATGGTTGCTGGAACCGATCATACCTTGGGGCTGCGGACCAAAAAATTGTCTGAACGCATCGGTCAGACGGCCACCTTCTCCACCGCTCCTTCTTTGACTGACCGAAGCCTCAGCAACACGTTGTCCAGAAACAGGAGTTTGTAACCTCCCAGTCTCTGGAAACGCGTTGCACAGACCTTTCTGCAAGGCCTCCCGAAGATGTTTCATCCTCTGCTCCCTCTGCGATGGCAAGATAAGGTCCGCAACCTTACCCTTGTAACGTGGATCAAGGAGGGTTGCCAGCCAGTATTGGTCCTTCTCCTTGATACCATGAATACGAGGATCCTTACGCAGGCTTTGCAGGATCAGGGAGGCCATGCAGCGTAGGTTTGCTGAGGAATCCAGTCCAGAGTCCTCTGGGTCACTAAGGACGACATGATGCGCAGCCACCTCCTCCCAGCCACGTACAAGTCCATGTGTTTCTTGGGACTCTAAATGATCCCTTAAAGACTGCTGCTGATGCTGAGTGCCAGGCTCCACCTCCATACTGACACAATCTTCCTCCTCCTCCTCCTCCTCCTCCTCATCCTCTTCCTGTGTGATCGGCGGGCACGCAGGAACACTGTCTGGATAAAGGGGGCCTTGAGAGCTAAGGAAGTCCTCCTCTTCCTGCCTCTGTTCTGCCTCAAGTGCCCTGTCCATTATTCCACGCAGCGTGTGCTTCAACAGGTGGACAAGGGGGACAGTGTCACTGATGCATGCACTGTCACTGCTCACCATCCTCGTGGCCTCCTCAAATGGTGACAGGACAGTGCATGCATCCCTGATCATGGCCCACTGGTGTGGGGAAAAAAAACCAAGCTCCCCTGACCCTGTCCTGGTGCCATAGTCGCACAGGTACTCATTGATGGCCCTCTGCTGCGTGTGCAGCCGCTGCAGCATGGCCAACGTTGAGTTCCACCTGGTGGGCATGTCACAGATTAGGCGGTTCTTGGGCAGGTTAAACTCCTTTTGGAGGTCCGTCAGCCGAGCACTGGCATTATATGACCGGCGGAAATGCACACAGACTTTCCTGGCCTGCCTCAGGACATCCTGTAAGCCCGGGTACCTGCCCAAGAACCGCTGCACCACCAAGTTAAGGACGTGAGCCAAACAGGGCACATGGGTCATTTGTCCCTGTCGGAGGGCAGAGAGGAGGTTGGTGCCATTGTCGCAAACCACCATTCCTGCCTTAAGTTGGCGTGGCGTCAACCACCTCTGAACCTGCCCCTGCAGAGCTGACAGAACCTCTGCCCCAGTGTGGCTCCTGTCCCCCTAGCACACCAGCTCAAGCACCGCAAGCATTTTTGGGCTGCCTACTTGCGTAGCCCCTTGAACGACTACGGAGCACCGCTGGTTCCGAGGAAGAGGCCATGGAGGAAGAAGAAGAGGAGGGGGTGGAGGAGAGAGGTGTGTCACAATCATTAGCATTTTGGAGGCGTGGTGGCGGAACAACCTCCAACACTACTGCACCTTGTCCTGCATCCTTCCCAGCTGCCAGCAGAGTCACCCAATGCGCCGTGAAACTTAGGTAACGTCCCTGTCCATGCCTGCTTGACCATGAGTCAGCGGTAATATGCACCTTACCGCTGACCGCCCTGTCCAGCGAGGCATGGACATTGCCTTCCACATGCTGGTAGAGAGCCAGAATTGCCTTCCGTGAGAAAAAGTGGCGTTTGGGTACCTGCCACTGAGGAACCGCACATTCCACAAACTCACGGAAGGGGGCAGAGTCTACCAACTGAAAAGGCAGCAGTTGAAGTGCTAGCAATTTTGCCAAGCTAGCATTCAACCGTTGGGCATGTGGATGGCTGGGAGCAAACTTCTTTCGGCGGTGCAGCAGCTGGGGCAGGGAAATTTGCCTGGTACAATCTGACGTCGGTGTACCAAAATCAGATTGCCCACAAGTACGTGGCTGTGACACACCTAATTCTACACCTTCATTCCTCTCAGTGCAGGTCTCAGAGAGGACTGAAGGTCTAGTGGGGTTGGAAATCTCAGCTGATGAGGAGCAAGCAGAGGTCCTCTTTGTTCTTTGGTGTGGGTCTTTTAGATACGCTTGCCAACGAACTGCATGGCAGGTCAACATATGTCTGGTCAAGCATGTGGTACCCAAGCGGGAGATGTTTTGGCCACGCGAGATACGCTTGAGACATATGTTGCAAATAGCAGCGGTGCGATCTGATGCACTCGTCTCAAAAAAGGCCCACACCAAAGAACTTTTTGAATAACGCGCAGAGACTGCAGCGCCCTGCACATGTGGAGCTTTGGGGTGTGATGCAGTCAATGTGCTGCCCTTAGGCTGGCCCCTGGAGGGCATCCTGCCTCGTTGGTGATGTGCCGCCTCCTCCTCCTCTCTCCTATCAGGCACCCACGTTGAGTCAGTGACCTCATCATCCCCTCCCTCCTCATCACTGGAGCAAACCTGGCAGTATGCTGCAGCAGGGGGAGCATGACTGCCAGATTGCTGTCCTTCTTGGGCACCCCCTCTGTCCGTGCTCGTGTTACTGCCTTCATCGAGCTCAGTATCATCATCAGAGCCTTCCAAACGCTGGGCATCCTCCTGGAGCATGTACCCAACACTGTGGTCAAACAGTTCGAGGGACTCCTCAGGAGGACATGGTGGGGCTAGGGAAGGAGTCACTGATGACATTGAGCCAAGGGAAGAGGCCGCTGCTTTGCCAGACAAAGTACCCTGGGAATGGGTGAGAGAGGATGAGGAGGATGAGGACGGCTTGGTCATCCACTCGACCAAGTCTTCCGCATGTTGCGGCTCAACATGGCCAACTGCCGAAAAAAAGGCCAAGCGTGTCCCATGGCCACGTGCTGATGAGGATGCACCGTCTCCACGACCAGCACTAGACACAGAGCCTGCTTGCCCTCTCTTATTGGCTTGTGACTGTCTGCCTCTCCTTCTTGGCCTTCCAGACATACTAATGGCCTGTAGCTGCACTAAGCTGGGATATATATATATATATATATATATATATATATATATATATATATGTACTGTTACTGCAGCTAGCAAAATCAACTGCCTGCCTGTAGTATGAGAACACCACCAACCTTCTACAGGTAGCTTTAGCTGAACACTGTGAGGTGGACGCACCCCACTAACTTGTAGGTTTAGCTGAACACTGTGAGCAGGGCGCACCCCACTAACTTGTAGGTTTAGCAGAACACTGTGAGCAGGACGCACTGCACTAACTGTAAATAGTCTAGCTGCCTGACTGTGGTACTAATAGGATCAAAAGAACACCAGCAATTTTCTTTAAAATACTGTAACAAGACAAGCCTGCCTGTCAGTAAGAAGATAACAGGAACGGATCTAGCTGAACACTGTGAGCAGGACGCACCCCACTAGCTTGTAGGTTTAGCTGAACACTGTGAGGTGGACGCACCCCACTAACTTGTAGGTTTAGCTGAACACTGTGAGCAGGACGCACCCCACTAACTTGTAGGTTTAGCAGAACACTGTGAGCAGGACGCACTGCACTAACTGTAAATAGTCTAGCTGCCTGACTGTGGTACTAATAGGATCAAAAGAACACCAGCAATTTTCTTCAGGTAGCTGTATTTACTGTAACAAGACAATCCTGCCTGTCAGTAAGAAGATAACAGGAACGGATCTAGCTGAACACTGTGAGCAGGACGCACCCCACTAGCTTGTAGGTTTAGCTGAACACTGTGAGGTGGACGCACCCCACTAACTTGTAGGTTTAGCTGAACACTGTGAGCAGGACGCACCCCACTAACTTGTAGGTTTAGCAGAACACTGTGAGCAGGACGCACTGCACTAACTGTAAATAGTCTAGCTGCCTGACTGTGGTACTAATAGGATCAAAAGAACACCAGCAATTTTCTTCAGGTAGCTGTATTTACTGTAACAAGACAAGCCTGCCTGTCAGTAAGAAGATAACAGGAACGGATCTAGCTGAACACTGTGAGCAGGACGCACCCCACTAGCTTGTAGGTTTAGCTGAACACTGTGAGGTGGACGCACCCCACTAACTTGTAGGTTTAGCTGAACACTGTGAGCAGGACGCACCCCACTAACTTGTAGGTTTAGCAGAACACTGTGAGCAGGACGCACTGCACTAACTGTAAATAGTCTAGCTGCCTGACTGTGGTACTAATAGGATCAAAAGAACACCAGCAATTTTCTTCAGGTAGCTGTATTTACTGTAACAAGACAAGCCTGCCTGTCACTAAGAAGATAACAGAAACGGATCTAGCTGAACACTGTGAGCAGGACGCACCCCACTAGCTTGTAGGTTTAGCTGAACACTGTGAGGTGGACGCACCCCACTAACTTGTAGGTTTAGCTGAACACTGTGAGCAGGACGCACCCCACTAACTTGTAGGTTTAGCAGAACACTGTGAGCAGGACGCACTGCACTAACTGTAAATAGTCTAGCTGCCTGACTGTGGTACTAATAGGATCAAAAGAACACCAGCAATTTTCTTCAGGTAGCTGTATTTACTGTAACAAGACAAGCCTGCCTGTCAGTAAGAAGATAACAGAAACGGATCTAGCTGAACACTGTGAGCAGGACGCACCCCACTAGCTTGTAGGTTTAGCTGAACACTGTGAGGTGGACGCACCCCACTAACTTGTAGGTTTAGCTGAACACTGTGAGCAGGACGCACCCCACTAACTTGTAGGTTTAGCAGAACACTGTGAGCAGGACGCACTGCACTAACTGTAAATAGTCTAGCTGCCTGACTGTGGTACTAATAGGATCAAAAGAACACCAGCAATTTTCTTCAGGTAGCTGTATTTACTGTAACAAGACAAGCCTGCCTGTTAGTAAGAAGATAACAGAAACGGATCTAGCTGAACACTGTGAGCAGGACGCACCCCACTAGCTTGTAGGTTTAGCTGAACACTGTGAGGTGGACGCACCCCACTAACTTGTAGGTTTAGCTGAACACTGTGAGCAGGACGCACCCCACTTACTTGTAGGTTTAGCAGAACACTGTGGGCAGGACGCACTGCACTAACTGTAAATAGTCTAGCTTCCTGACTGTGGTACTAATAGGATCAAAAGAACACCAGTAATTTTCTTTAAAATACTGTAACAAGACAAGCCTGCCTGTCAGTAAGAAGATAACAGGAACGGATCTAGCTGAACACTGTGAGCAGGACGCACTGCACTAAATGTAAATAGTCTAGCTGCCTGACTGTGGTACTAATAGGATCAAAAGAACACCAGTAATTTTCTTCAAAATACTGTAACAAGACAAGCCTGCCTGTCAGTAGGAATATAACAGGAACGGATCTAGCTGAACACTGTGAGCAGGACGCACTGCACTAAATGTAAATAGTCTAGAAGATAACAGGAACGGATCTAGCTAAACTGAATACAGTGTATATATATATATATATATATATATATGCAACACCTGGGATGCATATATATACACAATACACTTTAAGTGCAGCTAACTGACTGACTGACTGTCCTGCCTAATCTAGCTAACTCAAATGAAATGACACTGTCTCTCTCTCTCTCTCTCTAAGCACACCGGAACACACTGCACAGGGCCGCCGTGCAGGCGGCCTTATATAGTGTGGGACGTGTACTAAATCCCCTGAGCCATAATTGGCCAAAGCCTCCTTGGCTTTGGCCAATTATGGCTCTCTGTTAAGGCGGCGCTGTGATTGGCCAAGCATGCGGGTCATAGTGCATGCTTGGCCAATCATCAGCAAGCAATGCACTGCAATGCCGCAGTGAATTATGGGCCGTGACGCGCCACACGAATTTGGCGCGAACGGCCCATATCGTTCGCAATTCGGCGAACGATCGAACAGCCGATGTTCGAGTCGAACATGGGTTCGACTCGAACACGAAGCTCATCCCTAGTTGACACCTGAACTGATTATCCAGGGGCGGCGCCCGTGGTTTCACTCTCACTTCACATGGGACAGTTCACTCTACTGCTGTAAGCTACTGATTCTACACAGGTATACATCTTTCATCCTTCTCATGCACTCTCTTGTGCCTGGTTACTATAGTTGACACCTGAACTGACTATTTAGGCCCTCAAAGGTCACTCATTTCTACCCATGCCATGTCTGCCTTTCTGTTGTTCCTTGGTCGGGATTTTTGGTTGACTCCGCTCCCTCAGCTCCCTTCCCAAGCATACATTGCTGCCATCTTTGGTGAACATAGCCACAGCCACCTAGGCCTTGCCGATTGGTGAGTATGGGGTCTTTTCTTTCTCTGTAAGGCCCCTCTTACTGCTTGTCCATCATTTATTCACATGTTAAATTACCTTTTTGGTCATTCATTTCCAGATATATCCTACATGCATCCACCCCTGAAGAGAGAGTCACATCTTGTGAAACGCGTTGGGTGTTTTAGATGTTATGTATACTCATGTATTTCTAATGCAATGGGTGTTTTAGATGGTATGTATACTCATGTATTCCTAATGCAATGCAATCTTTAACCATGTACAAATTGTATCGGCTTTGCCTTTGTTTCGGCCTCTCTCTCTTGACAGCATAATCCCATGAGCCAGTGGAGCAGGAAGACTCAGTCTAAGACAGAGAATTTTAATGCACCTCCTATCCACACAACAACTTTTTGCTTCCACCTCCTCTTCCTACCCTTGTCGTTCTCCTCTGGCCCTTAACTCCTCTCCAGGAGCCTCTGAACTGAAATCCATGTAGTTCTCAACCTCAGAGGAGCCACTAGTACAACCAAGGTCTCCCTTACCAGTTCAGAGGCTGCCAGGCACAGACACAAGTCCAGGGGATGTCTTTTTGTAAATTTATAGCAGTGCTTCAAACAGAAGAGGGGGTTGAGGGTGCAGGATACTCCAAAAGGAGGACAGTCTCTCAATCATTAATACCCTAGCAGCAGTCTTTTTGGAAGTAGAGTAGGTAGCCAGCTATACATGGCTAGACTAAACTCATTGGTAAGCACTGCCCTTGAGACAAAACCCCCAAGAATACAATATATACTGTATATTATTATCACTGATGTTATTTACAATAAAGATTATGGTACTAAAATGACTAGGTTCCAAATCTAACAAAATACAACTTTTCATGCTATCAGTTGCAGTAACTGAGCCCTCCTTCAATGTTAACATTCCTCCCATCTGTTAATGGCCAGTCAGCTGAAGTAGAACAGTGTGGCTTCTTTTTCTGTTACCAAGTTAGCAGCAGCAACACCTCACAGATTATGATATTTCCTTTCAGATTTCAAAAATAAATAAGTGTTATACGTAGGACCATCTTTATCTTTTAATTATTTAAATTGTCCTGCAGCCTCCTGGGAGATGTGATGTGTCCCTGGTGGGGGTACAGCAAGGGATTCCATCCTCTTCTAGGCAAGGATTGTGGAGGTTGGAGCAGGTACCAATAAAGATCAGTACTCCTTCCCTCAAAAAAAAAAAAAAAATGTAACTTAGTTACAGCCTGCAGGGGAAGGGTGTGAACCAGCAGGACCTTCTGAGTGAAGTTCCAATTTAAGAACCTATACATTACAAGGTGAAACAGAAAAATACTCTGCGCTAAAAGTGTACTATATTATGTAATATAAGGTGTATGCGTCTACAAACTAAAACACATACAAATATTTAAATGTGTGCCCTCCTAAATCAAGCACAGAATACTGGTGAATAAATGGTTAAAATAAATAAATAAATTGTTAAAATAATTACTTCATCATCATGAAATATTGCTGAGAATAAATATACACAACTATAAGTGTAAACACACTGAAGTGCAATAAACTGAAGTGCAATAAACTAAATCAAATCAAATAAACATGCTAAAGTGCATCATAAATAATATTAAATAATGCAAAAAAGTGCCAAAGTGCCAATAATAACAATACAAGTGAACAAAGTCCTTATTGTAATATAATAAAGGTGGAAGTGAAATCCTGTAAATAAATAGTAGCAAATGTGCTTATAATAAGTGTCCAATGCAGTTAATTTCCAGCGTGCTCATAACTTCCTCTGTGCTGCAAAACCGCGCCAAAGGTGTGATCCGGTGGCCCTCCAGGTGCTCACCTTAGAGCGTGTGACACAGCTGCTACACTGAGTCAAAACACGCTATTATACCACAACAGGGCTCAGTACAGATCACCGGGTCTCAGGCTTCAAAGCGGTTTCCAAAGAGATACATGAGAAAGAGAGCTTGATAGTGTGATATTGTTTAAAAATTTTATTAAATACTGTAAAAAAACACACAACCCAAATGGGGTACTCACACTCTTAAGGTGCGTCAGTGCACCGCTCTATAGAAGACGTTTAAACAGTACAACAGGATAAATAGACAAATTTCTTCTGTATAGTTTAATATATTCTCCCATTTAAAATCACACATCTAGTGATGGCTGTCATTGTATATTATATTGGTTTATTTGCACTTTCCATGGCTTTATGTTATTGGCATAGATACGATTGGGTTTGCCAATAGCTGTCCTCCAAGCATGTTTTAGTATTTAGTGTTTCAATTTAATTGATAATCCAACACTAGAATGTCCGCGGTCCATGACAAAATGGCTGCGGACGCTGTAATTAAACGATAAAGCGCCCATCCAATCATAATCCCCCTGATGAAAGCACGTGATCCCTGTGTCAAACACGTGCAGGGGAGGGGCCAGGACGGAGTATCTACTGGTGATGAGATGCCTATCATACCCCCAGACTGTTGTACTGTTTAAACGTCTTCTATAGAGCGGTGCACTGACGCACCTTAAGAGTGTGAGTACCCCATTTGGGGAGTGTGTTTTTTTACCGTATTTGATAACATTTTTAAACGATATCACACTATCAAGCTCTCTTTCTCATGTATCTCTTTGGAAACCGCATTGGAGCCTGAGACCCGGTGATCTGTACTGAGCCCTGCTGTGGTTCAATAGCGTGTTTTGACTCAGTGTAGCAGCTGTGTCACATGCTCTAAGGTGAGCACATTACCTGGGGGGCCACCAGATCACACCTTTGGCATGGTTTTGCAGCACAGAGGAAGTTATGAGCTTGCTGGAAATTAACTACAGTGGACACTTATTATAAGCACTTTTGCTACTGTTTATTTACAGGATTTCACTTCCACCTTTATTATATTACAATAAGGACTTTGTTCACTTGTATTGTGTGGCACTTTGGCACGTTTTTGCATTATTTAATATTATTTATGATGCACTTTAGCATGTTTATTTGATTTGATTTAGTTTATTGCACTTCAGTTTATTGAACTTCAGTGTGTTTACACTTATATATATGATAATGACGCCAAATCAGTATTATAAATTAATAGCAAAGTTCGTGAATATAAAGGAAGACAAGAGAAGTCCCCTGGTAGTTCTCTGTGGGATTCCAGTGAAAAATGAAAAGCAAGTACACCCTGCACAGTGAACCTCCACCACCAAACATATGCGCTTACCAGATGGGAAGCGCAAATAAACACATCTCGGGACAACGTCCAGGTAGGGCTGCAGGACAATGGAAGCAATCCTCTGGATCCCTCTATGGATGGTGAGGATATGAGCTAAATCCCGGTATGCTGTCTATGATCTCTCTCCGTGTAGCGTGGCTCCGACCAACCAGCTCCTTTTACAACTGAAATTTTGTAAGTGTTTTTTACCGTATTTTAATAAATCTCTTTACCGGATTTGTGCTATGGCTGCCCTTCTTCCACTCTTATGTTTATAACTTGGGTTGTTGGTTGGTCGGAGCCACGCTACACGAAGAGAGATCGTAGACAGCATACCGGGATTTAACTCATATCCTCACCATCCACAGAGGGATCCAGAGGATTGCTTCCATTGTCCTGCAGCCCTACCCGGACGTTGTCCCGAGATGTGTTTATTTGCGCTTCCCATCTGCTAAGCGCATATGTTTGGTGGTGGAGGTTCACTGTGCAGGGTGTACTTGCTTTTAATTTTTCACTGGAATCCCATGGAGAACTACCAGGGGACTTCTCTTGTCTTCCTTTATATTCACGAACTTTGCTATTAATTTATAATACTGATTTGGCATCATTATCATATATGTGTGTTTATTGCATATACCATCTTTTCACATTTTTCACATATAGTGCAGTTTTTTTTGTTTTTTCTTGTTTATTGTGAATATTTCACGGTTGAGCTGCTGCTTATTTGGGTTTTTTTTTATGCTAGCGCTGTGATTTTCTTTGTTTGTTTTGTTTACACTTATAGCTGTGTATATTTATACTCTGCAATATTTCATGATGATGAAGTGATTATTTTAACAATTTATTTATTTTAACCATTTATTCACCAGTATTCTGTGCTTGATTTAGGAGGGCACACATTTAAATATTTTTATGTGTTTTAGTTTGTAGACACATACACCTTATATTACATAGCGCAGCGTATTTTTCTGTTTCACTTATTGTTCGCAAGCTATATGAGACATGTTCTACGCATGAAGCTGATTAGTGATAATTTCTAGGCAATAAGTTCACTGTGGCTCGCAGGATTTTTTTCTAGTTTGTATACATTACAAGGTGGTAGTTCTAAATTCGCACAACACATCAGTATACACTGGAATTCTACTTTATAGAAAATTATCAATTCTGTTTTATACTCAACTCATCAAATTAGAATATAATAATTTGTTCACTCAAGGATAGTTTGTGTTTTTGATATGTACCACCCAGAGGTGATTTTTTTAAACATATTATCCACACACAAAAAGCAGATCAATTCCTGATATGTTATATCATATTTGATATTAGTGCAAATACACATGTAGCACCCTGATGTTTAGGCAGGGTTTCTAGTAAATTTACCTGCCAGGTATAGTTGCCTTGGCCAATTGATAGGAGATCAATTGATTCCACCTTAATTCTGTAATTGCTGCACTTCTCCCTTTTGTCACTAGATGGCCGGGTATCTGGTGGCATTAGATAAGACAAGGGCATTGCAAGGATAGGTTAGTAACAGAAACAGATGGTGTGTCTAAGCCAATGGGCAGGGATCTTATTGGGTCCCTTGGCCTGCTGGGAGAGCCTATGTGTTTGGGTGAGGTCAGGTGATCGGGGTTCTGTGCCACCTGGACGGCTGTCTGGGTGGACGTGTGTTGTATTGCCCCGGGCTGGTAGGCCAGAGCACGAGGCCTATCCCTGGGACATCTGGCTGCTAGGCTGTCTGAGGGCCTATCCAGAAGCAAGAGAGCAGCGCAGGGTTGGGACTGTGGCTTGCTGTCCAACCAAAAGTGATGGTTCTGCCGGCTGGGGAACCTGTCGTGGTCGAAGGTAGAGGGGGAGCTGTCGCCACTAAGGGACCATCCACCTTGTTACCAGGGACCACCGTGAGTAGCTGGAGCAAGTACCAGAGCAGTATTCTCACCAACCGGGGACGGTGAAGAATTGGGAAACTTCAGCAGGTGTAGACATGTGCAGGATGAAAAAATTTGTTTCGTTTCATTTCGATTCGTTATTTAACTAAATTCGTTAAGTTAAATTCATTGCATCCCTTACATTCGTTTTCGGAATTCGTTTTGTTTCATATTCGAATTCGAAAAAATTCGACCGTATTCGAAAAAACTATCAAATTCGAAAAAATTCTACCACATTCGAAAAAAACTGTCAAATTCGAAAAAATTGTACCACATTTGAAAAAAACTATTAAATTCGAAAAAATTCTACCACGTTCGAAAAAACTGTCAAATTCGAAAAAATTCTACCACATTCGTAAAAAACTGTCAAATTCGTAAAAATTCTACCACATTCGTAAAAAACTATCAAATTCGAAAAAATTCTACCACATTCGAAAAAAACTATAAAATTCGAAAAAATTCTACCGCATTCGAAAAAAACATTAACTGAATTTGAAAAAGTAAACTATATATAACCATTTTGCGAAATTTGAAATTCGTATAGAATGAAATCGAATTCCAATAGAAAAGATTAGGATAGAATAGAAAGTATAAAAGAATAGCATAGAAAAACAATAGAACAGAATAGAAAAAAATATAATATATTGTATTCTAATCTTTTCTATTCGAATTCAAATTCATTCTGTACCAAATTCCAATTTTGGAAGATGGTTTTATATATATATATATATATATATATATATATATATATATATATATATATATATATATATTATATTTTTTTTCTATTCTCTTCCATTGTTTTTCTATGCTATTCTTTTCTATTCTATTCTAAACTTTTCTATTCGAATTTGAATTAATTGTATGCGAAATTCGAATTTCGGAAGATGGCTTCTAAAATTAGAATTTCGTATAGAATGAATTCAAATTTGAATAGAAAAGATTAGAATAGAAAATAATAGAAATAGAATAGACTAGAAAAACAATAGAACAGGAGAGAATAAAATATAATACATTATATTTTTTTCTATTCTGTTTCATTGTTTTTCTATGCTATTCTTTTTTATTCTATTCTAAACTTTTCTATTCGAATTTGAATTCATTCTATACGAAATTCGAATTTCGGAAGATGGCTTCTGAAATTCGAATTTCGTATAGAATGAATTCGAATTTGAATAGAAAATAATAGAAAAGAATAGACTAGAAAAACAATAGAACAGAACAGAATAAAATATAATATATATATATTATATCTTATTCTATTCTGTTCTATTGTTTTTTCTAGTCTATTCTTTCTACTCTATTTTAATCTTTTCTATTCAAATTCAAATTCATTTTATACAAAATTCGAATTTTGGAGGATGGTTTTATATATATATATATATATATATATATATATATATATATATATATGTATTCATATATATATATTATATTTTTTCTATTCTGTTCTATTGTTTTTCTATTATTTTCTATTATATTCTGATCTTTTCTATTTGAATTCAAATTCATTCTATACAAAATTTGAATTTCGGAAAATGGTTATATAGAAATAGAATGAAATCAAATTCTAATAGAAAAACAATAGAACAGAATAGAAAGAAATATATATATATATATATATATATATATATATATATATATATATATATATATATATATATATTTGTATATATACATATGTATGTATGTATATATATATATATATATTTATATGTATATATATATATATATATATATATATATATATATATATATATATATATATGTATGTATATATATGTATGTATATATATAAATAATACCATCTTCCGAAACTGGAATTTGGTACAGAATGAATTTGAATAGAAAAGATTAGAATAGAATATTTTATATTTTTTTCTATTCTGTTCTATTGTTTTTCTATGCTATTTTTTTATATTATTTTCTGTTCTATTCTAATCTTTTCTATTTGAATTCATTCTGTACCAAATTCCAATTTCAGAAGATGGTTTTATATATATATATATAATTTTTTTCTATTCTGTTCTATTGCTTTTCTGTCCTAGTCTTTTCTATTAGAATTCGATTTAATTCGATTTCATTCTGTTTCTGTGTAACCATTTTCAGAAATTCAAATTTCGTATAGAATGATTTCGCATTCAAATACAAAAGATTAGAATAAAATAGAAAATAATAGAAAAGAATAGAAAAACAATAGACCAGCATAAAAAAAAAAAAAAAAAAAAAAAAGTTTTATATATATATATATATATATATATATATATATATATATATATATATATATATATATATATATAAAACCATCTTCCGAAATTTGAATTTCTTATAAAATGAATTTGAATTTGAATAGAAAAGATTAGAATAGAGTAGAAGAGAAAAGACTAGAAAAACAATAGAACAGAATAGAATAAAATATATATATTATATTTTATTCTGTTCTGTTCTATTGTTTGTCTAGTCTATTATTTTCTATTCTAATCTTTTCTATTCAAATTCGAATTCATTCTATAAGAAATTCCACTTTCAGAAGCCATCTTCCGAAATTCGAATTTCGTATAGAATGAATTCAAATTCGAATAGAAAAGTTTAGAATAGAATAGAAAAGAATAGCATAGAAAAACAATGAAACAGAATAGAAAAAAATTATATATATATATATATATATATATATATATATATATATATATATATATATATATATATATATATATATATATATATATATATATATATAAAACATCTTCCAAAGAATTTCATATAGACCGAAATCAAATTTGAATATAAAAGATTAGAATAGAATTGAAAATAATAGAAAAGAATAGACTAGAAAAACAATAGGACAGAATAGAAGAAAATATAATATTGTTCTATTGTTTTTCTAGTCTATTCTTTTCTATTATTTTCTGTTCTAATCTTTTCTATTCAAATTCGAATTCATTCTATACGAAAATTCAAACTTCAGAAGCCATGTTCCGAAATTCGAATTTCGTATAGAATTAATTTGAATTTGAATTGAAAAGACTATTATAGAATATAAAATAATAGAAAAGAAAAGCATAAAAAAAATAGAAGAGAATAATAAAAAATATATATATATATATATATATATATATATATATATATATATATATTCTATTGCTTTATTATTTTATATTCTATCTTATTGTTTTTTTTAGAAAAACGTTTTCTATTTTTTTCGAATTTGATTCGAATTTGTCTTCAAATTCGATTTGAATATGT
Source organism: Aquarana catesbeiana (assembly GCF_042186555.1). Lineage (NCBI taxonomy): Eukaryota > Metazoa > Chordata > Amphibia > Anura > Ranidae > Aquarana > Aquarana catesbeiana. The sequence continues at coordinate 106,465,729 of NC_133324.1, read as the reverse complement.
TTTCGAATTCGATTCGAATATGTTTTCGAATTCGTTCGTTTTTTTCGGATTACTTTTGTAATTCGGAAATTCGGATGCATCCGAATTTCGATTCGGAACGAAACGCAATGCACATGCCTAAGCAGGTGTCAAGCCAGCGACCCAGCCAGCGGAGGGGACGCTTGCAGAGCAGTATTGTGTGTCAAGCCAGGGACCGAGCAGGCCAGTGGGGTGACACTTGAGTATCTGTGAGTGCTAGGGACCCAGCAGGGATGCGGGGTTGACGCTTGAAGAAATCACTCAGTGAGAGGATTGGAAGAGCTCAGGAGATCCAGTGGCAGTGGATCAGCGGGCCTAAGTGATAGACTGGGAGCTCAATTGAGTGAAGATCTAAAGAGGAAATTGTGGAGAAAGTGAGAGTTCATTGCGACCTTTGTTAGAAACTGTTCAAGATTGTTACCATAGGATACAGCGTGTCTACACATGCAAATGAGGTGCCCGGCTGGGCTGTCTACCTATAGAAGTCTCTGAGTCTGCTAATTACCATTGCAACTACTAAAGGGTGTCCTGGCCCTAACCCTCTCTCCCCCAATTCTGTTTAAGGGAAAATAAATCTCTTTGCAATCAAGAAGTGTCTGGTGCCCATGAATCTACCTTGCATTACACCCACCATGCCTCGTAACCCACTCTACATAGAAGGATGTCAGTTGTCCCTAACTCTGGAGGTCACCATTAGGCCTGGAGACTTGGCTACATACATGTGATGTCAAAGGAGCATAGAGACAATTCCCCCTTTCCTGTGTGCTTAAATCTGTGCTGCCTCTGGAATCCCCCACCATTGTGCAACCCGAAGGTTGAGCAGTGAGCACAAAGGGACTATTCTTTCCCCTCTGGGTTCCTGCTGGAGGAAGAGCACAACACGTTTGGACACTGATGATACATCGAAAAGAAATATTACTAAAATTAGAATTCTTCGGTCCCTTTTACATGGTGGGTTAGGTGCAAATTCTTGCAACTGGACTGACTGCATCCAGTCTCGAACAACCACAGATAAATGCTTGGTGTGTAGATATATGCGAACTGCGGTGTCTGCTGGCAGCCTATCATTAGTTTATTTAGGCTGCTGCTATTTGCATGCCCGGGTCATTCCAGCCACAAGAATCTGCTATTGGAATCTGAAGAATGCACCTAACTGACCCTGTGAAGTAGGCCTTTAAGTGGATGTAAACCTTCACATATACCCAGTGAAGTGAATAGCCTCCGATGACACACAGGGATGAAACAAATCCCCCTACATAAGTTTCACAAGTATATCTGCTGTCTTCAGCTTACTATATTCTTTAGAATTCTAACATCATGTTAGAATTTTACTTCCTCATTTAGCAGTAGGAGTGGATTCTTGGCATACACTGTGAGACAGCTGATTGGAGGAAAGGCACCCCCCCCCATCATGGGTAGAGGAAGGAAGATACTTGCAGAGCTATGCTGTGACAAGACCAGCTCTCTGCTAATCTACTAATCTATGACCCAAATTTCAGGCTGGTTTTATAATGTTTGAAGGAGAACTTGCCAGAAATTATCATGCTGATAACAGAGCAACGAAACAGCAGAAAGACATGGGACTAAGGGCTTTGGAGAGAGATAAGTAAACACTACATATATATGTGCCCAGCTCAAATTTCATGAATCGGGTTTATATCCACTTTAAGCCATTGTTGTGTGGTGCTTTTATTTTTTTAAATTTCTAACCCACAGGGTTCAGTGAATTATTTAGGGGCCCTCTTGCGGTAGTGCAGTACCCATCAACAATGAGAACCAGCACTTTGGGAGTTACCCCTCTTTCTTTTCAAAGCACCCCAATACTGAATGGCATGTGGGCTGGTATCAGCATGACAGGGGGGCTGCAAGATTGCTGCCCACTTGCTACAGTGATTCTAGCCCACACCTCTGGTGTGCTGGACTGGATAGCTCTGGGAGGAGGAAGGCTATATTTTTTTATTTGGGGGAAAAAAAACAACAATTAGTCCTCCTAGTGCTAAAATTGTGTATAAAGACAGTTTCAGCACTATAGAAAGTTCCTGCTGGAAAATTCACATGCAGGCTTAAAGAAGAGCTTCAGCTGTTTTTTTTTTTTAAAAACCTGAAAAGTTAGCAGCTACAATTACTGTAGCTGCTGACTTGTAAAAACCAGGAACTTACTAGTCCATGGAGTCCAGTGCTGTTTTCCCATGGCCGATTCTTACCACCTCCATCTTGGATTTGGGAGGCGGCTGTGACTTCCTAAGGAATCACAACTGGCTCCCCACTGTGCATGTGTGAGGTTGCATGGTACAGTAACACTGCAGCCTCCATGTGCCAGGGGGCCACGGGTGGGAAGGGGCAGTGCTGTGCTAGCTATGAGTAAATTAGTATATGGACCTTAGAGTGCTTAGTCATGCAGCTATTTGTTAATTAGACTACGTTACACACCTTCAAATGTAATAATAGTGCAGGAATGTTCAGAAGTTAGCTGCAGTGTACAAGAACAGAGCAATATGGGTTTTCATGCAGCAGATTGAATGCAATCTATACCAGCTCTAGAAATTTAAAAAAAGTTGAATGAGAGAACTATGGAAGCTGTCATTGCTGACCTCATACTAAGAATATTGGTTGCCTGGCTTCCTCTATATTCACTAATTTGGGCCTAAATTATAGAAGGAAATGAACAAGAGCAGGGAAAATGGCTATGGTAATCTTACACTGCAGCCTTGCACGAGCTCCATCAGTGGCGTTGCTAGACGGGGGCGGGGGGTGCGGTCCGCACCGGGAGCCACCCACTAGAGGGGTGACACCATCCCGAGCAGGGACGATCCTGGACAGGGTGCAGTGCACCCAGGCGCCACAGAGGTGGGGGCGCTGAAGCGCCAGAGTGCTCCCCTCCCTTCTCCTCTTCCTTGTCCGTAGGCGGCTCTCTGCTGATCGCCACCTCGACCTGCCGAGTGTCAAAGCCCATCCCCCGTCCCTCCTCCCTCCTCCTGTCAGAGGAGGAGAGCGAAATTAGATCGGAGCGGCTGTCTCTGTGTGAGAGACCAGCCGCGCAAAGACGTGACTGACGTCACTGGGGGGGGCGTGCCCAACGTGTTCCACTTCAGACAGTTCTCCTCCTCCAACCTCCCTGACGCATGCTTCCCATGCCTGACACACTTCACCCGGGCGGCGCGGCTGCCTACTGTCCTCTCCTCTCCAGCTGCCGCCCGGGTGTTTTAAATTAACCTAATGTAGGGGGGGTGGTTTGTCCTGGGGGTCTATAGTAATGTAGGGGGGGTGGTTTGTCCTGGGGGGGTCTATACTAATGTAGGGGGAGGGGTTTGTCCTGGGGGGGCCTATAGTAATGTAGGGGGGTGGTTTGTCCTGGGGGGTCTATAGTAATGTAGGGGGGGTGGTTTGTCCTGGGGGGGTCTATAGTAATGTAGGGGGGGTGGTTTGTCCTGGGGGTCTATACTAATGTAGTGGGGGTGGTTTGTCCTGGGGGGGTCTATACTAATGTAGGGGGGGTGGTTTGTCCTGGGGGGGTCTATACTAATGTAGGGGGGGTGGTTTGTCCTGGGGGTCTATAGTAATGTAGGAGGGGTGGTTTGTCCTGGGGGGTCTATAGTAATGTAGGGGGGGTGGTTTGTCCTGGGGGGGTCTATACTAATGTGGGGGGGTGGTTTGTCCTGGGGGGTCTATAGTAATGTAGGGGGGGTGGTTTGTCCTGGGGGGTCTATACTAATGTAGGGGGAGGGGTTTGTCCTGGGGGGTCTATAGTAATGTAGGGGGGGTGGTTTGTCCTGGGGGGGTCTATAGTAATGTAGGGGGGGTGGTTTGTCCTGGGGGGGTCTATACTAATGTAGGGGGAGGGGTTTGTCCTGGGGGGTCTATAGTAATGTAGGGGGGTGGTTTGTCCTGGGGGGTCTATAGTAATGTAGGTGGGGGTGGTTTGTCCTGGGGGTCTATACTAATGTAGGGGGGGTGGTGTGTCCTGGGGGGGTCTATACTAATGTAGGGGGGTGGTGTGTCCTGGGGTCTATACTAATGTAGGGGGGTGGTTTGTCCTGGGGTCTATACTAATGTAGGGGGGTGGTTTCGTCCTGGGGGGTCTATACTAATGTAAGGAGGGGTGGTTTGTTCTGGGGGTGGTCTATACTAATGTAAGGAGGGGTGGTTTGTTCTGGGGGTGGTCTATACTAATGTAGGGGGGTGGTTTCGTCCTGGGGGGTCTATACTAATGTAAGGAGGGGTGGTTTGTTCTGGGGGTGGTCTATACTAATGTAGGGGGGTGGTTTGTCCTGGGGGGTCTATAGTAATGTAGGGGGGGTGGTTTGTCCTGGGGGGGTCTATAGTAATGTAGGGGGGGTGGTTTGTCCTGGGGGGGTCTATACTAATGTAGGGGGAGGGGTTTGTCCTGGGGGGTCTATAGTAATGTAGGGGGGTGGTTTGTCCTGGGGGGTCTATAGTAATGTAGGTGGGGGTGGTTTGTCCTGGGGGTCTATACTAATGTAGGGGGGGTGGTGTGTCCTGGGGGGGTCTATACTAATGTAGGGGGGTGGTGTGTCCTGGGGTCTATACTAATGTAGGGGGGTGGTTTGTCCTGGGGTCTATACTAATGTAGGGGGGTGGTTTCGTCCTGGGGGGTCTATACTAATGTAAGGAGGGGTGGTTTGTTCTGGGGGTGGTCTATACTAATGTAAGGAGGGGTGGTTTGTTCTGGGGGTGGTCTATACTAATGTAGGGGGGTGGTTTCGTCCTGGGGGGTCTATACTAATGTAAGGAGGGGTGGTTTGTTCTGGGGGTGGTCTATACTAATGTAGGGGGGTGGTTTGTCCTGGGGGGGTCTGTACTAATGTAGGGGAGGTAGTTTGGCTGGGGGGGTCTGTACTAATGCAGGGGGGTGGTTTGTCGGGGGATCTGTACTAATAGGGCGGGGTGGTTTGTTCTGGGGGGGTCTGTACTAATGCAGGGGGGTGGTTTGTCGGGGGATCTGTACTAATAGAGGGGGGTGGTTTGTTCTGGGGGGGTCTGTACTAATAGAGGGGGGTGGTTTGTTTGGGGGGGTCTGTACTAATAGAGGGGGGGTGATTTGTTATGGGGGTCTGTACTAATGGAGGGGGGGGTGGTTTGTTCTGGGGGGTCTGTACTAATAGAGGGGGGTGGTTTGTCCTGAGGGGGTCTATACTGATGGGAGGTCTGTACTGAGAGAGGGGTTTATACTTAGTGGGGGGTCTGCACTTAGTGGAGGGGGGGTCTGTACTGAGGGGCGACTATAGTTGGTGGAGGGGGTGACACCATGTTTTACCGCACTGGGTGACACCAACCCTAGTGACGCCACTGAGCTCCATAGCAAACAACACTTTCTAGCTAAATTAATTCATATCTGTGTGCATTGCAAACACATAATCAATACCAGGAGGATAAGGTCTGGTTGTTCAAGCATGATAGATGCAGATGTACATTGTTTATAAGCTTCAATAAATCAGCACCATTGGCTGATTAACCTGGATCAGGTATATCTTATCTAACTCGTTAAGTCAGATCTCCGAATCTGCATGTTCTAGATCAGCCCTCATATCTCTGTATACTCTACAACACAGTGTTGTTGTAGTTGGATTCCTCCAAGAGGTTTATGTGACAGTATTACAGGTCAGAGGAAGCCTAAATGAAAGCAACATATACATTCATTTTTAACTTGTTATTTTAACACTTATCATTGGAAACTTCTCACTTAGAGGTGATGTTTGCTAACAGGATGTTTCACCCTGACTCAAAGTTCTCTTTACAATGAGACTGACTTTCCCATATGTCACATATCTATGATAGGTACTGGGTATGTACTATGTATGCAGTATATTTAGCCACCTTCAGAGGTTTGTATGCTGGATTATTTGGAAATTTACAAATGTGTAATTAACTAACCAGCAGTTTATGAAAGTGACACTAAACTCTGGCTAAAAAAAATATATGTTCAAATATGTATTCTTGACCCCAAAAAAGTACATCCTATTGTTCTCAGTCTCCTCCAAATCCCTTTTTTCTGTTGCTGCGATCCGACTTCTTATTAGAGGGTGGCTACATTTGTTCCCACTGTATGCACCGCATAATAACACATTATGACGGACTTAAAGTGGTTCTAAAGGCTCAAGGTTTTTTACCTTCATGCATCATATGCCCCCCTAATACTTACCTGAACCCCCTCTCAATCCAGGGATGTGCATGAGAGCCTTGGCTAGCTGGGGACTCTCCCTCCTCATTGGCAGAGACAGCAGGGGGAGCCATTGGCTCACGCTGCTGTTAATCACAGCCAGTGAGCCAATGAGAAGAGAGAGGGAGCAGGGCTGAGCCACTCCTCTGTGTCTGAATGTACATGCAGGGGAGCAGCAGCTTGAGAGCAAGCCTGCTCGGGTGCCCCCACAGCAAAATGTTTACTCTGGAAGCACTTGGCAGGAGGCAGGGGCCAGGAGCATTGGCGGGGGACCCCAGAAGAGGAGGATTGGGGCTGCTCTGTGTAAAACCATTACACAGAGCAAGTAAGTAGAAAATAGGGATTTACCCCTCACTGAATATGGAACTTTAAAGGCTCAGAGAGTACACATATATTTGTGTTAAAAGATAATGATTTTATTTATAGAACACAAAACAGTAATTTGGTACAGTATAAAAAGTCAACATAGTGAAATGGGATACAGGGTTACTAGTGGGGAAGGCGCCCAGTAATGGTACAATACACATGCAGGGGCTACAGAGGCAAATTCCAATGCGTTTCAGAGTTCTAAGACTCCTTCTACAGGGAAATCAGTGTATGTGATGTTGGTATAGTGGGGTACCCCCACATGAACCGATGCGATCCGCCACACCATATGGATAAAAATCAAATATAAAATGACCACAAAGCCGTGCAGGCTGGATGGAACAGGTGGTAACCCAGGCGGGTCTCATTAGGCAGACACCGAGACCACCCGACATATCAATGTCTGCAGCGTGCTGCACAGGGGTTTTTTATATGGTAGAGATTACTAGTAGAGGTAGTAGCCTCCTACTTAGCCTTTCAGAGTGGAAGGGTTTGCTTGCAAGAAAGGTCTTGTATCCTGCATGTTATCTTTTCCACCCTGTGCAGCCTGGTGGGACAGCGAAGAGCAGGTAATTATGACATGTTTGTTATTAAAAAAAAAAACATTGCCTTTAACATCAGATTAACTTCTTTGGGTCTTCCTTCTGGGCCACTTCAATGGCCGGGCTGTGATAATGTCACTTCCACACATGCACACAGAAGTCACATCATCACAGCACAGAGCGGTGTCTTAAATGAGCTAGGTAGGGGGAAGCATTTATGACAGAAGAGACCGATAGGGTCTCTTCTGTCATAAAAACCCTACCTGCCAGAATTTGTTTTAAAAATTTGAGTTTAATAGCACTTTAAATAGTGGATGTGTGTGTGGATTACTTTTGGAGAATAAAGATGATGTTTAGTCTCACTTCAGAGCCTCCTGTGAGATGCCCTGGGACAGAAATAGGTTTCTGTGTCCGGTACTGGCACAAACTTGTGTGGAAGTTCAATACAAAAAAACAAAACAGGTATATAGTTGCAATAATGTACAATATTTTTTGAATATCATGTTAAAGCATTCAGTTGTGTTTTTTCTATGCATTTACTATGCTAAATGGCACATCTCCCAACTGTTCCTCTTTTAGAACCAAATCCCTGTGCCCTTCTTTTCAGCACTTTGTCTATATTGTACGTGTAATGCATACACTTGTTTAAAAATAAATACCAAGGAGTTACACCACCCAGCAATGTGTTTTCTGTACCTGGATCTTCAAACCTGCTGCGGCCATTATGAGAGTGTCCCACTTTACCCATTAACCTTGTAGGAGTGTATAAGGAATACAGTATAAGAAGCCAGGGGCTGACTCAGCCTGTCAGGTTCCTCCTATACCGAAAGCATCACTTTTGGATGGACTGTTTTATTTAACTGTAAAAATATTTAGAATTTTCTATATTTTGTCTTACATCTAAATCTCTGCAAAATTTCAAATGTTAGTATAAAGGAAAGCAGTTTTGATAATGATTATGATACTGATTGTATTTTTGGAGCATCCTTGATTCTCATGTTGACCATTGTAGGCATCATTTAATGCATACAATTTTTGTCTTTCATTGTTTATGTATATTAAGATTCTCATTTATTTAGATCATGGTTTAGCTAGCAGTAGCTGGAAATAATCATCCAAACAAGTCCAGCTTAATGTGAATGATAGTAAAAAGTGTAAAGCCCAAAGGCTGACGCTGCGCTATAACAGAAAAGACGTAACTTGTGAAAATAATAACTTGTAAAAATAATAAATGAATAAGCTGCTAACATCAAAAAGCCCAGTACAAAAATTCTAAATAAAGTGCAATGTCAAAAAAGATGCAGCGCTAATTACAAACAATATACAAATGTGAATATACATAAAAGATTTAAAAGAGGTACTAAAATTTAAAAAAAAAAAAAACAGTGACAAAAAGAAAAACTAAGGCAAAGTCCCATCAAAGAAAAAAACTTGGACTTTTTTATTTGATAGGACTTTTTTCTTGGGACTTTGCCTTAGTTTTTTTTGCCTTAGTGTTTCTTTTTGTCACTTTTTTCTTTTTATTTTAGTACCTCTTTTCAATCTGATATGTATATTCACATTTATATATTCATGAGTTTGTAATTAGAGCTGCATCTTTTTTGGCATTGCACTTTATTTGGAGTTAATGTGAATGATAGCTGATAACTGATGGTCCTTATGAACTGCAGGACCAGAGGTGGACTGATGCCGCGTACATACGATTGCACATTCCGACAACAAAATCCATGTTTTTTTTCCGACGGATGTTGGCTCAAACTTGTCTTGCATACACACGGTCACACAAAGTTGGTCGGAAATTCCGAACGTCAATAATGCATTGACGTACAACGAGCCGAGAAAAATGAAGTGCAAAAGCCAGTGCGGCTCTTCTGCTTGATTCCGAGCATGCGTGAAACTTCATGCGTTGGAATTGTGTACACACGATCGGAATTTCCGACAAAGGATTTTGTTGTCGGAAAATTTGAGAACCAGCTCTCAAATTTTGTGTGAGAGAAATTCCGATGGAAAATGCCCGATGGAGCATACACACGGTCAGAATTTCCGACAACAAGCTCCTATCAAACATTTTCCGTCGGAAAATCCTATCGTGGGTACGGGGCATAAGAGTGTATTTTATGTCTGAAAATATTTGTAGTAAAAGGTGTCCATCTTTGCCATCCTAGAAATTTGACAGATATATAATTTTCCTGAAAGTTTACATATTTTGGGTTTGAGTATGCAATTTCACTTTCCCACATAAGATTTGTCACAGAAATCTGACGTAATATAGAGATATAGCAATCACAAATACTGAAATAAATTTTATTGTAAAGGCTGCAGATGTAGAATGGTTCTGCCGTGAAGCATTGGGCTTCCAGTTACATATGCATGTCATTGTCATACCGCCAAGAGATGATCATATGAAAGGTCTGTAAGACTTATTTAATATAGCCTAAAAAATGCCACTTTAACTTGCATACTATTTAGGATACTGCCTGCTGAAATTGATGTAACTGCTGAGGAATTACTTAACTTTTGTTGGTTGAGAGTATTTATAAAGATCACATCCAAATATTTTACAGTTTCTGAAGGAGCACACCTAAAACAAATCATTGTCTTTGCTTTAGCTCTGAAGGAGACTTTCTCAGACTCCAAATACTTAGTACAAAAAGGGTGGCTCAGGATAATGAGCCTCTTTGTATTTTTTGCCAAGCTATCCTTTAGACACCACAAATAATTGTAGAGAGAGCTGGCTCTTGAGTGGTGTAAATTTAAATCCATCCAAAAAAAATATAGGTATTAATTACTACTTACACTGTGCATTCAGCTGCTGTCAAAACCCAGTTAGGTTTCATTAAAGTTCCACCACAGAACGTCTTTCCAGGGGTTCTCACCAGGGCCATGTATGGCCTTAGTCCAGCTTCCTTTCCTCCTACAATTTCCAAAGACACACCTATAATTCAAAAGAATAAATTACTACATTTATTTCTGCAATGCAAATCAATTTTTTTTAGACTATATGGTCAAAATTTGGGGACATCTGGCTATCAAACCTATATGAGGTTTTTGGACATCCCATTCCAAAACCACAGCATTAGTACAGAGTTGCCCTTTCCTCCCACCTTTGTGGCTATAACAGCCCTCAAACTTCTGGGAAAACATCCCACTAGTTCTTAAACTATGTCTGTGGGAATTTGGGCCCATTCAGCCAAAAGAGCATTTGCAAGGTCAGCCACTGATGTTTGACAATTAAATCTGGCTCATAATCAACATTCCATTTCATCCCAAAGGTGTTCAGTAGAGGTGAGTTCAGGGTTCTGGGCAGCCCACTGGAGTTCCTTCTTACTAACCTCATCAAACCATGTCTTGCCTAGGGACACCGTCATGCTGAAACAGAAAATTACCTTCCCTAAACTGTTTGATCTAGAATTAGATAAGAACTTAATGACATGGATGGATGCCCACATACGTTGGCCATGTAGTGTACATGGAATCTAAAATTTCAAAGCATTTGCAAAATCTTTCCACTCATTTTTCGTTACAGTAAGGAGCCAAATTCTCATTATTTCCTGCAGGTAACACAAAATAGAAAAGTCTTTTTCAACTTTTTTACTATTAAGAAGCATGAGCAGTAATTTGAGATTAAGAAAAAAATAAAGTTAAAGGGAAAAATAAGATAAAATAGGGAATGTTGTATAGCTAGCATGTATGATAATCAGGGTTGCTTTATACAACAAAATTATTTGCAGTAATAATAATGAAATTAAAAATAATAACCTGAACAGTCTTAGACATAAAGGCTATAGTCCATATTCCCATTGCACACGTTCACGGGGAAAGCTCTAGGATACTGGGTACTGTAGCAACCACCAGCTGGAGACTGGATCATAATTGTCACAAAGAATATATTTTCCAGCACACCTCGGATCTTCAGTCCAAACAGTTTTTAATTCAGCATGATAACATCACAAGCAAGAAAGTGCAATGTTTCAGAGTCATGCAGGACCCCTTCATCAGGCATGTAATCGCATGTCTGATGAAGGGGTCCTGCGTGACTCTGAAACATTGCACTATTTTGCTTATGATGTGATCATGCTGAGATAAAAACCATTTGGACTGAAGATCCGAGGTGTGCTGGCAAATATATTATTTTTAGACATAAAGGCTTTTTTGTCCCTAGAAGCATCACTCCAATATTATCAGGCACAATCTCATATGTCTTTTGCAAAATGTTGGCAAAAAAGGTCACACGTCTTGCACTGTTTTTTTTATCTTTTGGTCATCTTACACTAGCTGGCAAGCCTGGTGATTGAAACAGCCTATCTGATGGCTACAGCCTTTGTCAAATGTACAAACACATTGACCGTGACAACTGATATACAGTAGCTGATTGCATTTCCTGGCATAATTGGGCTTCTAAACCTTTACCCACTTTCAAACAAAATATTTTCTTAAAGTGAGAGGCATGGGACTGAACTTGAATCCTAAATGTTGTCAGTTTTAGGCTGAACCCCATACAGAAAATACGACTTAATGCATTTATGTTTATAATGAAATGTGGTCAATGCACCTAGTATATGTACATAAATCTGTCTTGATATCAGTCTTCCGTAATCTCCTACACAGTAGAAGAGAGGGAAGGCCAGCAGTAGAAGTCAGTTAGGCTCAGATGCAGTACAAATGTGCTGTCACTGAACATGTTGACAAGGGGGAGAGATTAGAGTGAACATGAGTCGTGATCTATTCAGACTGCTGCTGTCCATTCAGTTTCCAATCAAGTGGCTGAGGGTATTTCATTAAGAAGTTGCATTATTGTTGAAGTAGAGGTCGAAAAGCTTGATGTACTTACCCGGCATGGTTATTACCTAAGCATCTAGGCATGCCTCAAAAATAGCTCAAAATGAAAAAAATTATAATTCCTTTAGCAAGTAAAACAGTTCCCACATATGCATTTTCACGGAGTATATAGCTGCCATGCTAGAGTTTAGCTTTAATGGTTGCTAGTAAAGAGATAATTCTGTTGTTATAACAACTTTGACAGTTTAAATACATTTTGATAATAAATGCAAATTATGATATGTGCACTTGGTATTTTTTTATATTGTTGTGAGCAGTAAAGCTGATTGTGCTAAATGTGCATATGCAATACATACTTGTACATGGCAAGAAATCTGAGTTTTGCAGTGCTGCATTTAGGAGCCAAGTTATCTGACTGAACAGTTGTCTCAACATTGTAATAATTTTTAGCTTGGAAAACTCCAGTAGTTTCCAAACTTATTGTGTGGGGTTATGGAGCAATTGATTGATACACTCTTGCTATAGGAATAATGCTAGCAAATGCTATAGTCAGTATGCATAGATAGATTGCATTATTCATTTTGGGTGAGTATTGCAGCCTAATTCCACCAAAAGACCCCAAAGGACTATAGGACCATGGGAATTAGGAAATTATTTTAGTTACCAATTATTTATTACATGTACCAATTATGTATTTTGTAATGCCTCAAATATTGCCTCAGCTGTGATATTACAATAGAAAGAGTAAACAGAAAGTAGTGAAAGTCAGTCTTGATAACTGTTTTGTGACATTTGAAATGTGCTGAGTTGGGTAACACCTTGTACTGGAGTAGTAAAGGAAGACTGACATGAAAATGAACCTTCATACATACCTGTGTGTTCTATATCCAGTGTGTTGTGCAGGAAAAAGTAGGATGGGGAAACTCAAAACCTTCATACAGGTAACAGGGTTCTTTTAATGTTAGCCGTGCGTGTTGAGTAAATATATCCTAATAGGGCGTACACACGGTCGGACTTTGTTCGGACATTCCGACAACAAAATCCTAGGATTTTTTCCATCGGATGTTGGCTCAAACTTTTCTTGCATACACACGGTCACACAAAGTTGTCGGAAAATCCAATCGTTCTGAACGCGGTGACGTAAAACACGTACGTCGGGACTATAAACGGGGCAGTGGCCAATAGCTTTCATCTCTTTATTTATTCTGAGCATGCGTGGCACTTTGTCCGTCGGATTTGTGTACACACGATCGGAATTTCCGACAACGGATTTTGTTGTCGGAAAATTTTATCTCCTGCTCTCCAACTTTGTGTGTCGGAAAATCCGATGGAAAATGTCCGATGGAGCCCACACATGGTCGGAATTTCCGACAACACGCTCCGATCGGACATTTTCCATTGGAAAATCCGACCGTGTGTACGGGGCATTAGAGCTGGCACCTCAAGCAAGATTCCTATCTTAGCCATAAATCTTTTTTTCAGAACCCATACCCCACTCTCATTAATGTTAGGAGGATAATAATTAATTGAGGGTTTTCGTTCTGAGTCAAAGGTGAGCCTACACAGACTGAAGTCGTCTCCAGCTATTCAAAACAACAGGAGTTCAGGTCACAATTTAGGCAACCATGTTTAATAAAATATTACATTCCTATGAATGTGGCCCTAAGATAGATATTATAAAAATACTTACAGTTTCCAGTTTGCAGAATAACTGCAGCAATCAGTAGAAGCCAAACAGCATTCATGTCTGCTCAGTCTTCTTTGCAGCTTGTGATGATCTGCTGGCCTATGTATGTATTTTGCAGGTGTTTGAGATTGCTCTTTTATGTGGTTTATGTTCAGCGGAATCCATTCACAAACTACTTTCACAGCCTTCTTATATGTTTCATTTTCTCACTTACAAAGAGGTGTTTCATTTTAAAGGTATATTCAGGTTTGCTACAAAACATTAAGGCAGCACAGAGGTGACATGCAAATTGCAGCATCCCATAGAAACAGTGGTACAGCAAAAACGATAGCATCTGCTACTGGGCCCAACACCCTTGTTTTACTTACTTTTCTCTGAGCCTCTAGCTTGAGAGCCAAGAATCAGATGCCATCTGAAGTGGAAAATGTATTGCCTTGTCAAATGCCTGACCTTGCACACTTGCAATCTATTGTCAAATAACACAGTCCTGTACTTGTCCTGCTTTTGCTAAGGATGGTTTGGAGGTTACATAGGGATTTCTTTTCCAATCCTATTGGCCAATAAAAATGGAGAAGCAGCAAGGAAAGGGGAGTGAGTGCTGCTGGGGAATTAAGTGACCCTGTTTCTATTGCCAGCATACGCAATGGAATTGGTCACTGTAAGCTATTGGTTGTCAACTTAGGAGGTATAGGTGGTCTCAACTGTCATCCCTGACATCACAAAAGTGATGCACATAATATTTAGCATTTGTAATACTACAGAAAACTTTCAGAAAGCACAGACTGAATATAAGAGATTGTAATAGACTGTGATCATGCTTCTGGTATGATTAGGGCATGTTGTAGAAGACAGAGAATGGTGACATGTTATATGAGACTGTGATGGATCACTGCCATTACAGTCTTTTTAAAATCATTAATCCTTAACTATACCTCTGCATAGCAACACATCTAATTTCAATTTATTCTAACCAGATATATAAGAAAGGTGTGAGGTTAATCCTAAAAGCATGCCACGTATTGTTGAGCTCTGAGTGTTACTTTTTTGGTTTAGTGAATGCGCTTTTTTTAATTAAAAAAAAAAAATGACAATAAGGTAGGTAAAACTTTATTGCCTAACAAAATGGATGAAATTAAACACAAATTGAAAATTTATCAAAAACACAGCAACCATTCAGTCTGCCTTCCAACCAGCATGATAATTTTAGCTGGAATCCGATTGGTTGCTGTGACTAAAATGTAAAAAAAAAAAAAAAAACATGTTTCTCCACGGTTTTATTTAATACCTGGATACATCTAATATTACTAGCAGTAACTTTAGCTACAAAGCACCAAAGGGCTAGTAAACAGGACTTGATTTTTTTTTTTTTTAATCCACCTGACAGTCTTTGGTGAAGAATGTGTAGACACTTGGACATTCAGGGCTCTCACATTGTTTTGGACCAAAAGAAACAATTCCTTGAAACATTTTATTGCATATTAAAGGTCCTGCAAAATCATTCTGAAAAATAATTAAAAAAATAACATAAACAAATATTACTAGACTAGGAAGATATGACGACCAGTGGTATAGGCAGAGCCAGATCTTCCACAAAGCAATTTAGGCAGGGGCCCAGCTACAACCTTCATGCTCCTGCATGAACCAGAAGGATAGAGCTATTGGTCAAAGCTGTGAGCCTTCCTGTCACTTCACAGGGGAGGATATACTTTTAAGCAGTTGGTATCTATTGCAATCCCTTTCAATGTCAAAGGGATTTAAATAAGTTGGGAACTTTCCCTAAGCATTATTGAAGTCTAAGGGGAAGGTGAAATAAACCCTGCAAAATAATTTTGCCCATTTTCAAGGCTAATAGGGAAGGGATTATCAAACAAAGGACATGAGGCATTGCCAGGGGGAACTTTTATCAATGCACAAAAAAGAAAAAAAATCATTTAATGGGGAGCAGCACTTTTGAATAGGCTTAAAAGGTAACATTAAAAATGTACAGTTGCTTTAAATATCATGCTAGGGCAATGCCTTGTTTGTGAAATAGTGCACCTGTACGATACACTAAAGCAAAAGTGACATTTACAAAGAAAAAAAAAGGATGTAGGAGAAATACTTCAGGTCTTGTATACATTATAATAACACATGCAAATAAATAAAAACTTCAAAATCCATGCCAAACCATTATCTGAGCATGTAGCCTGGCTGGCCAGTAAAAGGGGAGGAGGGACAGCATGTGTGGGCCCCCTCCAAAACATACCAAGTGGGGCCCCCTGGCAAAGCACCTAGTTACCATGTTGATGAGAACAGGGACTTCATCCCCAACGCCCTAGCCCCTATGACTTTAGGCAAGGCGATGTGAAACAAAGGGGCTGGGGATGCTGGATGATGTAATTGGTACAATATGGCCATGCTGACTGGGATGTGTCTTTAGTTGCTCGGACTCTGGTGGCCACCAGAGTCCGCAGTGGGTGGGCGAATAGGACATTTAATTCACCAAAGCATGAACAGCTAGAGTTCAGGTTGAATCTTATATCACCCCAAGCTTGAACCTATTTGGGAAGTTTATTTTAAAAGGTATGTATGTGTCTGTTTTGGGTTTCATTGCTTCCCACTGCCTCTGGAAGAAGCTTCCAGAACATAGGAAGGGAGATTCAAATGGCCATGAATATTATATAAACCTGAATATTTATCATGCTCTAGCCAATCCCTGGAGAGGATTGTTCAGAAGATGGCTGGTGAGGTAAGAAATAGTTTGGAGCCCTGTTCTTTCCTTGGCAGGGATGGTACCAAAGCCTGTGGATTGAGTTGGTGCTATTTGAGGTCTCAGCTGTGGCAGAGCTGGCTATAGAACTTCACCATAAGGGATCTGGTATGGAGAAGAATTGTCTCCCTCACTGGGCTGTGTCCAGAGCACACTGGAAGATGTTCAGCTGTCCTGCAGTGTTGTGAGTAGTGAGCCTGATTGGATACCTGGTGACATTGTGCATTTGATATGAATGCCAGAGGTAGCTTGGACTAAGACAGCTCTCATAGGGTCTCAGAGTACTGGATATTTTCCTGTCATTAGCAGAATCTTGGACTGGGAGTCTAGAGAAAATGTCCTCTGGTTACTGTGCAAGAATTTTGAAATATCCCATGCCCTGACCCTTCTCCTGTTTAAAATTCTTCAAGCAATAGCTATCAAAAAGACATCCCCCAGACTGAGTTATTGGAGTCCCTGTGTATGGACTGGTGCTTGTGAGGATGGGCAGCTTCTGTACTATTTGAAAAGATCCAGATAATATCTGTTGCCCATACAGGGGTAGCACTACATGAATGTTAACCCACAAACTTTTTTTTCTAGTTTTAGAAAACATGGGGATGTAAAAAAACCCTGTGTAGTTTTTAGTTCTAACCGAAGCTCCACTGTCTATCCCACTGACAATGAAGGAGCCAATATTACATATACAGATGTATATTAAAATACCAAGGATTACTATCATTTTGGCTGGCGATTGGAGACGATTGGCCATACACTGACAGATTGATTCCAATCTAATCTTGAGAACCACCGGATCAGTGAGTGACCCATACTAAGAGAGTCCCGGAGCTAAGTGCAACGATGGGCGCAGGGACGGCATGACAATGATGGATGGCACAGTTGCCGTCTTAAGAGAGGTTTCCCCTTTTAGAGAAGGGGAGGGGCAGAGAGAGTTCAGTGAAGGGAAGTGAACAGGCAGGGGGGAAGTGACGTCATTCGAAGAGCGGTGGAGGAGAAGATTGATCACAGCACCTCATCGCTCTTCAATCCTGCCATATAATACACTTTATTTGCCTTATTAGTCAGGATGGCGGCGATGGGGGCCAGTCGCAGAGGCAGAGGGACAAGTGGAAGAATGCCAAGCAGACCACGCGGCTCTTCCCCCCCCAGCGCGTCGCAGGTGCATGGCACTGAGGGATGGAACAGCAGGGACGGAGAGGAGGCATGACACCAGGGAGAAGGGATCAGCATGCCAGGAGACAGCACAAGCGGCAGGGTCGGCCAGCAACACACGGCAGCACATGAGAGGGTCAGGGAGGGATGCTGGGTCGGGCATGAGTGCAGGAAGCAGCCAGGTTGTATGTACCCCACAAAGTAGCAGATGCAGGAGTTCATCGAGGGGGGCAACGGGTCTGGCGGTAATTCTGAGAGAGGCTGGTCAGAGCATCGCAGACCCTCGGCACCCAGAGCAGCCGCGTCTGGGGTGCAGCAGGCGGTCGTCAGGAATGAACCCAGTGATGATCGATCGGAGGGAGAATTGTACGGGTCGGATGGAGGAGAAGACCAACGACATCCAGCGGCGGTGGTTCCAGGAGTGGCGGCTGTTGGGCCCAGTCCAGGGCAGCCCGGTGAGTGCGATTCTTCGAATTCTATCACATCTTTATTGCATAAACAGGGGGGACTGACAGGTACGGGGGGTTAACAGGGTCTGGGGGGTCTGGGCCTACCATAGCCACGCAGACAGTGGGGGGACCCGGGCCTGGGAACGATGGATTGCGGGAACTGTTAGTTGGGCTGAAGGAGCTAGTAGCACGGGTTGAGGCAGGGACAAGTCCCGCGAGTGCATGGACGGCATTGCCATTGCACCCGAGGAGTGTGCGGTGACGTACACATCTTTTGACACGGCCGTGTCATGGGTGCGGAGGTATGGGCAGGGTTCCTTAATGGCAAAGTCTGATATTGAATCGGCTTTCCGGTTATTGCCGGTCCACCCGGACAGTTTTCAGTTACTAGGATGTAACTGGGAAGGGGCTTACTATGTGGATAGGTGCCTGCCCATGGGATGCTCTATATCTTGCGCCCTTTTTGAGACGTTTAGCTCATTCCTGGAATGGGTAGTTAGGGATGTCGTGGGCATCAACTCAGTCATCCATTATTTAGACGATTTCTTATGTGTTGGCCCAGCGGGCTCTAATATTTGTGCGGTGCTGTTGGGGACGCTGCAACACCTTGCGGACCGATTTGGGGTTCCATTAGCCTCTGAGAAAACGTAAGGTCCAACAGTGACTATTACGTTTCTGGGCATAGAGATAGACTCGATGAGGATGGAGTGCAGGCTTCCGAAGGACAAACTGGTGAAGTTACAAGAGGAAGTGCGTGGGACCATAGGGGTCAGGAAACTACAGCTACGACAACTTCAATCTTTACTGGGAAAACTGAACTTTGCTTGCCGAATCATACCGATGGGCAGAATTTTTTGCAGGCGGCTGGCAGCTGCTACAGCAGGGATTAGGGCGCCAACACATTTTGTCAGTCTTACTCGTGAACATCGAGAAGATTTACGTATGGCAGGTTTTCTTAGAGTCCTTTAATGGAAGGGCTCTTTGGATGTCGGGTCCCATCAGCAATTGCGATCTAGAACTATTCACCGATGCGGCCGGCTCCACGGGATTTGGGGCTTTTTTCAAAGGTCATTGGTGTGCGGCCAAATGGCCATCGGCATGGCAGGAGGCAGGGTTCTTGAAGAACCTGGTTCTATTGGAACTGTTCCCAATTGTTGTGGCCATGGAACTGTGGGGGGACTCGTTCAGAAATTTAAAAGTACGCTTTAATTGTGACAATTTGGGGGTGGTCCAAGTGGTTAACCGGCTTACTGCAGCATCGGTTCAGGTGGTCAGGTTGTTAAGACATTTGGTGCTTCGCTGTTTGCAAGTGAACGCATTAATTTATGCTGTACACTTACTGGGGGTCGAAAACACTTTGGCTGACGCTTTGTCTCGTTTTCAGTGGGACAGGTTCCGGACGTTGGTGCCAGAGGCAGAACAACAAGGGATCGCCTGTCCCAACTGGATGTGGAACATTGCTTTGGGATCGCAGCAAAGTGGATTCAGCAATCCGTGAGTATGGCTACGTGGACTGCCTACTCTAAGGTGTGGAAAGCCTGGTTTACCTGTTTAACCGACCTGGGAATAGCCTCAGATGATCCGGCAGTTGGACATGCTGTCCTGTATTTCATTATTAGGGGTTTCGAAAAGGGTATCTCGGCAGCTGCCATAGACCGCGAGTTGGCAGGTTTGGCCTTTCTTTTTAAATGGCAAGGGCTCCGGGATTATACAAAGGAATTTTGGGTAAGACAGGCTGTAAAAGGGTATAGGAAGACACACAAAAGTAAGGATGGGAGGCGACCAGTGTCGTTTGATATGTTGATGTAGTTTGGAAACGGTATGTATATCCGTTTACGAACGCATGTTATTTCGGGCAGCCTTTGCCTTGGCATTTTTTGGGGCACTGCGCATCAGTGAGTTAGTCAGCCTCTCTAAGACAATACAAGGGGGCCTCATGGTGGGAGATGTAGAGTTGTTGCACGAGTCTATTAGAGTATGGATCAGAAGGTCTAAGACTGATCAGGCTGGAAAAGGCAGGTACTTGGATGTTGGCAGGATTGACGAGGTAAGTATCTGCCCTGTTAATGCAGTGAAATCCTTTTTGGAGGTTAGACCGGAGTTTGAGGGGCCTTTGTTAATGCATGAGGATGGTGTTTTTTTTATCAAAATTTCAGTTTATAGCGGTTTTTAAAAAATGCGTGGTCAGGGTGGGGTGCGACCCGCGTCAATTTTCTTCTCATTCCTTTAGAATTGGGGCGGCCACTGAGGCTGCAAGGCCAGGTTTGAGCCAGGACGTCATTAGACGTATTGGAAGGTGGGATTCGGATAGATTTAAATTGTACGTTCGCCCACAATTGTTGCAAGTATAGTTGGTTAAGTTTACAGGGTGTGGGTTGATGCTGTATGTTTACTGGAGTTTGTATTATTTTCTTGTTTGCAGGTAATGATGTTGGCCTGGTATGGATACTCGGCCATTCGTATGTTTTTTGGGGGGCCAAGAGAGCCGACGTTCGGCTGAACGGCAGGCAGTTAAGGATCCCCAGGCAAGAAGCACTCATCAGGTGGATCGGGGTCCTGAGTATGCGATGGAACAGGGTGTTGGGGGAAATACACAGATTTTGCAAACTAGATAGGGGCTCCTGATGTTTTGCTATTGCACGTAGGTGGGAATGACATGGGAGCAAGATCCATGAGGGACCTTATTCGGGATATTAAATGTGATTTTTTGCGTTTGAGAGCGGCATACCCTAGGATGGTTTTAGTTTGGTCAGACATGGTGGGTAGGTTGTCATGGCGTTGGGCATGGTCAGCAAAGAAGGTGGACAGGGCAAGGATAAAGGTTAACAAGGAAGTGAGCAGATTCTTTGTTAAGAACCGGGGTTTAGCCATCTGCCATAGAGAGCTGGAGGTAGATACCTGGAGGTATTTACGCAGTGACGGGGTACATTTGAATGAGGTGGGGACGGATCTATGGTCTCTAGGTTTGCAAGAGGGGATTCAGAGAGGCTTGAGGGTGTGGAGGTGCGCGCAAGGGTAAGGGGTTACCCCTTTCGTGCTGTGGAAGTTTTTTGGTTTCCTTGAATAGGATATTTCAAGTTACATGTATGAAACATGTTGTACCCATCCATCGGATGGGGGGTTTTTGCTGGTACCCATCCATGAAGGATGGGGATGGAGGTTGTGTACTTTCAGGCTATGAAGGCCTTGGAGGAGGTAAAAGGTTTAGGTCACTGGAAGTTAGGGTACTGCCGAGTCAGGGGTTGCCGACTGGTAGGTTCAAAAGTAAAAGAATTGTTTACAGTGACCATGGTGATAGTTGTTTACTGATAGTTACCCCAATAAAGTTATTATTATTAAAAGTTTACGGTTATTTATGTTATATTTATGGTAATTTATATTTTAATAAATATAAGGCCATCAGGCCATTTACTCCAAAAACTAGTTTGAGTCGTTTATGATGTTTTTGGAGGGAGGGTAATGTGGGGTAATGGAGTGAGTATTAGGAGACTGGGCTTAAGTCCTACAGTGTCAAGAGTTTACCTGCAGGCAGGGGCGGACTGATAACTCATGGGGCCCCTGGGCAATAGGAGATTATGGGGCCCCCAGGCAATCAGAGATCATGGGGCCACACAGTATACACACACACAGTATACAATCACACAGTATACACATACATGTACACACAGTATACACAGACAGATGTAAAAAAAAACACAGATTTATACATACTGTCCCTGGTTTTACTGAGGCTGGCAACCCTAATGGGGCCCCCTAGTGGCCCAGGGCCCTCGGGCAGTGCCCGAGTGACTCAATGGTCAGCCCTCCCCTGCCTGCAGGCTGCAGGAACCCTGTTTGTGGTTACATTCAATGTATCTTTGAGGACTGTTCCATTCTTATTTAAATATTTACGAACATTGTTTTTATATCTAGTAATACTCTGAGATTGCTGCACAGTGTTTTGCTTAGTTCGTTTTCAATGTGAGGAGAGTATATATATTTAATGCACTGCAGGCACAAATGTACTGCAGTCAGATATAGGCTTGGCTAGACTAGAATGCAGTGGATATATATATATGTTGGAGACTGTATATATATTTAATGCAGTGCAGATCACTGAATCACTTGCCTGCCTGACTGAAAGTGTATTTGAAAACATACACCAGCAATGGCCTGCAGTCAGATATAGGCTTGGCTAGACTGGAATGCAGTGGATATATATATGTTGGAGACTGTATATATATTTTATGCACTGCAGATCACTGAATCACCTGCCTGCCTGCCTGCCTGAAAGTGTATTTGAAAACATACACCAGGAATGGCCTGCAGTCAGATATAGGCTTGGCTAGACTATAATGCAGTGGATATACATATGTAGGAGACTGTATATATATTTTATGCACTGCAGATCACTGAATCACCTGCCTGCCTGAAAGTGTATTTGAAAACATACACCAGGAACTACCTGCAGTCAGATATAGGCTTGGCTAGACTAGAATGCAGTGGATATATATATATGTTGGAGACTGTATATATATATATATATTTATGCACTGCAGATCACTGAATCCCTTGCCTGCCTCCCTGCCTGCCTGCCTGAAAGTGTATTTGAAAACGTACACCAGCAATGGCCTGCAGTCAGATATAGGTTTGGCTAAACTAGAATGCAGTGGATATATATATGTAGGAGGCTGTATATATATTTTATGCACTGCAGATCACTGAATCACCTGCCTGCCTGCCTGAAAGTGTATTTGAAAACATACACCAGGAACTACCTGCAGTCAGATATAGGCTTGGCTAGACTAGAATGCAGTGGATATATATATATGTTGGAGACTGTATATATATATTTATGCACTGCAAATCACTGAATCACTTGCCTGCCTGCCTGAAAGTGTATTTGAAAACGTACACCAGCAATGGCCTGCAGTCAGATATAGGCTTGGCTAAACTAGAATGCAGTGGATATATATATGTAGGAGGCTGTATATATATTTTATGTACTGCAGATCACTGAATCACCTGCCTGCCTGCCTGAAAGTGTATTTGAAAACATACACCAGGAACTACCTGCAGTCAGATATAGGCTTGGCTAGACTAGAATGCAGTGGATATATATGTAGGAAATAGTATATATATTTTATGCACTGCAGATCACTGAATAACCTGCCTGGCCTGCCTGCCTAAAAGTGTGTTTGAATACGTACACCAGGAATGGCCTGCAGTGAGATCTAGCTACACAGGATACAGTGTGTGTGTATATATATATATATATATATATATATATATATATACAAAGCCAGGATGTGTATATATACTAAATACACTGCAGCTAACTGAATCAACTGCCTGCCTGAAGTATTTTGGAAACAGTACACCAGGAACGGTCTGCAATGAGATCTAGCTAAACTTGATGCAGTGTATATTAAAGAAAATTGTTGTCCATACTTACCGTAATTTTCCTTTCCTGGATCCTCCCCATGTCAGCCTACTATGGGTCAGCTCCACCCCCTCTGACCCCTCCAGGACCACCTCTTTTCTAGCCCATAAAGGGCGGCTGGCTGCCCACACCAGTGTTCAAAAAACCCCGCCTGGCGACGGATAAACTGGGTGGGAATCCGCCAGCTGACATGGGGAGGATCCAGGAAAGGAAAATTACGGTAAGTATGGACAACAACTTTCCTTATTCCTGGACCTCCCCATGTCAGCCTACTATGGGATGTACCAAGCAATATTAAGAAGGGAGGGAAGACAAAATAAAAAATAAGCTAAACCCTCAATGCAATGCTACTCAAAATGTTTTAATGGGCAACAGCCGCCGTAATACTGTAGAGCCAAATGTTTCCTCAGGCGGACAAGCCATATTAAGCTTGTAATGCCTAAAAAAGGTGTTGGGCACGCTCCAGCTTGCTGCTCTGCAAACTACCTCAGGGGCGACCTTCGTGTATGCCCAGGATGCTGAGTACCCCTCGTCGAATGTGCTTTGATCTCTGAAGGAGGAGGAAGGCCCAGCATTTTGTATGCAATATGCATGGTCTTGACAAACCAGGAAGACCCAACTCTGGATGTTGCTGGCATACCCTTTAGGCCCCATTTGGAAAACCTACAGGTGATCTTGTTTGCCAAAGCTTTTAGTCCATTTCAGGTAGGTTGAAACCGCAGAGACCAGGTCTAACCTACTCCACTCATCATCAGCTGTATCCGCCGGAAAGGCTGGGAGAATGACCTCCCAGTTCATACGAAATTATGTGGCCACCTTAGGTAGAAACCTTGGTATCGGCCTAAGGACTATCTTGTCTGGGAGCACCAAACAATATGGTTCTTTAGATGAGAAGGCGCACAACTTGGAGTCTCTTCTGGCCGAGGCCACGGCTAGTAAAAAACAAAACTGTTAAAAGAAATAATGAACAAGAGAAAGCTTGATCAAAAGGAGGAACCAGCAATGTTCCCAAGACTAGTGTTAAGTCCTCTTTTGGAAAAAACAATTTCAATGGAGGACTGATTTCTATGGCTGCCCCTAAAAATCATGCTCTACATCCGTTGGTGATCTATCTCATACATGACATAGCCGACAAGGCAGGGATTTGACCCTTTAGGGAATTATAAGCTAACCTTTGGAGACTACTCTGCAGAAACTCCAAAATGTTAGATACTGAAGGAGATCCAAGGTCCCAACCCCTTTCCGTAGTATTCCAGATCCGGTGATAGGTTACATTCGTTCTGACGATCCTGTAATAATGTCATAAACTTTATCCTCCTGCGGTTCAGGTGTCAGGCCCCACTCTGCAGACTACTATTTCTGTGACCCTTTCTTGCTGAATCTTCAGCAGGATTTTGAGAGCCAATGGAAGCGGCGGGAACACATACACCAAGGGGAAGTTCCAAGACCTGGACAGAGCACCCTGACCCAATGCCTGTGGATGCTAGGTCCGGGTGAAGAAGCAAGGCAGTTGACAATTCTCCAATGCCATAAGATCTATCAAAGGCGTCCCCCAGATCCTGAAGATCTTGCGTAGGTACTTGGGGTTGAGGCCCCATTTGTTGTGATCCCCAAAGCCTTGACTCAAGCGATCTGCTAAAACATTGCCAGGCCCTGGGAGTTAAGATGCTGTAAGAGAGCCGAGATTCTTCTTTGTGCAGAAGAAGATTGACATGCCACCTGAAGGAGAGGGTGACTTCTTGTGCCCCCTTGATAAGACACATAAGCCACCATAGTTTTGTTGTCCAAAAGAATCTTGACAGCTCGACCTCGCAACATAGGTTGGAACACTAAGAGCGCGTCTGACAGCATCCAATCCCAGGAAATTTGAACTCTTCGCCCCACAAATGTACCATTGGCCTTGAACCTGCTGTCCCAGACAGTGTGCCCTGCAGCCTGCCAGACTGGCATTGGTCGACACCACTATTGGTTCTGAGGCCTTCAACGGAACTCCGCTGGAAAGATTGCGAGCTACTGACCATCAACCAGGGACCAGATTATCAGAATTGGCAGATGATCCCACTGAAGAAGAAAGTTGCATTGAAACCTCCTTCTGCGCCACCTGACCCACGGGACTACTGGACCTGTGGCTGATAAAACCCCCAGATACTGCATGGATTCCTTCAGCATCATAGAAGGCCTGGCCATCACTGCTTTGTCTGAGACTGGATCCCCTGGACCTTCCTCTGAGGAAGAAAAACACGACCCCGATCCGTGTTGAATTGTACTCCTAAATACTCCAACATTTGGGTCAGATGCATCTGGCTCTTCAGAAAGTTGATCAACCAACCAAAACGAGTTATTGTTTTGCAGGTGAATTCACATGAACTAGAAGGAGCTCATTTGACGGACCCAGAAGTAGCATGTCATCTAGATAATGAAATATTTGCACTCCCTTGACCCTGAGCATTCCACAGAACCGCACCGCGGAACGTGTTCCATAGGAGACCATGATAAACGGACGGTAGTGCAAATCCGCAAAACGCAAAAAGCACCAAAAAATGCACAGGTGCGAACCCAGCCCAAGTGCTGCTGCCACAGGAGTGAGTGCTACCACCGGTCTGCAGGCTGCTGTTAAAAATATATAACCTTTTTAGGTCTGCGTTTACTTTGCGATCCATAGGATTCCTAAAAGAGAATACTCCAGCAGAAGCATAATGTGGCGGGCGAATATATGTAATGGAGCATCCACCTTAGGCGTAGTGTCCCAAGGGGTACAGCTTCGATACTCCATTATGCACATTGAGCTTCTTCTCAGCCGCCCCCCCCCCCCCCCCACTCATCGTCAATTACTTTTTTAATTTCAGAAATGAAATGGGAAGGAGGGTAACGATCTCTTTAAATACGGGTAGTATCTTTGCTGTTTATTTGGAGGCAAGATTCTTTCCTTAACAGCCTCCACCAAGGGGGGAACCAGTGCAAAGATCAAACGTATGCGATTCTGAGACCATCTCAGCCTCAGATGGATCCGAATCGCTATCGACTTCAGAGTTAAAACGCACTGAAAACACATAATCTGAATCTGCAGATGGTGAAGATACAGCAGGATGAGCAGGAGGATGAGCAGGATTCCTTGAAACACTCTTTAACCCTTCCTTGACTGCATGCTTAATGTAGGATTTAACCTGGCATGCTTTCACAGCATTGTTCTGAGCCGTCTGATGTCTTGACCTCTTTTGGCTTGGGTCCAAGCGACTAAAGTGAGGTAAGAGCGAGGGAGATATGGAATGCTGTGACAACAGGCATCTATCCAGCTGCATGCGACTCTGCGATTTGTCATGTCTAGTCCCTTCTTTACTCTTTTGAGGCTGGAATGCTGATTTGGAACCTCTTTGCGGGAGTTTATCTCGCAGTGGGCCCTTCTCTCTGTAACACACAGAGGATGTGCTCTCTTTTAAATAAATAAATAACTACAATTAAAAAAAACTTCTCCATCCAAATCTTCGGTGCTTAAAGTGGTGTTCCGGCTGAAATTATACTTTTTAAATAAAAATACCCTTATAATACAAAAGCTTAATGTATTCTAGTAAAGTTAGTCTTTAAACTAAGGTCTGTTTTGTTAGTTTATAGCAGTAGTTTGTTATTTTATAAACTTACAGCAGGCCGTGGCCATCTTAAGTGTGGGCATCTGAAGCCAGACTGTATTTCTTCCTGGATCTCATCCTTGCAGATCTTGCACATGCTCAGTGCAGCACAAGCAGTGTAATAGGTTTCAGGTCAGGTTTCCATAGCAACGGCAGTGTCAGAGGAAGTTGCCGCCCCTTCCCAGCAGGCATTGCGAACAGGAAATGATGCGATGGGCCACGGCCAGGGAGGAGGAAGTGAAAAATGAATACAGCAGATATACAGTAGGTGCTGAGAAAAAAAATAAAAAAATATCCAATTCGTTTACAGTGCACAGTTTAGTGAGAGATGCTGAAGAGTTGTAAAAGTGGGTGGAACTCCACTTTAAGGCAGCTAGGCAGGCAGGCAAACAGACAAGTAACACAGCAGAAAGTACCTGGAAGGAGGCTTACCAGAGCAGAGAAGCAGATTGACCAGCTGGAGATTGAGATCAGCCTAGAGGACAGAGGCTGCTGCAATCAGCAGTGAGCGTTCTGGTGTTTGCTAGACAACCTAAAGAGGAAGCTACCTCTGACCTCACCTGCACAACTCTGATCTTCCTGAAAGGAGTACATGTGGAGGAGGTGAACTACAAGACCCAGCGAGCCAAACCATGAACACACAAAAACATGGAAGGAGAGAGTGCCAGCACCTGCCTAACGAAGGTATATACAGGCAGAAAAATTGGGCTTTTGGTGGTGGTGGTGGTGCTGGTGCCACAACACTGTAAGTCCTCACAGATACTCTTGGTGGGCGCAGAAACGGGCCCTGCTGTGAAATATTAGATCAAGAATTGTAATTACATGCCCCTGTTGAACAGGGGCAGAAAAATTGGGCCTTTGGTGGTGGTGGTGGTGCCACAACACTGGAACCCCTCACAGATGCTCTAGTTGGAGCGCAGGAACTAGCCCTGCTGCAAAGAATTGCATCAAAAATTGTAATTACATGCCCCTGTTAAACAGGGGCTGAAAAACTGGGCCTTAGGCACTGGTGCTGGTGCCACAACACTGCAACACCTCACAGATACTCTAGTCACCATCCTCGTGGCCTCCTCAAATGGTGACAGGACAGTGCATGCATCCCTGATCATGGCCCACTGGCGTGGGGAAAAAAAAACAAGCTCCCCTGACCCTGTCCTGGTGCCATAGTCGCACAGGTACTCATTGATGGCCCTCGGCTGCGTGTGCAGCTGCTGCAGCATGGCCAACGTTGAGTTCCACCTGGTGGGCATGTCACAGATTAGGCGGTTCTTGGGCAGGTTAAATTCTTTTTGGAGGTCTGCCAGCTGAGCACTGGCATTATATGACCAGTGGAAATGCACACAGACTTTCCTGGCCTGCCTCAGGACATCCTGTAAGCCCGGGTACCTGTGTAAACTAAATTCACCCCTAAAATATGAAGATGAATAGTGGCGCTATCCCCCCAATTGTGGGAATAAGACAGGCACTCCTGCACACCTTGGTGCTATAAAGTGAGCTGGAAGTGCCCTGAATTAAAAGGCAAACTATATAGGATGAGTTTAAAATGCACAGGCAAGGTGACCTCCCCTGTTGCTATAAAGTATATAACCCTATATAGAACACCTTAGTAGACTGTGACACTCTAACATAGGTGAAATCCAAAAAATTAAATATATAAAACAGAAGTGATAAACCAAATGTAATCGAACTGTGAAATCAATAAATTCAATATAATACACCCTGTGACAGTAGTGTTAGACCGGTATGTTA
Organism: Aquarana catesbeiana; assembly: GCF_042186555.1. Taxonomy (NCBI): domain Eukaryota; kingdom Metazoa; phylum Chordata; class Amphibia; order Anura; family Ranidae; genus Aquarana; species Aquarana catesbeiana. Next base: position 106,437,015 of record NC_133324.1, on the reverse strand, counting down.
GTATCAGCAAAAAAAAAGGACTAATAAAAGAGAAAAATTGATGTGAAATGAATGAATGACTCATGACTCAAAAATCCAAAAATCCAAAAATAAAAAAGAAAAACAAAAAAACAAGCAAGATGAACAGTCGTGAAATCGTGAAGTGAAGAAATTCCAAAAGTGAGGGTGTATCCAATCCGCTCAGCTGTGATTCAAAGCATCCACCACACCTCCGTGACGTGATTCCACTCCCTTCTGAAGTTCAAACTCACCAGCTAGTAAGGCCTCCCACTCTCGTGTTTGGCCGGACAGAGCCTCAACCCACTCTCATGGGGGTTAGTATGCGATCATAAATATCCACTGCTCTATAGACCGGACACTTTCCTTGAGGTGGTGGTTTCACATATAGAATGAAAAAAGCCACCCTGGCTTTGGCCAATTACAGCTCTCTCTACAGACGGCGCTGTGATTGGCCAAGCATGCGGGTCATAATGCATGCTTGGCCAATCATCAGCCAGCAATGCACTGCGATGACGGCCCATATCGTTCGCAATTCGGTGAATGGGCGAACAGACGATGTTCAAGTGGAACATGGGTTCGACTCGAATACGAAGCTCATCCCTACCCCTGTTGAACAGGGGCAGAAAAATTGGGCCTTTGGTGGTGCTGGTACCACAACACTGTAAGTCCTCACAGTTACTCTTGGTGGGCGCAGAAACGGGCCCTGCTGTGAAATATTAGATCAAGAATTCTAATTACATGTCCCTGTTGAACAGGGGCAGAAAAATTGGGCCTTTAGGCACTGGTGCTGGTGCGACAACACTGCAAGCCCTCAAAGATACTCTAGTTGGAGCGCAGGAACTATAAAACAAAAAATATGTGTAGCGCTAAAAGTTCAATATAGGGACGCTGAACTCCAACCAATAATGAAAAACATCTAAAAAAGGGAAGAAAAGTCCTCAATATTTATAAGACTCATAGACATTAATAGTCCACATAAATATGATGACTTCGTGTGAAAAACACTTCAAATGCGTGACATCCAAGGTGAAGACAGAAGAGGCACACCACCACCGAAAATGGGAAGGCTTACCAGATCTCGTGGACCCTAGAGGGCGTACGCCCAAAGGGGTCAAATCAGGCTTGGGTGGTGGGTGATGGTAGATATTCCAAAAGTATGATGAGGATGGACATCAAGACGTAAACCGTGGACTTGTGTGTCCCTCAGGATAAAGTTGAGGAATAGATGGTGATGATGTAAAGCAGGGAGGAAAAAGGCCACATAGCGTAATTCCATAAAACAAGTATCCAAATTTATTAAAATAAGAAATACACTCACATGTACGTCTTGTAAAATCAGCGCTGTACAAAAAATGGCGGCAGTGGGGTCCTAACCGACGCGTTTCATCCTCTTAGACATCGTCTGGGGGGTCCCCCCACTGCAGCCAGCAAAGTATATATAGAGACAGTAATCTTGTTGATGAGGGACAGCTCCACACTGTGTAAAAAATGTCACTTCCGGTATGCGGGCAAAATGGCCACCCGGCGTGTGTTCCACGCCTCTCCATGGAGCCAGATGCCCGCCGGAAGTGAAACCATTGGGGTTAATAGTGTGCTTGATGGAACAACCTGAGGTTGTCCCATATAAGCTTGTATAAAATCAAATTGTATATAAAGCTGTGTAACTCTAAAGATGTTTAAGTGAATGGATGTGAAAATAGTAAACCGCGCTGCGTTCCTCCGTGCTATAAGCACGCCCAACTCGGGCCGGCAATGGTATGTGCACGCATCGCGCATGTGCACAAGTTAGGTCGTACGTATGACCCACTCTAGTCAACATTAGTGTGCGCGCGCACCCTGCGCACGCGCAATGACTAGGTGGAAGCAGCGGGGAATGGCAACTCCTACGAGAGGCGGTCCCACCTACGTACTATGGTGACCCCGCCTGAGAATAGGCGTTACGTACATAGAAGGTGACACGCCACATATGGGAAACAACAACGTGACATATATGCTATGCAGTGGCCCCAAACTGACATTACGTTAGAGCCAACACTGCATGTGCAATACAACAGTGTGTCATAATGTGCATGTGACACCAAATGATTATGTATGTGTATATAGTGAACAACACATGTGATCTGTAATTAATAAATAAACGCTGTCCATATCAAATTAGGAGGACATTCCGTGTGTTGAAACATAAAGTGTACCTGTCCAAAAACCAATATAATGTGTCAAAAGTGGCAATGTGAAGAAATGTCAAAAATGAACAGAAAAAACAAAACATAGAGTTTACATGTAAAAAGTATACATGTGAACTGTCCATATGTCAATGTGTGCCTTTAGAGTAATTGGGTAATGTCAATAGCTAACCCACAGAGTAGTGTGAATACATATAAGTGGAGTGGACCCCCATAACAATATATAGATAAAACTCACACATTTATAATCTAAAAACGCATATATGTATTGCGTGCACAACTAAAGGGACACACCCTTATAAAACGTATATGAATAAAGAGGGATGAGCTGTATCAAAATCCAGAAGAACAAATGTGTATAGATACGAAATCAAACACGAGAGAGCCAATGGGGAAAAAAGAAAATATATATAGTGCAGCTGGGCATCAGGCCCTATTAATAAAGGCACTGATGTCCAGCTCCACATTGATACCCAGAGGAAAATATGTACGGAGCTCGTGAATCCAGAAGGTCTCTAACCGTGATACCGCTCTAGTCCTGGCACCACCCCTCCAGGGAGGAATGTATTTGTCAATCACCACAAATTGTGTTCCTTCAATTACACGGTTGTGATTTAACTTGTAATGTCTTGGGACAGTATGTTTGGTATCACCGTTCTTGATAAGAGCAATGTGCTCCGCTACGCTAACCGCGAAAGAGCGGATGGTGCAACCTACATACTGTTTCCCACAATGACATGTAATCAAGTATACAATGTAACTGGTACTACACGTACAAAACTGCTTGATAGGATATCTTTTCTGGGTGACTGTGGATGTAAATGACACAGTTTTCCGTTCTATCCCAGAATTATGTTGGCACACTGTGCACTTTCTACACGAGTAGAACCCTTCCATCTCATGAAAGAATGGCTGACGTATGGGGGGATTGATGATATTTGGAGCAATTTTACTCTGTAGAGTTGGGGCTCCTCTGAAGATGACTTTAGCCCGATCGGGCAAAACTGTATTTAGAACTCGGTCGTTTCTCAGAATGCCCCAATGTTTTGAGAGGATAGCCTTGATTTGTTTGTGCTGAGTGGAGAAGGAAGTGAACATGTACCATTTGGAGATGTCTCCCTGTTCTCTTTTAGGTTTCTCCTCTAGTAGGGACTCCCTGTCAACCGCGAGAGCATGTTGGAACTCACGATCAACAAGGCTAGGGTCGTAGCCTTTATCTAAAAATGTCTTTCTTAAAAGTTCAGACTGTGATCTAAAGGTGTCCACATCAGAACAATTTCTTCACAGCCTGAGAAATTGACTACGTGGCACAGAATCAAGCCAGGATCGATGATGACAGCTGTCTGGTGGTATGAAGCTGTTGCGATCCGTGGCTTTAAAATGTGTCTGAAAATGAAGTTTACCATTACGTATTCCAATTTCCAAATCTAAGAAATTAATTTTGTCTCTACTGGCTGTATAGGATAGAGAAATACCTCTGTCATTATCATTCAAAAACTTGAAAAATGAATCAAGAGATTCAGCACTACCTCTCCAAAGGAGGAGGATGTTGTCTATGTACCGCACCCACAACGTGAGGGAAGGGTCCCTACTGGCATAGACGACATCCTCCTCCCACTTCGCCATAAATAGGTTGGCGAGGCTAGGGGCGAATTTCGCACCCATAGCCACGCCGCACAGCTGTAAATAATATTGTTGATTGAACCAAAAATAGCTTCGCTTAGTGGCGAATTCCAACAATTCTATGATGAAAGAGCGTTGGAAAGAGGCAATGCTGGGGTCCTTCTCTAGAAAGTACTGAACGGCATCTATACCCTTATCTTGGGGAATGCATGTGTAAAGGGATGCAACGTCTGCTGTCGCAATAATATGGTCCTCATGTAGTTCGAAATTCTCCAGTAAGCGGATGGTAGCTCCTGTATCCTTCAAGTAAGATGGCAAACATCTTACTAGAGGTTGGAGATAGAAATCAATGTACCGGCCTATACGTGAGGTGACAGTATCTATCCCACTCACGATAGGCCGGCCGGGAGGTTGTACTGGATTTTTGTGGACCTTGGGCAGATAATAGATGGTTGAAACCCTAGGTGCCAAGGGTACCAAAAAATCTCTCTCTTTTCTGTTCAAAATACCTTGATCATAACCTCTTTTCACAATATCAGACAGCTCTCTCTTGTATACAGAAGTAGGGTTGTTGGGTATAATTTTGTATGTATCAGGTTCATTGAGAATTCTATGCATCTCTAGTTCGTAGTCCTTCTTATCTAGGATAACGATGACTGCTCATGTCTAGATCCAATATCATGTCTATAGTCATCTCTATATTCATTATCTCGCATACCCCTGAGGGGGGAGAACCTATTGTACGTGGAAGGGGTAGGTTGATGATAATAATAGGGATCAGTGTGGTATGTGTCAACATGGCCTCTATGTCGGGATGTAGAAGTATCTGTAGGTCCCGAATAGGATTCAGAGTGATGCATACCACGACCTTGTTGGCCCCTAGCCCCACGTTTACCTCTATTTTGGCCTCTACCTCTCTGGCTGCCATAAGGGGTATGTGGGCTGTAATGACGTGCTCTGGTGCGTGATGGAGATTCATATCTCAAATCATCTCTCCTTCTGACACCGGTTGGAGTGCCTATATGTTGGATCTCCATATCTGTTGTTCCGGATGTGGAGATGTTGGAGGGACCTGCTACAGAAGGTAAAGAAGTGGTAACGGTTAGGTTGGAGGCATATAGTTTCTGCCAACCAAATACGGTACCATTCTTGTAGTCCCCCATATCCCTAACGTACTTTTTTTGTTTTTTATTTTTCTGATCTTTATCCTCCTTTTCCAGATAATTCTGGAGGTTGGATGAAAGAGCATTGTACTCAGGAGAGTTTTTATGGGATGAAAGTTTATCTTTAATCTCCTTATCCAATGATGAAAGTTTATTTCTTTTCTTAGTGATAAGAACACCAAGGAGGCCAATCCCTGCCTCGTTAAAATATCTGAACCAAGAATCAATCTCTGGTTCTCCCTGTGGGGGCTGTACATCCCACCTGAGACTTCTGGGAACAATTTGGTCTGAAATATATTGTTCAAGGAACGCTATGTCCCATTGTAGATGGAGTTCGGAGGACATAATGTTCTTAAGCCTCGTAAATAAACCTCCTAATTCGGTGTCATTGCCTGTGACCACAAAGACTCCCTCCATATTCACGGTACGGGAGGCTCTGTAGTCAAAGACGTCCATATTGCTATGGACCAAAAATGGACTGCGGCCAAATGTAATCACAAGCGCAGGAACTAGCCCTGCTGCAAAGAATTGCATCAAAAATTGTAATTACACGCCCCTGTTAAACAGGGGCTGAAAAATTGGGCCTTAGGCACTGGTGCTGGTGCCACAACACTGCAACCCCTCACAGATACTCTAGTTAGAGTGCAGGAACGAGCTCTGCTGCGAAGAATTGCATCAAAAATTGTAATTACACGCCCCTGTTAAACAGGGGCTGAAAAATTGGGCCTTAGGCACTGGTGGCGGCACCCAGAACCAAAAATGTTCTTACAAGCTGTCAGCATGATCATTGAGGAGAAAGAGGATAAATACTCAGCATAACAGGATAGTCACTCAGCATCAGCATAGGCAGTCTTGAGGGGATCTAACATTTCAAAAAAAATTATTCTGTTACATCAGCATCATGTGCTTGGTAGCTGGTGGTGATCCGAGACTGATTCATTTTTATGAAGGTCAATCGATCGACCGAGTCGGTGGACAGACGCACCCTGTGATCGGTTACAAAGCCTCCAGTAGCACTGAATGTGCGTTCCGAAAGAATGCTGGATGCAGGACAGGCCAGTAGCTCAATTGCATACTGTGCAAGCTGTGGCCAGTGATCCATCCTCAAGACCCAGTAACCCAGAGGATTTTCGGTGGGAAAGGTGTCCAAGTCAGATCTTGCCCCTATGTATTCCTGCACCATGTAAAACAGACGCTGGCGATGGTTGCTGGAACCGATCATACCTTGGGGCTGCGGACTAAAAAATTGTCTGAACGCATCGATCAGATGGCCACCTTCTCCACCGCTCCTTCTTTGACTGACCGAAGCCTCAGCAACACGTTGTCCAGAAACAGGAGTTCGTAACCTCCCAGTCTCTGGGAACGTGTTGCACAGACCTTTCTGCAAGGCCTCCCGAAGAAGTTTTATCCTCTGCTCCCTCTGTGACGGCAAGATAAGGTCTGCAACCTTACCCTTGTAACGTGGATCAAGGAGGATTGCCAGCCAGTATTAATCCTTCTCCTTGATACCACGAATACGAGGATCCTTCCGCAGGCTTTGCAGGATCAGGGAGGCCATGCAGCGTAGGTTTGCTGAGACATTCGGTCTGGAGTCCTCTGGGTCACTAAGGAGGACATGATCCGCAGCCACCTCCTCCCAGCCACGTACAAGTCCATGGGTTTCTTGGGACTGTAAATGATCCCTTAAAGACTGCTGCTGTTGCTGAGTGCCAGGCTCCTCCATGCTGACACAATCCTCCTCCTCCTCCTTTTCCTTTTCCCGTGTGATCGGCGGGCATGCAGGAACACTGTCTGGATAAAGGGGGCCTTGAGAGCTAAGGAAGTCCTCCTCTTCCTGCCTCTGTTCTGCCTCAAGTACCCTGTCTATTATTCCATGCAGCGTGTGCTCCAACAGGTGGACAAGGGGGACAGTGTCACTGATGCATGCACTGTCACTGCTCACCATCCTCGTGGCCTCCTCAAATGGTGACAGGACAGTGCATTAATCCCTGATCATGGCCCACTGGCGTGGGGAAAAAAAACCAAGCTCCCTGACCCTGTCCTGGTGCCATACTCGCACAGGTTCTCATTGATGGCCCTCTGCTGCATGTGCAGCCACTGCAGCATGGCCAATGTTGAGTTCCACCTGGTGGGCATGTCACAGATTGGGCGGTTCTTGGGCAGGTTAAATTCCTTTTGGAGGTCTGCCAGCCGAGCACTGACATTTTGTGACCAGCGGAAATGCACACAGACTTTCCTGGCCTGCCTCAGGACATCCTGTAAGCCCGGGTACCTGCCCAAGAACCTCTGCACCACCAAGTTAAGGACGTGAGCCAAACAGGGCATATGGGTCATTTGTCCCTGTCGGAGGGCGGAGAGGAGGTAGGTGCCATTGTCGCAAACTACCATGCCTGCCTTAAGTTGGCGAGGCGTCAACCACCTCTGAACCTGCCCCTGCAGAACTGATAGAATCTCTTCCCCAGTGTGGCTCCTGTCCCCCCAAGCACACCAGCTCAAGCACTGAATGGCATCTTTTGGCCTGCGTACTTGCGTAGCCCCTTGAACGCCTATGGAGCACCGCTGGGTCCGAGGATAAAGCACAGGAAGAGGCCATGGAGGAAGAAGAAGAGGAGGGGGTGGAGGAGAGAGATGTGTCAGAATCACCAGTATTGGTATTTTGGAGGCGTGGTGGCGGAACAATCTCCAACACTACTGCACCTTGTCCTGCATCCTTCCCAGCTGTCAGCAGAGTCACCCAGTGCGCCGTGAAACTTAGGTAACGTTCCTGTCCATGCCTGCTAGACCATGAGTCAGCGGTAATATGCACCTTACCGCTGACCGCCCTGTCCAGCGAGGCCAAGACATTGCCTTCCACATGCCGGTAGAGAGCCGGAATCACCTTCTGTGAGAAAAAGTGGCATTTGGGAACCTGCCACTGAGGAACCGCACATTCCACAAACTCATGGAAGGGGGCAGAGTCTACCAACTGAAAAGGTAGCAGTTGAAGTGCTAGCAATTTTGCCAAGCTAGCATTCAACCGCTGGGCATGTGGATGGCTGGGAGCAAACTTCTTTCTGCTGTGCAGCAGCTGGGGCAGGGAAATTTGGTACAATCTGACGACAGTGTACCGATAGCAGATTGCCCCCAAGTAGTTGGCTGTGACACACCTAATTCTACACCTTCATTCCTCTCAGTGCAGGTCTCAGAGAGGACTGAAGGTATAGTGGGGTTGGAGATCCCAGCTGATGAGGAGCAAGTAGAGGTCCTCTTTGTTCTTTGGTTTGGGTCTTTTAGGTACGCTTGCCAACTAACTGCATGGCAGGTCAACATATGTCTAGTCAAGCATGTGGTGCTCAAGCGGGAGATATTTTGACCACGCGAGATACGCTTAAGACATATGTTGCAAATAGCAGCGGTGCGATCTGATGCACTCGTCTCAAAAAAGGCCCACACCAAAGAACTTTTGGAATAATGCGCAGAGACAGCAGCGCCCTGCACATGCGGAGCTCTGCGGTGTGATGCAGTCAGTGTGCTGCCCTTAGGCTGGTCCCTGGAGTGCATCCTGCCTCGTTGGTGATGTGCCTCCTCCTCCTCCTCTCTCCTATCAGGCACCCACGTTGAGTCAGTGACCTCATCATCACTTCCCTCCTCATTACTGGAGCAAACCTGGCAGTATGCTGTAGCAGGGGGAACATGACTGCTAGATTGCTGTCCTTCTTGGGCACCCCCTCTGTCCGTGCTCACGTTACTGCCTTCATCTAACTCAGTACCATCATCAGAGCCTTCAAAATGCTGGGCATCCTCCTGGAGCCGTCAAACAGTTCGAGGGACTCCTCAGGACATGGTGGGGCTAGGGAAGGAGTGACTGATACCATTGAGCCGAGGGAAGAGGCCGCGTTGGCAGCTGCTTTGCCAGACAAAGTACCCTGAGCCTGGGTGAGAGAGGATGAGGAGGATGAGGACGGCTTGGTCATCCACTCTACCAAGTCTTCCGCATTTTGCGGCTCAACGTGGCCAGCTGCCGAAAAAAAGGCCAAGCATGTCCCACGATGAGGATGCACCGTGTCCACGACCAGTACTATTGCCTCTAGACACAGAGCCTGCTTGCCTTCTTTTATTGGCTTGTGACTGTCTGCCTCTCCTTGTTGGCCTTCCAGACATACTATTGGCCTGCAGTGAGCTGCACAAAACTGGGATGTATATATATCTATATATATATATATATAGATATATATATCTATATATATATATATATAGATATATATACCGATTATACTGCAGCTAGCAGAATCAACTGCCCGCCTGTAGTATTATTAGTATGATAACACCTGCACTTGTCTTCAGGTAGCTATACTGTAGATGCAACTGTGCAGGGTACACAGTACAGTAACTGGAAATACGTCAAGAGCCTACACAGGCACCTGGCTGTAGGTAGCTGTACTGTAGGTGAGACTGTGCAGGGTACACAGTACAGTAGCTGGAAATACTTCAATGAACCTAAACAAGCACCTGGCTGTAGGTTGCTATACTGTAGGTGAGACTGTGCAGGGTACACAGTACAGTAGCTGGAAATACTTCAATGAGCCTACACAAGCACCTGGCTGCAGGTAGCTATACTGTAGGTGAGACTGTGCAGGGTACACAGTACAGTAGCTGGAAATACTTCAATGAGCCTACACAAGCACCTGGCTGCAGGTTGCTATAATGTAGGTGAGACTGTGCAGGGTACACAGTACAGTAGCTGGAAATACTTCAATGAGCCTACACAAGCACCTGGCTGCTGGTTGCTATATTGTAGGTGAGACTGTGCAGGGTACACAGTACAGTAGCTGGAAATACTTCAATGAGCCTACACAAGCACCTGGCTGCGGGTTGCTATACTGTAGGTGAGACTGTGCAGGGTACACAGTAGAGTAGCTGGAAATACTTTAATGAGCCTACACAAGCACCTGGCTGCTTGTAGCTATACTGTAGGTGAGACTGTGCAGGGTACACAGTACAGTAGCTGGAAATACTTCAATGAGCCTACACAAGTACCTGGCTGCAGATTGCTATACTGTAGGTGAGACTGTGCAGGGTACACAGGACAGTAGCTGGAAATACTTCAATGAGCCTACACAAGCACCTGGCTGCAGGTAACTATACTGTAGGTGAGACTTTGCAGGGTACACAGTACAGTAACTGGAAATACTTCAATAAACCTACACAAGCACCTGGCTGCAGGTTGCTATACTGTAGGTGAGACTGTGCAGGGTACACAGTACAGTAGCTGGAAATACTTCAATGAGCCTACACAAGCACCTGGCTGCAGGTTGCTATACTGTAGGTGAGACTGTGCAGGGTACACAGTACAGTAGCTGGAAATACTTCAATGAGCCTACACAAGCACCTGGCTGCAGGTAGCTATACTGTAGGTGAGACTGTGCAGGGTTCACTGTACAGTAGCTGGAAATACTTCAATGAGCCTACACAAGCACCTGGCTGCAGGTTGCTATACTGTAGGTGAGACTGTGCAGGGTACACAGTACAGTAGCTGGAAATATTTCAATGAGCCTACACAAGCACCTGGCTGCAGGTTGCTATACTGTAGGTGAGACTGTGCAGGGTACACAGTACAGTAGCTGGAAATTCTTCAATGAGCCTACACAAGCACCTGGCTGCAGGTAGCTATACTGTAGGTGAGACTGTGCAGGGTACACAGTACAGTAGCTGGAAATACTTCAATGAGCCTAAACAAGCACCTGGCTGCAGGTTGCTATAATGTAGGTGAGACTGTGCAGGGTACACAGTACAGTAGCTGGAAATACTTCAATGCACCTACACAAGCACCTGGCTGCAGGTTGCTATACTGTAGGTGAGACTGTGCAGGGTACACGGTACAGTAGCTGGAAATACTTCAATGAGCCTACACAAGCACCTGGCTGCAGGTTGCTATACTGTAGGTTAGACTGTGCAGGGTACACAGTACAGTAGCTGGAAATACTTCAATGAGCCTACACAAGCACCTGGCTGCATGTTGCTATACTGTAGGTGAGACTGTGCAGGGTACACAGTACAGTAGCTGGAAATACTTCAATGAGCCTACACAAGCACCTGGCTGCAGGTAGCTATACTATAGGTGAGACTGTGCAGGGTACACAGTACAGTAGCTGGAAATACTTCAATGAGCCTACACAAGCACCTGGCTGCAGGTTGCTATACTGTAGGTGAGACTGTGCTGGGTACACAGTACAGTAGCTGGAAATACTTCAATGAGCCTACACAAGCACCTGGCTGCAGGTAGCTATACTGTAGGTGAGACTGTGCAGGGTATACAGTACAGTAACTGGAAATACTTCAATGAGCCTACACAAGCACCTGGCTGCAGGTTGCTATACTGTAGGTGAGACTGTGCAGGGTACACAGTACAGTAGCTGGAAATACTTCAATGAGCCTACACAAGCACCTGGCTGCAGGTAGTTATACTGTAGGTGAGACTGTGCAGGGTACACAGTACAGTAGCTAGAAATACTTCAATGAGCCTACACAAGCACCTGGCTGCAGGTTGCTAAACTGTAGGTGAGACTGTGCAGGGTACACAGTACAGTAGCTAGAAATATTTCAATGAGCCAACACAAGCACCTGGCTGCAGGTTGCTATACTGTAGGTGAGACTGTGCAGGGTACACAGTACAGTAGCTGGAAATACTTCAATGAGCCTACACAAGCACCTGGCTGCAGGTAGCTATACTGTAGGTGAGACTGTGCAGGGTACACAGTACAGTAGCTGGAAATACTTCAATGAGCCTAAACAAGCACCTGGCTGCAGGTTGCTATAATGTAGATGAGACGGTGCAGGGTACACAGTACAGTAGCTGGAAATACTTCAATGAGCCTACACAAGCACCTGGCTGCAGGTTGCTATACTGTAGGTGAGACTGTGCAGGGTACACAGTACAGTAGCTGGAAATACTTCAATGAGCCTACACAAGCACCTGGCTGCAGGTTGCCATACTGTAGGTGAGACTGTGCAGGGTACACAGTACAGTAGCTGGAAATACTGTAAAAACACCTGCTGGCCTGTCATTATATTACGAAGAGAAGAACAGGATCTAGCTAAACTGAATACAGTGTATGTATATATACAACACCTGGGATGCATATATATACACAATACACTCTAACTGCAGCTAACTGACTCGACCTGCCTACTGTATCTAACTTAAATCAAATGACACTGTCTCTCTCTTTCTCTCTATTTCTCTATCTGAACGCAGGAACACACTACACAGGGACTCCGTGCAGGTGGCCTTATATAGTGTGGGGTGTGTACTAAACCCCCTAAACCATAATTGGCCAAAGCCTCTTCGGCTTTGGCCAATTACGGCTCTCTGTTCAGACAGCGCTGTGATTGGCCAAGCATGCGGCCAGCAATGCACTGCGCTGCCGCAGTGAATTATGGGTCGTGACGCGCCACTCGAATTTGGTGCGAACGGCCCATATCGTTCGTAATTCGGCGAACGACTGAACACACGATGTTCGAGTCAAACATGGGTTCGATTCGAACACGAAGCTCATCCCTATATATACTAAATACACTGCAGCTAACTGAATCAACTGCCTGCCTGAAGTATATTAGAAACAGTACAGCAGGAATGGTCTGCAGTGAGATCTAACTAACTAAATAAACTGCCTGCTCAAAGTAAATGAAATGAAACTCTCTCTATCTCTCTCTGCCAGCAACACACTACACAAGGCCGATGTGCAGACGGCCTTATATAGTGTGGGCCCCTGAGCCTTTGGCCAATTATCGCTCTCTTTGCTGACGGCGCTGTGTTTGGCCAAAGCATGCGGGTCATAGTGCATACTTGGCCAATCATCATGCTTGACGCAGTGCATTATGGGGCGTGACGCATGGCTCGAATTTGGTGTGAACGTCCCATAATGTTCGATCTTCGTTGAACAATCAAACAGCCGATGTTCGAGTTGAACTCATGTTCGACTCGAACTTGAAGCTCATCCCTACTCAAAGTTTCCATCTTGGATAATAACTGCAGCAATCAGTTGAAAGCAAACAGCATTCATGTCCTCTCAGTCTTCTTCACAGCTTGTGTTGATCTGCTGGCATATGCATGTATATGCAGGCGGGTGTTTTTACAGTATTTACAGCTACCTGAAGAAAATTGCTGGTGTTCTTCTGATCCTATTAGTACCACAGGCAGGTAGCTACAGTATTTACAGTTAGTGTAGTGCATCCTCTGCACAGTGTGCACCTAAAGCTACCTGAAGAAAATTGCTGGTGTTCTTCTGATCCTATTAGTACCACAGGCAGGCAGCTGCAGTATTTACAATTAGTGTACTGCGTTCTCTGCACAGTGTGCACCTAAAGCAACCTGAAGACAATTGCTGCTGTTCTGATCCTATTAATACCACAGGCAACTGCAGTATTTACAGTTAGTGTACTGTGTCCTCTGCGCAGTGTGCACCTAAAGCTACCTGGAGAAAATTGGTGGTGTTCTTCTGATCCTATTAGTACCACAGGCAGGCAGCTGCAGTATTTAGTTAGTGTACTGTGTCCTCTGCACAGTGTGCACCTAAAGCTACCTGAAGACATTTTCTGTTGTTCTGATCCTATTAATACCACAGGCAGGCAGCTACAGTATTTACAGTTAGTGTACTGTGTCCTCTGCACAGTGTGCACCTAAAGCTACCTGAAAAAAATGGGTGGTGTTCTTCTGATCCTATTAGTACCACAGGCATGCAGCTGCAGTATTTACAGTTAGTGTACTGTGTCTTCTGCACAGTGTGCACCTAAAGCTACCTGAAGACAATTGCTGTTGTTCTGATCCTATTAAAACCACAGGCAGGCAGCTGCAGTATTTACAGTTAGTGTACTGTGTCCTCTGCACAGTGTGCACCTAAAGCTACCTGAAGAAAATTGCTGGTGTTCTTCTGATCCTATTAGTACCACAGGCAGGCAGCTGCAGTATTTACAGTTAGTGTACTGCGTCTTCTGCACAGTGTGCACTTAAAGCTACCTGAAGACAATTGCTGTTGTTCTGATACTATTAATACCACAGGCAGGCAGCTGCAGTATTTACAGTTATGCCCTGTACACACAGTCGGACATTGATCGGACATTCCGACAACAAAATCCATGGATTTTTTCCGACGGATGTTGGCTCAAACTTGTCTTGCATACACATGGTCACACAAAGTTGTCAAAAAATCCGATCGTTCTGAATGCGGTGACGTAAAACACATACATCGGGACTATAAACGGGGCAGTAGCCAATAGCTTTCGTCTCTTAATTTTTTCTGAGCATGCGTGGGACTTTGTACGTCGGATTTGTATACACACGATCGGAATTTCCGACAACGGATTTTTGTTGTCGGAAAATTTTATAGCAAGCTCTCAAACTTTGTGTGTCGGAAATTCCGATGGAAAATGTGTAATGGAGCCCACACACAGTCGGAATTTCCGACAACAAGGTCCTATCGCACATTTTCCGTCGGAAAATCTGACCGTGTGTACAGGGCATTAGTGTACTGTGTCCTCTGCACAGTGTGCACCTAAAGCTACCTCAAGAAAATTGCTGGTGTTCTTCTGATCCTATTAGTACCACAGGCAGGCAGCTGCAGTATTTACAGTTAGTGTACTGCGTTCTCTGCAGAGTGTGCACCTAAAGCTACCTGAAGACAATTGCTGTTGTTCTGATCCTATTAATACCACAGGCAGGCAGCTGCAGTATTTACAGTTAGTGTACTGCGTTCTCTGCAGAGTGTGCACCTAAAGCTACCTGAAGACAATTGCTGTTGTTCTGATCCTATTAATACCACAGGCAGGCAGCTACAGTATTTACAGTTATGCCCTGTACACACGATAGGACTTTCCGATGGAAAATGTGTGATAGGACCTTGTTGTCGGAAATTCCGACCGTGTGTAGGCTCCATCACACATTTTCCATAGGAATTTCCGGCACACAAAGTTTGAAAGCTGGCTATAAAATATTCTGACAACAAAATCCGTTGTCGGAAATTCCGATCGTGTGTACACAAATCCGATGCACAAAGTGCCACGCATGCTCAGAATAAATTAAGAGACAAAAGCTATTGGCTACTGCCCCATTTATAGTCCCGACGTATGTGTTTTACATCACCGTGTTCAGAACGATCATAATTTCCAACAACTTTGTGTGACAGTGTGTATGCAAGACAAGTTTTAGCCAACCTCCGTCAGAAAAAATCCATGGATTTTGTTGTCGGAATGTCTGATCAATGTCCAACCGTGTGTACAGGGCATAAGTGTACTGTGTCCTCTGCACAGTGTGTACATAAAGCTACCTGAAGAAAATGGGTGGTATTCTTCTGATCCTATTAGTACCACAGGCAGGCAGCTTAAGTATTTACAGTTAGTGTAGTGCGTCCTCTGCACAGTGTGCACCTAAAGCTACCTGAAGACATTTTCTGTTGTTCTGATCCTATTAATACCATAGGCAGGCAGCTGCAGTATTTACAGTTAGTGTACTGTGTCCTCTGCACAGTGTGCGCTTAAAGCTACCTGAAGAAAATTGCTGGTATTCTTCTGATCCTATTAGTACCACAGGCAGGCAGCTGCAGTATTTACAGTTAGTGTACTGTGTCCTCTGCACAGTGTGCACCTAAAGCTACCTGAAGACAATTGCTGTTGTTCTGATCCTATTAATACCACAGGCAGGCAGCTGCAGTATTTACAGTTAGTGTACTGTGTCTTCTGCACAGTGTGC
Source organism: Aquarana catesbeiana (assembly GCF_042186555.1). Classification (NCBI taxonomy): domain Eukaryota; kingdom Metazoa; phylum Chordata; class Amphibia; order Anura; family Ranidae; genus Aquarana; species Aquarana catesbeiana. Next base: position 106,421,323 of record NC_133324.1, on the reverse strand, counting down.
ACCTAAAGCTACCTGAAAAAAATTGGTGGTGTTCTTCTGATCCTATTAGTACCACAGTCAGGCAGCTGCAGTATTTACAGTTAGTGTAGTGTGTTCTCTGCACAGTGTGCACCTAAAGATACCTGAAGACAATTGCTGTTGTTCTGATCCTATTAATACCACAGGCAGGCAGCTACAGTATTTACAGTTAGTGTACTGTGTCCTCTGCACAGTGTGCACCTAAAGCTACCTGAAGAAATTTGCTGGTGTTCTTCTGATCCTATTAGTACCACAGGCAGGCAGCTACAGTATTTACAGTTAGTGTACTGTGTCCTCTGCACAGTGTGCACCTAAAGCTACCTGAAGACAATTGCTGTTCTTCTGATCCTATTAGTACCACAGGCAGGCAGCTGCAGTATTTACAGTTAGTGTACTGCGTCCTCTGCACAGTGTGCACCTAAAGCTACCTGAAGACAATTGCTGTTCTTCTGATCCTATTAATACCACAGGTAGGCAGCTACAGTATTTACAGTTAGTGCACTGTGTCTTCTGCACAGTGTGCACCTAAAGCTCCCTGAAGAAAATTTCTGGTATTCTTCTGATCCTATTAGTACCACAGACAGGCAGCTGCAGTATTTACAGTTAGTGTACTGTGTCCTCTGCACAGTGTGCACCTAAAGCTACCTGAAGACAATTGCTGTTGTTCTAATCCTATTAATACCACAGGGAGGCAGCTATAGAATTTACAGTTAGTGTACTGTGTCCTCTGAACAGTGTGTACCTAAAGCTACCTGAAGAAAATTGGTGGTGTTCTTCTGATACTATTAGTACCACAGTCAGGCAGCTGCAGTATTTACAGTTAGTGTACTGTGTCCTCTGCACAGTGTGCACCTAAAGCTACCTGAAGACAATTGCTGTTGTTCTAATCCTATTAATACCACAGGCAGGCAGATGCAGTATTTACAGTTAGTGTACTGTGCCCTCTGCACAGTGTGCACCTAAAGCTACCTGAAGAAATTTGCTGGTGTTCTTCTGATCCTATTAGTACCACAGGCAGGCAGCTACTGTATTTACAGTTAGTGTACTGTGTCCTCTGCACAGTGTGCACCTAAAGCTACCTGAAGAAAATTGGTGGTGTTCTTCTGATCCTATTAGTACCACAGGCAGGCAGCTGCAGTATTTACAGTTAGTGTACTGTGTCCTCTGCACAGTGTGCACCTAAAGCTACCTGAAGACAATTGCTGTTGTTCTGATCTCTGTTAATACCACAGGCAGGCAGCTACAGTATTTCCAGTTATGCCCTGTACACACGATAGGATTTTCCAATGAAAAATGTATGATAGGACCTTGTTGTCGGAAATTCCGACCGTGTGTAGGCTCCATCACACATTTTCCATAGGAATTTCCGACACACAAAGTTTGAGAGCTTGCTATAAAATGTTCCGACAACAAAATCCGTTGTCGGAAATTCCGATCGTGTGTACACAAATCCGACGCACAAAGTGCCATGCATGCTCAGAATAAATTAAGAGACGAAAGCTATTGGCTACTGACCCATTTATAGTCCCGACGTACGTGTTTTACGTCACCGCGTTCAGAATGATCGGAATTTCCAACAACTTTGTGTGACCGTGTGTATGCAAGACACGTTTGAACCAACCTCCGTCGGAAAAAATCCATGGATTTTGTTGTCGGAATGTCTGATCAATGTCCTACTGTGTGTACAGGGCATAAGTGTACTGTGTCATTTGCACAGTGTGTACATAAAGCTACCTGAAGAAATTTGCTGGTGTTCTTCTGATCCTATTAGTACCACAGGCAGGCAGCTACAGTATTTACAGTTAGTGTACTGTGTCCTCTGCACAGTGTGCACCTAAAGCTACCTGAAGACAATTGCTGTTGTTCTGATCCTGTTAATACCACAGGCAGGCAGCTACAGTATTTACAGTTAGTGTACTGTGTCCTCTGCACAGTGTGCACCTAAAGCTACCTAAAGAAAATTGGTGGTGTTCTTCTGATCCTATTAGTACCACAGGCAGGCAGCTGCAGTATTTACAGTTAGTGTACTGCGTTCTATGCACAGTGTGCACCTAAAGCTACCTGAAAACAATTGCTGTTCTTCTGATCCTATTAATACCACAGGCAGGCAGCTGCAGTATTTACAGTGAGTGTACTGTGTCCTCTGCACAGTGTGCACCTAAAGCTACCTGAAGACAATTGCTGGTGTTCTAATAATACTACAGGCAGGCAGTTGATTCTGCTAGCTGCAGTATAAGTATATTTATACATCCTCAGACTTGGTAGAGTAGATGAGCAAGCCGTCCTCATCCTCCTCATCCTCTCTCACCCAGGCTCAGGGTACTTTGGCAAAGCAGCTGCCAACGCGGCCTCTTCCCTTGGCTCAATAGCATCAGTCACCCATTCCCTAGCCCCACCATGTCCTCCTGAGGAGTCCCTCGAACTGTTTGACCACAGTGTTGGGTACAGGAGGATGCCCAGCGTTTTGAAGCTTCCGATGATGGTACCCAGCTAGAGGGAGGCAGTATCTCGCATGGCCAAAACATCACCCACTTGGGCATCACATGTTGACCAGACGTATGTTCGTTGGCGAGCGTACCTAAAGACCCACACCAAAGAACAAAGCGGACCTCTCCTTGCTCCTCATCAGCTGGGATCTCCAACCCCACTATACCTTCAGTCCTCTCTGAAACCTGCACTGAGAGGAATGAAGGTGTAGAATTAGGTGTGTCACAGCCAAATACTTGCGGGCAATCTGCTATCGGTACACCGACGTCAGATTGTACCAGGCAAATTTTCCTGCCCCAGCTGCTGCACCGCTGAAAGAAGTTCGCTCCCAGCCATCCACATGCCCAGCGGTTGAATGCTAGCTTGGCTAAATTGCTAGCACTTCAACTGCTGCATTTTCAGTTGGTAGACTTTGCCCCCTTCCGTGAGTTTGTGGAATATGCGGTTCCTCAGTGGCAGGTTCCCAAACGCCACTTTTTCTCACGGAAGGCTTTTCCGGCTCTCTACCGGCATGTGGAAGGCAATGTCTTGGCCTCGCTGGACAGGGCGGTCAGCGGTAAGGTGCATATTACCGTTGACTCATGGTCCATCAGGCATGGACAGGGATGTTACCTATCATTCACCGCGCACTGGGTGACTCTTCTGGCTGCTGGGAAGGATGCAGGACAGGGTGCAGTAGTGTTGGAGGTTGTTCCACCACCATGCCTCCAATATTCTACTAGTGGTGATTCTGCCACACCTCTCTCCTCCACCCCCTCCTCTTCTTCTTCCTCCATGGCCTCTTCCTGTGCTGATTTGTCTTCGGAACCAGCGGTGCTCTGTAGGCGTTGAAGGGGCTACGCAAGCATGTAGGCAAAAAGATGCCATGCGGTGCTTGAGCTGGTGTGCTTGGGGGACAGAAGCCACACTGGGGCAGAGATTCTGTCAGCTCTGCAGGGGCAGGTTCAGAGGTGGTTGAAGCCACGCCAGCTTAAGCCAGGTATGGTGGTTTTCGACAATGGCACCAACCTCCTCTCCGCCCTCCGACAGGGACAACTGACCCATGTGCCCTGTTTGGCTCACGTCCTTAACTTGGTGGTGCAGCGGTTCTTGGGCAGGTACCCGGGCTTACAGAATGAGGCAGGCCAGGAAAGTCTGTGTGCATTTCCGCAGGTCATATAATGCCAGTGCTCAGCTGGCTGACCTCCAAAAGTAATTTAACCTGCCCAAGAACCACCTAATCTGTGACATGCCCACCAGGTGGAACTTAACATTAGCCATGCTGCAGCGGCTGCACACGCAGCACAGGCCCATTAATGAGTACCTATACGACTATGGCACCAGGACAGGGTCAGGGGAGCTTGTTTTTTTTCCCCACGCCAGTGGGCTATGATCAGGGATGCATGCACTGTCCTGTCACCATTTGAGGAGGCCACGAGGATGGTGAGCAGTGACAGTGCATGCATCAGTGACACTGTCTCTCTTGTCCACCTGTTGGAGCACACGCTGCGTGGAATAATGGACAGGGCACTTGAGGCAGAACAGAGGGGGGCAGAGGAGAACTTCCTTAGCTCTCAAGGCCCCCTTTATCCAGACAGTGTTCCTGCATGCCCGCCGATCACAGGAAGAGGAGGAGGATTGTGTCAGCATGGAGGTGGAGCCTGGCACTCAGCATCAGCAGCAGTCTTCATGGGATCATTTACAGTCCGAAGAAACCCATGGACTTGTACGTGGCTGGGAGGAGGTGGCTGCGGATCATGTCGTCCTTAGTGAATTAGAGGACTCTGGACCGAATGCCTCAGCAAACCTACGCTGCATGGCCTCCCTAATCCTGCAAAGCCTGCAGAAGGATCCTCGCATTTGTGGTATCAAGGGGAGGGATGATTACTGGCTGGCAACCCTCCTTGATCCACATTACAAGGGTAAGGTTGCGGACCTTATCTTACCGTCGCAGAGGGAACAGAGGATGAAACATCTTCGGGAGGCCTTGCAGAAAGGTTTGTGCAACGCGTTTCCAGAGCCTGGGAGGTTACAATTTCCTGGTCCTCCTGGACAACATGTTGCTGAGGCTTCGGTCAGTCACAGAAGGAGCAGTGGAGAAGGTGGCCGTCTGACCGATGCATTCAGACAATTTTTTGGTCCGCAGCCCCAAGGTCTGATCGGTTCCAGCAACCATCGCCAGCGTCTGATTCACATGGTGCAGGATTACCTAGGGGCAAGATCAGACTTAGACACCTTTTCCACCAAAAATCCTCTGGGTTACTATGTCTTGAGGATGGATCCCTGGCTGCTGGAGGCTTTGTTACCGATCACAGGGTGCACCTGTCCACCGAATTGGTGGATCGGCTGACCTTTATAAAAATGAATCAGTCTTGGATCACCAGCTACCAAGCACCTGATGCTGATGTAATTGATTGATTTTTTTTTTATGTCAGATCCCTTCAAGACTGCCTATGCTGATGCTGAGTGACTATCCTGTTATGCTGAGTGACAATCCTCTTCCTCCTCAATTTTCATGCTGATAGCTTGTAAGAACATTTTTGGTTCTGGGCACCGCCACCAGTGGCTAAGGCCCAATTTTTCTGCCCCTGTTTAACAGGGGCGTGTAATTACAATTTTTGATGCAATACTTTGCAGCAGGGCTCATTCCTGCGCTCCAACTATAGTATCCATGAGGGGTTGCAGTGTTGTGGTACCAGCACCAGTGCCCAAGGCCCAATTTTTCAGCCCCTGTTTAACAGGGGCGTATAATTACAATTTTTGATGCAATACTTTGCAGCAGGGCTCATTCCTGTGCTCCAACTATAGCATCTGTGAGGGGTTGCAGTGTTGTGGCAATTTTTTTGCCCCTGTTTAACAGGGGCGTGTAATTACAATTTTTGATGAAATACTTTGCAGCAGGGCTCTTTCCTGCGCTCCAACTAGAGTATCTGTGAGGGGTTGCAGTGTTGTGGCACCAGCACCAGTGCCCAAGGCCCAATTTTTCAGCCCCTGTTTGATAGGGGCATGTAATTACAATTTTTGATGCAATACTTTGCAGCAGGGCTCATTCCTGCGCTCCAACTAGAGTATCTGTGAGGGGTTGCAGTGTTGTGGCACCAGCACCAGTGTCCAAGGCCCAATTTTTCAGCCCTTGTTTAATAGGGGCATGTAATTACAATTTTTGATGCAATACTTTGCAGCAGGGCTCATTCCTGCGCTCCAACTAGACTATTTGTGAGGAATTGCAGTGTTGTGGCACCAGCACCAGTGTCCAAGGCCCAAATTTTCAGCCCCTGTTTAACAGGGGCGTATAATTACAATTTTTGATGCAGGGCTCATTCCTGCACCCCAACTATAGCATCTGTGAGGGGTTGCAGTATTGTGGCACTAGTGCCTAAGGCCCAATTTTTCTGCCCCTGTTCAATAGGGACATGTAATTACAATTCTTGATCTAATATTTCACAGCAGTTCCCATTCCTGCGCCCACCAAGAGTAACTGTGAGGGCTTACAGTGTTGTGGCAACACCATCACCACCAAAGGCCCAATTTTTCTGCCCCTGTTTAACAGGTGCATGTAATTACAATTCTTGATCTAATATTTCTCAGTGCTCAGTTTGAAGCTGTGGAGCTTGGTGACTCAGTCTGAGCGTGCTCAGTCTGAAGCTGTGGAGCTTGGTGTAAGTGGAGCTGGATTAAGTGGGAGTTAAAAACAAGAGTTTAAAACAGGAGGTTATAACAGGGGTCATAGTACCTGTGTAGTGTGAGTATCTGAGTGTTGTCTGAGTAGTGTGTGTGGATCGTTAGTACTTGTGTATTGTGTACCTGTGTATTGTCTTGTCGTGTACCTGTGTATTGTCTTGAGTATTAGTGCCAGGAAGCTAGTTGTTAGGTAATTTGGACAGGGTAAAATCCCCAAATCCTCACCAAATTTAATAGGTACGATGCCCGGTGGGTGTGGAGAGGCGACTCTTTGTACATCTTGCCGCATGTATGCGTTCCTTGATCATCCGATCGAGGGCGAATACTGCTGTGCAAAATGTAAGCACATTGTTTCCCTGGAAGCCCAGGTTCTGAATCTGGGGAAGCAACTGTCAGCACTGAGAAGTCCCTCCATACTAAAGGTGAGCCAGGAACGTACACGGCAGGTGCCGGCAGGGGCCAGCACAGAGGCGGGTGGAGACAAAGAGGTGCAGGCACTAGCAAAGAGTAGATGGGTGACAGTCAGGAGGGGTAGAGGGGGAAGTGCCAGGGAGGCCGATCCAGGACTGGAGCATCCCAATAAGTACGCTCCATTGAGTGACATTGGTGTAACCAGTCAGGGACCAGCACTGCTGGAGATGAGGGACTCTCCTAGCTGCCAGGGGAAGAACTCCTCCAGTGAGAGTGGGGGGGCAGCAAAGGGAAAGGAAAGACAGATTCTGGTGGTAGGGGACTCAATTCTTAGAAGGACAGAGAGGGCAATCTGTAACCAAGACCTGAAGCGCCGAACAGTATGTTGTCTACCGGGCGCTCGGGTTCGGCACATCACGGATCTTGTGGACAGATTACTGGGAGGGGCTGGGGAAGACCCGGCTGTCATGGTGCACGTTGGCACCAATGACAAAGTCAGAGGCAGATGGAGTGTCCTAAAGAACGATTTTAGGGACTTAGGAGCTAAATTGAGGAAAAGGACCTCCAAGGTAATGTTCTCAGGAATACTACCGGTACATCGAGCCACACCAGAGAGGCAGAGGGAGATTAGGGAAGTAAACAAGTGGCTGAAGAGCTGGTGTAGTAAGGAGGGGTTTGGGTTCCTGGAGGACTGGGCCGACTTCTCAGTCGGTAACCGGTACTATAGAAGGGACGGACTGCACCTAAATGAGGAGGGTGCAGATCTGCTGGGAATGAAGATGGCCAAAAAGTTAGAGGGGTTTTTAAACTAGGCGATGGGGGGGAGGGTCCAGAGACAGTGATAGCCAGCGCGGAAGATATTCCAGAGGGTAGTATTGGGGGCATTAGTGGTAGGTTAACCAAAGCACAAAAACACAAGGTGAGTATAGTAGCAAGTCCAAGTTGCAATCTTGAAACACCCAATACGAGGACAATATGCGACCGGTCTAAACTATGTGGCATGTTCACCAATGCCAGGAGCCTGGCGGACAAGATGGGTGAACTAGAGATACTGTTGTACAAGGAGGATTTGGATTTTGTGGGAATTTCAGAGACCTGGTTCAACAGCTCTCATGATTGGCTGGCAAACATTCAAGGGTATACCCTATACCGCAAGGACAGAGAGGGTAAAAAAGGGGGAGGGGTATGCCTATATATCAAGAATAATGTACAAGTGAATGTGAGAGATGACATCACTGAGGGGGCTAGGGAGGAGGTGGAATCTTTATGGGTAGAGCTCCAAAGGGATGAAGCTAAGGGGAAAATAATACTGGGAGTATGCTATAGGCCCCCTAACCTGAGGGAGGAAGTGGAGATGGATCTCCTATCACAAATTGGATTAGCAGCAAGGATGGGAAGTGTTATCATAATGGGGGATTTTAATTATCCAGACATAGACTGGGCGGAGGGAACCGTGCATTCATTTAAGGCTCGCCAGTTCCTTAGTGTCTTGCAGGACAATTTTATGGGTCAGATGGTAGACGCACCAACTAGAAATAAAACATTACTAGATCTACTGATTACCAACAATACAGACCTGATAACAGATGTGGAAATACGGGGCAATTTAGGTAACAGCGATCACAGGTCAATTAGTTTCAGTATAAATCACACAAATAGGAGACATGAAGGGAACACAAAGACACTGAATTTCAAAAGAGCTAACTTCCCTAAACTACAAACCTTGCTAAAAGGCATAAATTGGGATAAAATATTAGGAACAAAGAATACAGAGGAGAGATGGGTTTGCTTTAAGAGCATATTAAATAAGGGCATTAGCCAATGTATCCCATTGGGTAATAAATTTAAAAGAGCGAACAAACATCCTGGATGGCTTAACTCCAATGTAAAAATGCATATAAAAGCAAAGGAGAAGGCCTTCAAAAAATACAAGGTTGAGGGATCATCCACAGCATTCAGAATTTATAAAGAATGCAATAAGAAATGTAAGGGTGCAACTAGGTTGGCTAAGATAGAACATGAAAGACACATAGCGGAGGAGAGCAAAAAAAATCCCAAGAAATTCTTTAAGTATGTAAACAGTAAAAAAGGGAGGACAGACCATATTGGCCCCATAAAGAATGAGGAAGGACATCTGGTTACAAAGGATGGGGAGATGGCAAAGGTATTGAATTTATTCTTCTCCTCAGTCTTCACGAGTGAATCGGGGGGCTTCAGTAACCAAAACTGCAGTGTTTATCCTCATGACACAACACAGGAAGCACCTACATGGTTAACAGAGGACGGAATTAAAATTAGACTTGAGAAACTTAACATTAATAAATCACCGGGACCAGATGGCTTGCATCCGAGGGTACTTAGGGAACTCAGTCAGGTGATTGCCAGACCGTTGTTCCTAATTTTTACAGACAGTCTATTGACTGGAATGGTACCAGCTGATTGGAGAAAAGCCAATGTAGCACCAATATTTAAAAAGGGCCCAAAAAACATCCCTGGGAATTACAGACCAGTTAGCCTAACATCAATAGTATGTAAACTCTTGGAGGGGATGATAAGGGACTATATACAAGATTTTAGTAATAAGAATGATATCATTAGCAGTAATCAGCATGGATTCATGAGGAATCGTTCTTGCCAAACCAATCTATTAACCTTCTATGAGGAGGTGAGTTGCCATCTAGATAAAGGAAGGCCCGTAGACGTGGTGTATCTGGATTTTGCAAAAGCATTTGACACAGTTCCCCATAAACGTTTACTGTACAAAATAAGGTGCGTTGGCATGGACCATAGGGTGAGTACATGGATTGAAAACTGGCTACAAGGGCATGTTCAGAGGGTGGTGATAAATGGGGAGTACTCAGAATGGTCAGGGGTGGGTAGTGGGGTTCCCCAGGGTTCTGTGCTGGGACCAATCCTATTTAATTTGTTCATAAACGACCTGGAGGATGGGATAAACAGTTCAATCTCTGTATTTGCAGACGATACTAAGGTAAGCAGGGCAATAACTTCTCCGCAGGATGTGGAAATCTTGCAAAAAGACCTGAACAAATTAATGGGGTGGGCGACTACATGGCAAATGAGGTTCAATGTAGAAAAATGTAAAATAATGCATTTGGGTGGCAAAAATATGAATGCAATCTATACACTGGGGGGAGAACCTCTGGGGGAATCTAGGATGGAAAAGGACCTGGGGGTCCTAGTGGATGATAGGCTCAGCAATGGCATGCAATGCCAAGCTGCTGCTAATAAAGCAAACAGAATATTGGCATGCATTAAAAGGGGATCAACTGCAGAGATAAAACGATAATTCTCCTGCTCTACAAGACTCTGGTCCGCCCGCACCTGGAGTATGCTGTCCAGTTCTGGGCACCAGTCCTCAGGAGGGACGTACTGGAAATGGAGCGAGTACAAAGAAGGGCAACAAAGCTAATAAAGGGTCTGGAGGATCTTAGTTATGAGGAAAGGTTGTGAGCACTGAACTTATTCTCTCTGGAGAAGAGACGCTTGAGAGGGGATATGATTTCAATTTACAAATACTGTACTGGTGACCCCACAATAGGGATAGAACTTTTTCGCAGAAGAGAGTTTAATAAGACTCGTGGCCACTCATTACAATTAGAAGAAAAGAGGTTTAACCTTAAACTACGTAGAGGGTTCTTTACTGTAAGAGCGGCAAGGATGTGGAATTCCCTTCCACAGGCGGTGGTCTCAGCGGGGAGCATTGATAGCTTCAAGAAACTATTAGATAATCACCTGAATGACCGCAATATACAGGGATATGTAATGTAATACTGACACATAATCACACACATAGGTTGGACTTGATGGACTTGTGTCTTTTTTCAACCTCACCTACTATGTAACTATGTAACTATTTCACAGCAGGGCCCGTTCCAGTGCCCACCAAAAGTAACTGTGAGGGCTTACCGTGTTGTGGCAACACCAACACCTAAGGCCCCAATTTCTGCAGAGTATATAGGGCAGGCCCCTACTTTCAAACATCCAACTTACAAACGACTCAAACTACTTGCAAAAGGAAAGAGAAAACAGGAAGTAAGATGAAATTTACCCCTAGGAAAGGGAAATTCTCTTCTGTAAGATTTAATATGGGAAAAACTTGTCTCCTCTTCACTGATGCTTTATCACCAATCCTTGTTTCAATAAAAACCCCAAATTTTCCTTGTCAAAAGAAGTTTATTGAGTATACAATGTTATAAAGATACATAAAGTAAGTTTACAAGGATCTATAAAGTAAGCTCATTGTTTTACAGTAGGGTTTATATAGGTAAATATCATGAAATTTCAAATATTAAACATTGGGTTCAAGTAAACCTAAATTAAAGATATATATAATTTCCTTAGTTACTTTTGTAGGTATTTAAATGATTTATACCTACTATACATATTGTTTACAAGTAGAGTGTATATAGGTCAAATAAATTCTGATAATGAGCTTTAATCGTAAGGTGGAGAAAAGGAAAGAGAAAGAAGAAAAAGGGTTGAAAGGTAGAGGTATGGTCCACAAGGTTGTCCCGCTCGTCAGTTTATTATTCTTTTTAGTTCTCTTTGAAGCCTTAGAATGGGTGTCTCTGTAAGTCATTTAATCTGTTACCATGGCAACAGGACAGAGTCATTGAAGTTTGACAGGAACTGTTGTTTTATCCAAGGATGCCAAAGTTTTTCAAATTTTGGAATTTGATTTTGATCGATGGCTACCATCTTAGCATGGGACATTGTATTATTCATTCTGTGAATTGTTTCTGCTAGTACCAATGTAGGAGATTTCCATGCCTTGGCCACTGTTTGTTTTGCAGCCGTTATTAGTTGGATCATTAGTTTGAATTGAGAGAGTGTTAACGATTCCGGTTTTAGATTAAGTAAAGTTAAATATGGATCTGGTTGTATTATTTTTTTAAATATTTTAGATGCAATCACGAAGACTTCCTTCCAGAAGGTTTGGATTACTGGGCACGTCCACCATATGTGTAAATATGTGCCTATTTCTGGGCATCCTCGAAAACAAAGAGCTGAGGTATTAGGTGAATATTTTGCCACTCTAGCGGGTACAAGGTACCAGCGAGTTAGGACTTTATAATTTGTCTCCAGTGCTAAGATGTTGGGTGAAGATGACTTAGATGTGAGCCATATGTTAGACCAGTCCGTGTCTTCTAAAGTTCGTCCCAGGTCCTCCTCCCACCTCTGAACGTAAGAGGGTCTATTAAGATTTGCTACTCCATATAATTGATTATAAAGTGATGAAATTGTACCTTTAGCAAATGGGTCTTTTGTACAGATTGATTCAAAAATGGATAATTGGGATAATGGTGTATCCCCCTTTAGGAATGGTGTATAGAAATTTTTGATTTGGAGATATCTAAATATCTCAGAGTTTGGTAGATCATATTTTTCTCTAAGCGATGGGAATGAAAGGAATGATTTAGATGCTATGAAGTCATTTAGTGTCTGAATGCCTGATGTTGTCCAAGCTTTAAAAGAATTTGGGTAGATCCATGCCGGATAAAAGGCCGGATTTCTGATAAAAGAAAGAAGAGGATTGTGTGGAGATTGTAACTGATATTTGGTTTTTAGTTTATCCCAGAGAGATAAGAAGTGTTTAGTTATGGGATTATGAATTTTAAAGCGGTCTTTAGGATCAAGCCATAATAAATTTGATATTAATAGAGGGTCATTTTCTGAAGCCTCTATAAATACCCATAATGGGATTTCCTGTTTTGCATGGTATTTGGACAGACTGGCCAAATGTGCTGCTCTGTAGTAGTTAGTAAAATTAGGGTATCCCAGGCCTCCTTTATTTTTGGGAAGATGTAGTGTGTGTATAGGTATACGTGGTTTAGAAGAGCCCCATATAAACGAAGTTGCTCTTTTTTGTACTATTCTCAAAAAATAGGAAGGAATTGGAATAGGGAGGACTCTGAATAGATAAAGCAATTTGGGTAGAATAGTCATTTTGATTGCATTAATCTTCCCCATCCAGGATAAAGGAAGTTGCGACCATTGTTTTATTAGATTTGTGATCTGTCTTAATACAGGAGGATAATTGGTTGAGAATAAGTCAAAATGAGATGCTGTTAAATGAATTCCAAGATATGGGATTGATTTTTCTGCCCATGTGAATGGGAGTGTAGCCCTAGCCGGGATCAATTCCATGTTTGTGAGTGAAATATTAAGCACTAGGCATTTCTTAGGATTAATCATAAGGCCGGATAGGGCTGCAAATCCATCAAGAGCTGGTATTAAGTTAGGACCAGAGACCTGTGGTGATGATAGAAAAAGTAATATATCGTCTGCAAATATACATAATTTGTGTGTAATACCTCCTACTTCAATACCAGTTATAGTTTGTTCTGATGTATTGGGCAATGGGTTCAAGTATAAGGGCAAATAATAAGGGAGATAATGGGCAACCCTGTCGGGTACCTCTTTCGATATTAAAGGCTTCAGATTTGTATCCAGCATATTTTATATAGGCTTTGGGTTTATTATATAATGCTTTGATCCATGTTAAAAAGTGGGGTCCAAAACCCCATTTTTGTAATGAATATTGCATATATTGCCAGGATACTGTGTCAAATGCCCTCTTAATATCGAGAGATAGAAAACATAAAGGGATTTTCCGTTTTTTAGCAATATGTGCCAATAACACTGCCCTGCGTATATTATCGCCTGCCTGTCTATTTGGCATGAAGCCTACTTGATCTCTATGTATTAACTTTCCTATAATGCTATTGAGGCGTTTTGCTATTATTTTTGCTAATAATTTAATATCGAGGTTTAACAGAGAGATAGGCCGATAATTCACTCAGGAAGTATCATCAGAAAGGGGTTTTGGGATCATACAAACAATTGCCATTAGTGTTTCTTGCCGAAAAGAATGTCCATCTAGAAGTTTGTTAAAAGTTTTAGTGAGAATGGGAGAGAGTATTTCTGAGAAGGTTTTATAGTATAAAGCCGAGTAGCCGTCTGGGCCTGGTCTTTTGTTAAGTTTTAGGTCTTTTATGGCATTAGCAACTTCATCTATAGTTATAGGCTCATCCAAACTGCTTTTTTGATTCTGAGATAACTCAGGTAAGGTTATTTTTGAGAAGAAGGATTCAGCCTCTGTAGGATTAAATTCATTGTTTGTCTTGTATAAAGTTGCGAGATGTGAGTGAAATTTATGGACTATTTTAACTGGATTACAAGTGTAAACATTTTTTGATAATTTCAAACGTATTGGTTTGAAAGATTTGTTAGTTGAATTTAATGCCCGAGCCAAATATGTACCTGGTTTGTTTGTATTCATGTAGAAATTGTGTTTGGAGCGTTTGAGGGATTTATCAACTGGCTCAGTGAGAAATAGATCGTATTCCAATCTAGATTTTTCCAGAAGAGATTTTGTACTCTGAGATGGATTATCTTGAAATGATATGTAGGCTGCATTAAAATTGAGTTCTAGTTTTTTTGCTAGATTTTTGCGTTCCCGTTTAAATAGTGCCATTTGTCTTTGTATTGTACCACGCAAGACAGGCTTATGAGCTTCCCACAGTGTTATTGGGGAGATGTCTGTTGTATTATTAATTGATATGTATTCCTTTAAAGCTTGTTCAATGGCCATCTGATGTAGTGGGTGTTTGAGCATTATGTCTGGTAAGTACCACGTTGGGTCATGCGCTTTTGGTATGGCTGAGGCTATAGTAGTGTATACTGCATTATGGTCAGACCACGGAATCGGAATTATGCAATAATTTCTGGTATCATTCCTATTGTTAGAAAAATATGATCTATTCTGGTGAAGGTTTGATGAGGGTGCGAGAAATAAGTGAATTTATTTTTCATTGGGTTACTTTCTCTCCATGAATCTACCAGATTGTATTTGGAAAGAAGTTGAGAAAAAGGTAATCTAGAGGTTATTTTGGATGGCGTAAAAGGTGATTTATCTAGAAATGGGAGGAGGACCTGGTTCGAATCCCCACACATTATCACTGTTCCTATTTTGTGTGTATTAATCACTTGTAATATATGTGAGAGGAATGGTGTAGGTTGTTTGTTAGGAGCGTAGTAGGAAATCACCGTGATTGCTGTATCCATTATATAACCCATGAGTATCAGGTATCTACCTTCTGGGTCTTTAATTTCTGATGATAAGGTGAATGGTGTGGATCGGTGAAATGCAATTAGAGTTCCCCTTTGCTTGGTACAGCCAGAAGCCATGTAAATTTGTTGATAAAAAGGAGAAATATATTTTGGAGTAGAATCTTTGGTGAAGTGTGTTTCTTGGAGGCATACTATGTGAGCCTTCTTGTTATGGAAAGTACGGAAGGCTTTGGTCCTTTTTTGAGGGACATTTATTCCCTGAACATTCAGGGAAAGTATATTCAGTGGTGCCATGGCAATAGATCAAATAGTTTTGACTTACTTTTTGTTATGCAGAGCTGACTGCGCAGATCAACCTGTGTGGACTGAAGAGATGAATAGATAGAAAAGAAACCAGTGAATTCTGGAGTAAAGAGTAAACAAAAAATGAGATTAGATGATACATTGTATAAATTATTTTTTGCAAATAATCACGATTTACCCGTGAAAGAGAATAAATATCTCTCTCAGGGGAATAAGTGCCTTCGTCACACTCCCACATAATATGGTTGGGAGAATGAGGAGGGCTAATGGGGGTACACGGATCTTCCGCTTACAGGAGAGAAGTGCTATGTCAAAAGACATCAAAATGATGTTTCATTAATTGGAGTGCAGAATATAGTTTTTGTTGAAATTATTTATTCCAGGGTGGTTGTATATGGTTAGTTTTGCCCTAGGCTAAATAATTCAGTTAGAAAGGTACTGTTAATAACTTTGGTATTGATGAAGATAGTTTGAATTATTTTGGGATTTTAACCCTTTTAGAGTAAACAATTACATATTTTATTCATATGTAACTGTTTAGATATGTTAACTCATAAAATTTAGGTTGTATTGCTTCAGATTAGAATAAACAAAAACATAATTCTAGGAACTAGTTAGGTAATAATATATTTGTTTTAAGAAAAGAAAGAAAAAGCTTCCATTACTTCTGGATTATTGAACATATTTGTCCTAAAAAGTAATAAATCTATTATTATTACCTGATAATATATAACTGAACAAGAATTTCCTTATTTCACTTATATATTCTAAGGCTATATGAATCAGAAGTAATAAGAAATATAACTGGAATGTAACATGATCCCACACAGTGTGTAACTATCAGAATGCAGTTACATTCAGTTATAAATACAGGTTTTTTATAGAGAACCATCTCTTAGTATAATAAATGAAGAGATATCAGGAATTAGGATGTCAGTCCATTGAATCTTCTTGGTCCATGGATGATGTGGCATAACGGCCTCTTTTGTGAGAATGATGATTCCCATTTTGTTCTGAAATTTTCTGGGTGCTGCCTGAAGGTGAAGATGATGCCATTTTTCTGCGTGTGGAAGTGTTGCTGCTTGTGGGTTCTGTCAGATTTAATTTTAAAAGGGTTTGTTGTAGTTCATCTGCTGATCTGCTTCTGTAAATTGTACCTTGGTAGTTAAATCTGGCTGAAAAGGGGAAGCCCCATTGATACATAATGTTGTGGCGTTGCAGTTCCATTAGTTGGGGTTTCATGGATCGTCTTTTAGTAATAGTAAGTTGGGATAGGTCAGCAAAAATTTGATAATTGTGTCCATGAAAATTAAGTTCCTTTTTTTCTCTTGCAGCAATTAGTATTTGTTCTTTCGTTCTGTAATAATGAAATTTTGTGATTATATCACGTGGGGGTCCATCTTTCTTTTTGGCTGTGAGGGCTCTGTGTACTCTGTCCAGTTCTAAACGTTCAATAGGGATATCTGGCTTTAGTTCTTGTAATAGAGCAGTAATAGTAGATTGCAGGTCTGTCACAGTTTCAGGTATTCCCCTTATGCGCAAGTTTGAACGTTTGGCTCTATTTTCGTAATCTTCGAGCTTAGTTTGAAGTATTAAATTCTCTTTTTTTAATTGTTCCACTTCTGTTATATTTTCTTGGGTTGTAATTTCAATTTCATCCATTTTTATTTCTAAGGCTGCGGTGCGGTTTCCCAGCTCTCTTATTTCTTTGGTTAGGCTTTTTGTTATTTGGTCTGAGGTTTGTTTTAAAGCCTTATGAAGCATCTTTTCAAATTGTAATAATATTACTGGGGATACTGAGGAGGCTTGTGGAGAAGTTTGTGAGAGGATTTGTTCTGTATCTGACTCAAATGGAGAGTCTTGCTGTGACATTTTCTGTCTGTGAGAGCGCCCTGATGCTGTATCTTGCGAGGTGACTGGAGCTGCTTCAGCTGCAGTGAGTGCCTGTGAGCTCTTTGTGAGGTGATTTTTATTTCTGCCACGGTTTCCTCCCAGTACCATATTTCCTGCCCAAACTTTCACAGTTTGTTCCCAGGGGCAAAAAGGTTCAAATGGATACCTTCTGAGTCTGCAGGCTCCGCTTTGTCCTTCTCTTCTCTCCTCAGCGGTGTGGAGCTCTAACAATGCATGTCTGCTCCGCTAGGCTCCGCCTCCTGCCCCCCAAAACCCCAAATTTTCAAAAAACATTTGTCATTGGGACAGAGAGTGAGGTAAATCTTCTGAAGAGGTGCACAGACAGCAAAAAAAATGTTACAGGGGTGATAACCCTTCCCTATGTTTTCCAAAAAGCTTAAAAATAGATTTTTTGGCTGGAGCTACACTTTAAACATGTACCAGTTCAAAATTACAAACAGATTCTACTTAACAACAAACCTACAGTCCCTGTCTTGTTTGCACCGCCTGTATACTGCTGTTCAGAGTATATAGGGCCGGGGGCCCCATGCCTTTCCTTTTTTTAATTTGGGTGCGGGGTTCCCCTTAATATCCATACAAGACCCAAAGGGCCTGGTAATGGACTGGGGAGGGTGGGGGGGTACCCATGTCATTTGTCTCACTGATTTTCATCCATATTGCCGAGACCCGACATTACATTAAAGCAGTTTTAAATGACTTTTATTCCTTTAAAAATGTCATTTTGTGCAGGGGTTGTTCTAAGCACGGGAAACAAGCGCCACTTTACAGGCATACTATAGACACCCCCCAGGTACGATATTTAAAGGAATATTTCACTTTTATTTTTTCACTTTAAGCATCATTAAAATCACTGCCCCCGAAAAAACGGCCGTTTTTAAAACTTTTTTTTGCATTGATACATGTCCCCTGGGGCAGGACCCGGGTCCCCAAACCCTTTTTAGGACAATAACTTGCATATTAGCCTTTAAAATTAGCACTTTTGATTTTGAACGTTCGAGTCGCATAGACTTTAATGGGGTTCTAAAGTTCGCGCAAACTTTCGGTCCGTTCGCAGGTTCTGGTGCGAACCAAACCGAGGGGTGTTCGGCTAATCCCTAGTCAGGAGCCAGATGTCATCTGAAGGTCGACAGTCACTGCACTGTCAAATCCCTAACTATACAGACTCTTTACCAGCTACTGTAGTGTAATGGTCACAGCCAAATAATCAGACCAGTGGTGATATGCAATCTCTACTTTACTTAACAGTGAACTTCAACATAAATTGTACCGGAAATTGTGCGAAACTGGGTATACAGTACAGAACATTAATATGAACAATAAAGGAAGAGGATATAACAATTTCACTGCCTTTCAACTGATGTCCACAAGGTGGCAGCAGCGTGTTCTGAGTCCAATCAACAGATAGAAATGAAAACTTAAGAATCTCACGTGTTCCAAAATAGTAATCGTTCATTCCACAGACTGTGAGCTGAGTGGACCTCCTGCTGACACAAACTTCACGCTGGCACTGCTTTCTACTTGCTTTGGTCAGGGGGTTCTGGTGGCTGGAGATAGGGCCAACTTACTTCATGGACAGCTTCCACCAATGGACTGTAACAGAGTCCTCTCCAGTGACTGGGGCTTGGAAAGTTACTGGATGCTCTTGTGCTCACTGCTGGTGGCCCGCACACCAGACTTAACAGAGGAGGACCCAGCACCTGGGAACAGCTCACTTGCCCAGTCACTGCTGTCCCATCAGGCAGGATCTCTCTGAGCACAGGAAGCTGGGTGGAGCTGACTTTTATATCCCCCCGGGCGTGTCCAGGAGCTCAGAGGATTGTGGGGAGTTGAGTTAAAGAAACCTGCACCAGAATCTGGACAAAAGGGCATCCCACTACACTCCACCCTGCTTGAACTTGCGATTCCAGGCAAGTTTACCGACCAGACAAAGTCCTCCTGTGCAAAATGTTCAGGTGGTTTCCCAAAGTTGTGTCTCTGAGAGCATCTCCGGGGTTGAGGGTTGAGGTTCAGGCTCCTCTTCAGGAGCAGGCAAAGGTACATCTTCACTTTCAGGCATCTCAGTGGACAGTGGGTCAGAGAGCTCCACAGCAGGAGTAGGAATCCGAGCTGGGCAATCATTGGGCTGCCTGGCATTGTCTGTATCTGTAATCTCTCCTTGGAGATTTGGAGGCAACAGTGAAGGGACAGGGAGTAACCACCACTGATTCTCTGCTGGGACTGCTATGGGTGGCTCTGAAACCTGTTCCTCCGGCTCTCTAGATAAGCTTTCAGGCACCTCTACGTAATTTCTAATAGGTTTGAGGAGCCGGCGGTGTAGCCTCCTTGGCCTATCTTGTGTATTTTCTTTCTGGACGTCATAGGCTGGCACTCCTGGAATTGGTTGCTGTAGCACCACTCCGGGCACTTCCTCCCATAGAGTTTGTAGCTTGCCCTGCTGATGGGCACCTTTGTGCCTGATCAAGACCCTGTCTCCCGGCTTCAGGTCATAGACCTCCGTTCCTGACTCTTCTTGTTCCACCCAAGTTCTCTCCTTTACAAACTGTTGGACTTCTGACAGGCGTCGCCTCCACTCTTGAATCCAAGTTGCTGGAGTATACTCCAGATCTTCAGTGGGGACAGCACCCCATAGATCTGTGGGTCCCCAAAGAGTACAGCCAAACATCACGTGGTAAGGAGACCGAGCTGTCGCTGAGTGCACAGTATGATTATACTTCCAAACCACTTCGGCCAAGTAATGGGTCCATCTGGTTCGTTTCTCATGGGCCAGCCCTCTCAACAGTTGTATCAGGGTACGGTTAAACCTCTCGCAGGCTCCGTTACCCTGTGGGTGATATGGGGTCGTATGCGTCTTCTTGACACCTAAGGAGCGACACCACTCCTGGAAGAACTCACTTTCAAAGCAGGGCCCTTGATCTGAATGTATCTTCTGAGGGCAACCATAAGGGAGACAGAAGTGCTTCCACACTGCTTGAGCTGCAGTCTTTGCAGTCTGGTCACGAGTTGGTACAGCTACTGCAAACTTGGTAAAGTGGTCCACCATGACAAGGACATGGCGATGTCCATCTTCCGACATGTCGAGGGTGAGTAGGTCAACTGTCAATACTTCCAATGGGGCAGACGTGTTCCAAGTCATGGGAGGCACCTGGACCTCAGCCCCCTTGGTCACGGAGCATACTGCACATTGCCGACATATCTGATTAATCAACTGGAACAGCCCCACACACATGGCTTGCCTTTTGAACCAGGTGAATGTCTTGTGGACACCCCAATGTCCTGCTTCCACATGGATCTTTTCTGCCACTGGTCGAGCTCTGGCCCGGGACAGTACGACCTGCCAGGTTACCGAAGAGTCATGGGGGAACATTATTCTGCGATACAATATGCCATTTCTCAAGAGGAGGTGTGACCATTCATTCAGCAGTTTTTGTGTTTCTGGTAGCAGTTGTGATCTTTCAATTCTACTGGGCCAGCGCCGTAACTGCATTGCCTTTATGACTGGGGCAATCACAGGGTCATCCTGCGTTTCTGCCCAATTACAATCTTCCAATACCTGGATGAGGTCCACCCGTGGTCTACTCTTAGGTCTAGCCCCCATTAAGGGTGGGATTTCTTCATCTTCGGCCTCTTCATCTGCATCTCGCTGTGGTTGGGCTGAAGAGTACTGTGACAGGGCATCAGCCACGTGTTTCCCCTTTCCAGGGTGGTAATGCAGGGAAAAGTCAAACTTTGCCAGACGTGCTGCCCATCTTTGTTCCAGAGCGCCAAGTTTGGATGTCTGGAGATGTACTAAGGGGTTATTGTCCGTCCAGACTTCGAACTTAGACCCTGTGAAATATTCGGTGAAACGTTCTGTGACGGCCCACACCAGCGCTAACAGTTCCTACTTGAAAGAGCTGTAGTTTGCAGGGTTTCTCTTGGTTGGATGAAGGCTGCGGCTGGCATAAGCAATAACCCATACCCTACCATCTTGCATTTGTGAGAGCACGGCCCCCAGGCCCTGGTTACTGGCATCAGTTTGTAACCGAAAGGGAAGGGAGAAATCAGCAAAGGCCAATACAGGGGCTGACACCAACCATTGTTTTAAGAAGTCAAATGCCTCTTGCTGTTCCAGTCCCCATTCTACCCTCTTGTGACCTCCTTTCTGGTCTACTCCATGTAGTAACTTCTGGATTGGAGCAGCATGATGGGCGTAGTGCTTGATGAAGCGTCGATAGTGCCCCGCTAACCCTAGGAAGGCTCTAACCTCAGTCACTGTTGATGGTGCCTTCCATTCTTGTATTACCTTGATTTTCTCTGGGTTGGGGAGCACACCCTGTTTTGAAATGACATGTCCCAAATATTCAATCTCACTTTTGAACAGGTGGCATTTTTTTGGCTTAAGCTTCAGCCCATACTGATGTAGCCTGGCTAGAACAGCATCGAGGTGGGCGAAGTGTTCCTCGAAGGTGGCAAAGAACACCACGATATCATCAAGATAAATCAAGATGCTATCCAGGTTCATATCCCCAAGACAATGCTCCATTGTCCTCTGGACGGTAGCAGGTGCATTGTTCATCCGAAAGGCATTCTCTTGAACTGCCATAGTCCCATAGGGGTGATGAAAGGAGTTTTTGGTCGATCGGCTTTGGCCACAGGGATCTGCCAATACCCACTGGTGAGATCAAGCGTGGAAAAGAACTTTGCTTTCCCTAGAGCTGTTAGGGACTCTTCAATCCGCGGCAGGGGATAGGCGTCTCCTGTAGTGACAGCATTCAAACGTCTATAATCTACACAGAAGCGGAGGGTGCCATCCTTTTTCCGCACTAATACAACGGGAGCTGCACATGGGCTCTTGCTGTCTTCAATTACGCCTTGTTGCATCATCTGTTCCAACATTTGCTTGACTTCCTGATAAAGGTGAGGGGGTATGCTTCTGTAACGATCCCGGATGGGTGGATTTCCTCCTGTTGAGATCTCATGTTCAATTCCATTGCTACAGCCCAGGTCAAAATCCCCCTGGGAAAACGCCTCTGACCACTTATCCACCAGTTGCCTTACTGCTTCTATCTGGGTGGGTGTGAGTTCCTCAGTGGACAGCTGTAGAAGTGGAAGTATCTGTTCTCCTACCCATGCTGGGTCTGCTCCTGCTGGACATTTGGCAACATTCACTTTAGCTACATAACGTCGTCCGTGAAATTTCTGGAGCTCTATGTGGTCCACTTTGGGAGAAATCACACCTGAAATCAGGGCCAGTTCCACCACTCGTGTCCCTGGGGGCAAGTGAAGTGGGATCATCTTACTGTTCCGCATCCTAACTAGCACAGTGCCTTGACGAACTACTGTGAGAGTTCTAGCAACAAACGGGGCCATATCTGAGGGTAAGGGTTCCACTAGCACTGGGACGCCCTGCAGTCTATGGCATGATCCAACATTCATGGGAAGTACAAGTTCTTTGCAGGGAGGTATTACAATCTCTGTCCCAAAAGGAACCCTCACGACACCAGCCTTTTCATTAATGTTTGCGATACTTGCGTCAGAGCCCTTTAGTGCTGTCAAGGTAAGGAGCAGCTTTCTAACTTCTTTAGGTGGTCCCAGGTGTGTAGGACACCGTTTTAACAGCTCAGGCCTCAGCCCCTGGATTATATTCATGCCCAATATCACCTGCGGTCGACCTTTTCCGGATGCTCGTGTAACCACAACACCTTTTTGGCCAAGGTCCTGTCCCCACAGTTCTACTTTCATCCAGGTAATCCCGACCACTTCTATAGGAAGTTCATTGGCAGCTGTCAGTGAGATCCAGGGGGTATCCTGACTCATTTTCTTCTTTGGGAAGTATCGCTGGAACAAGGGTTCTGGTAGAATGGTGACTTGGGACCCAGTGTCGAAAAGACATTCGACCTCTTGGCCATCGAAGTACCCGTGTACCACAGGACAATCGACCACCATGCTCTCCATGTGTGACGGGGGAGTCATTTTGCTGGGCCGCCCCACTGCTTGACTCCTAGCGGCGGGGCGCTCTGAGTTTAATGGCTTCCTCGGTATTCAATCAGGACAGTCCCTCAAGCGATGTCCCTTTTGTCGACAGCCCCAACATGGAGAGGGTGACCTCTCCCGTCTTGGTCGTCTGCGGGGCAGTGATCGGTTTCTCCATGAAGGGGTGTGTTCCCTTGGCCCCCTTGGATTGTCTCGCTCACGTCTCAGTGTGACAAGTTCTATCTGGAGCTGGGCCATTCCTTCTGTCAGCTTGTGGATGGCCACCTCCCACGGAGCTCTGTGTCCAGTTTGTGGCGGTTTACATGGTTTATCACCTGTGCTGGCCATGAGGACGTCCGTACTGGCATGTCTGGGTTCTGAATATAGGATAGCTGCTTCCAGAATTTCGTGGAATTTTAAGTTTGCGTTACTTCTGTCCTTCTCTTGTAACTTTTCCCTGACTTTGTCAGATAGAAGCCCATCCACAAACTGATCCTTCAGCCACCCATCTGTATCACTCCAGCCAGCACGTCCTGCTCGCCTCCTCTCCTTGCGGCGAATCTCGGCTGCTATATCCTGCAGTTCCAGCGCATACTGCGGAATGGATTCTCCCACTCTCTGCCTTCTACTGATAAAGCGAGCTCTAAGATCCCCTAATGAAACCGTCTGGGTGTACACTGCTTCCAAGTGGCTGATTATCTTGTCTAGGGAGTCCTGGTCCTCTGCTGGAAGGTGTAGGATCAACTTCCTTGCTTCCCCTTCAAGGGCATTAATGGCCAGGTCTGCCTGCTGTGCAGGTGGGAGCCCATATGACCGGATCAAGCCCTGCAACCTCCTAATCCATTCATCTAAATCCTGATCCGGTCCTGTATACTTAGGCAGCTGTTGTGGTAGCAATCCTGCCAGCAGTAGAGAAGCTATGGCAGACTGTTTAACTCCCTCAGTGCCGCTGCGGACTGGCTCTGCCCTTGTGCTGTTCTCCTCATCACTGTTTGACATGGCTGTATCCTGTTCGTGACGCCAAGTGTAGTGTAACGGTCACAGCCAAATAATCAGACCAGTGGTGATATGCAATCTCTACTTTACTTAACAGTGAACTTCAACATAAATTGTACCGGAAATTGTGCGAAACTGGGTATACAGTACAGAACATTAATATGAACAATAAAGGAAGAGGATATAACAATTTCACTGCCTTTCAACTGATGTCCACAAGGTGGCAGCAGCGTGTTCTGAGTCCAATCAACAGATAGAAATGAAAACTTAAGAATCTCACGTGTTCCAAAATAGTAATCATTCATTCCACAGACTGTGAGCTGAGTGGACCTCCTGCTGACACAAACTTCACGCTGGCACTGCTTTCTACTTGCTTTGGTCAGGGGCTTCTGGTGGCTGGAGATAGGGCCAACTCACTTCATGGACAGCTTCCACCAATGAACTGTAACAGAGTCCTCTCCAGTGACTGGGGCTTGGAAAGATACTGCGTGCTCTTGTGCTCACTGCTGGTGGCCCGCACACCAGACTTAACAGGGGAGGACCCAGCACCTGGGAACAGCTCACTTGCCCAGTCACTGCTGTCCCATCAGGCAGGATCTCTCTGAGCACAGGAAGCTGGGTGGAGCTGACTTTTATATTCCCCGGGCGTGTCCAGGAGCTCAGAGGATTGTGGGGAGTTGAGTTAAAGGGACCTGCACCAGAATCTGGACAAAAGGGCATCCCACTACACTACTGAATGCAATCAGTTCCACTGACCAAGCAAAATCGAGCAACAGTGAGGAGACTACATACTGCTTGGGAGTTGGGGAGTAAATTGACCCTGTTTCTTTTCCCTGCATAGGCAAAGGAATTGGATACTGTAAGCTAGTGGTTGAGGTATAGGGGGCTTCAACTGTCACCTCTGACATCACAAAAGGGCCATACATAGGGGTTGATTTACTAAAATTGGAGAGTACAAAATCTGGTGCAGCTGTGCATGGTAGCCAATCAGCTTCTAACTTTAGCTTGTTCAATTAAGCTTTGACAATAAAACCTGGAAGCTGAGCTGTAACAGATTTTGCATTCTTCACTCTCATCAACACAGGAATCCAGTATTTAGTATATGCAGTGCTACGGAAAACTTTCAGAGAATGCAGACTTAATAAAGGAGACTGTGAGAGACTGGACACACTACAGGTGTGGTTAGGAGACAGTAAAGATAATAAAGACACGTTACTGTACATGAGACTGATAGAGTTTATTACCATTACAGCTCCTTTACAAATAAATGCTCCTACTCCTGACTGCTGAGTTCCAGTAAGGTAGAAATGAATTACATGTTTTACTATATTTGTATGGCAGCTAATCAAAGGTGAGTAAGGCGTAAGTTGAATTCTGTTAGCTTGCTATTGTTGAGTTATGCATGTTACTTTTTTTAGTTTAGTGACTAAGCCAGTTATTAGGAAAACAGTAAAATAAAAAAGAGGATGACTGTAAGGTAAAACTTTATTGTCAAGCCAGCATGAGAATTGGTTGCTGTGTCTCTTCACCTGTTTTATATAACACCTGGGTACATCTAATATTACTAGAAGTCATTTTAAATAACGCTCCCCAAAGTCAGAGATACAATGTAAATGCAATAAAATGTCAACATTCCACAAATTACAAACAAACCACGTACAGAGTCATATAAAATAACCATCGAATCAAACAACAAAAATAACCATAATTTGAGTTGGAATAAATAGTCATCTTGAACATAGGTGTGCGCAGGGGGCGTGCCAGGTGTGCCTGGGCACACCCTAATCACTACGTGCAGTACCGATTCACCCATTCTGCCCAGACTTCCCCCATGTTGGTCCCCCCCCCCCCGCTGTGTAATGCTTCTGGCTTTCCTCCTCTCCTCGTCCCCCAGCTGCTGTGGGGGATGTTTCAGGTTGGAGAATGGGGGAAGGGACTAGTAAATACCAGCTCTTCCTTTTCTAAATGAACACAGTGAACACACTCATATACTGTGTTCATTCATAACTGAAGTATAGCAAATTGTTTACTATTCTTCAGTTTGTGAATGAACAGGAAGCCGCTCAGCACAGAGCACTTCTCGTTCATTCACTGCCCCGTGCAGCTAAGGCTGCAGAGAAATCCATGTGTGTTTGAGCTTTGGGGTGCACACCCTAATGCAATAGGCTGTACACACCTATGATCTTGAATATGTGGTAGTATCAGGATGATAGAAAGAATTACGCATCAGCTGTTTTCTAACATGTAATAAAAAGTGACATACTACGTTGTTTTTCAGCTCTTTAGCGCCACCCTTTGGGCTCCTTCTGCTAATTTCATGTTAGTAGAAGTTTGGTGAGTGTTGATTCGCACTTTTCATTTCACGCTTTTCATTTTTCGCTTTTCAGTTCATTTCTGAACGGCCATTCATCAACCAGCCATGTTGCGGAATCGGAGGAGATAACGTGTTATTTATTATTGGCCTTGGAGTTATTGCTTTGACTTTTTTTTTGGTTGAATAATGATTTGATTTGGTATATTTTCTATATTTTTGGATGCATAGAATGCACTTTTTGGTTAAGTTCTATTGGCAGATAACATGTCTAATTTTATTTGTTTTCTTTTTTTAATGCACAATAAAAAAGTTGTGGAGAATAATACTTGGCTATGTGTTTTACTTCAAATGACAGTTTAGGAGTAGGCAGTTACATTTAAAAAAATACAATGTAAAATTGACAAGGGACACAAACATAGTTGTATCTTTGATCTTAAAAACTACGGGATAATGGTGTTGTGGTAACTTGCCCAAATAAAAAAAAAAAGAAGCATAATAATATTATTCTTGATATCACTAGAAAAAAAAAGCCTTTGAAAATTCGTTTGCAATAACTCCATCAGTATCACCAGCAAAGCAGCTTCATTATTATCCCATTAAAGAAGAAGAGAATGTGTGCTGCATTTCAAGATTTCATAATTTGCCAGCTCACGAATGTTAATTCTCCATTACAAACGCTAGTTTACAAGACCGACTGCTTCTGGCTCGTCCTTGCTTCGAGCATGCGTGTTTGTACTTTGGACTTTTGTCTTACAAACTTGTGTACACACGCTTGGAAAATCCGACAACAGACATTTGTCTGGGGAAAATTTTAAAACCTGCGATCCAACAGTTGTCCACAGAAAATTCGACAACAATTGTCCGATGGAGCATACACAAGGTCAGATTTTCCGCCAATAGCCTGTCATCACACATTTCCCATCAGAAAATCCAATCGTGTGTACGAGGCTTAAGTCTCTCTGAATTCTAGAGATCCCTATTCAAAATTAAGGAATTTGATAGGGTGGGATGGCGGTTTTTGGAGGAAACTTTAACTCAATTGGGGAGGGGACCAAATATGCTTAGTAAAATTATGGCATTATATGCCAATCCCAGGGTAAAAATATGAACAAATGGAATGCTTTCAGAATATATAGAAATAACAAATAGTACTCGACAAGGATGCCCCTTGTCCCTATTGTTATATGTATTAGTGATGGACCATCTTACTACAGCAATAAGGAAGAATACGGATATTCAGGGGATAAGGGTTAAAGGTAAGGATTATAAAATGGCAGTGTATGCGGATGACTTGTTAATATATGTCACCAATCCGATGGTTACAATACCAAATCTTATACAGAAATTTTAAAAATTTGGGAAAGTAAGTAATTTTAAAGTTAATTATGAAAAATCTGAAATGTTAAATGTATCCCTAAGGTTACAAGAACTCCTTCAAAAGGACTTTCCCTTTTTAAATGGCACAAAAAAGCAATAAAATATTTAGGGATACTTATTCCAAAGGATTTGAATCAACTACAAGAATTAAATCATCATGTGATAATTGGTAAAACTATAAAAGCACTTCACTTCCAAACTATGATAATATAATTCACTCTTGGTAGTAAAAATGGATATATTGCCTAAAATGTTATACGTATTTCAAGCTATTCCTATAATTCTCCCAAAGAAGTTAATAACACAGATACATAAAGCTATAAGTAGTTTTATATGGACCCCAAAAAAACACCACAAATATAAAGAGAAATTTTAATCAAAAATAAAAAAGATGGAGGTTTGGCGTTGCCCGATTTCGCAGTATATACTCAGAGGCAGCATCAATAATAAGGATAATAGATTGGTTTCATAATGCAGAAAACAAACAATGGATAACTTTAGAGCAGGGATCCTCAAACTACGGCCCTCCAGCTGTTGCGGAACTACACATCCCATGAGGCATTGTAAAACTCTGACATTCACAGACATGACTAGGCATGATGGGAATTGTAGTTCCTGAACAACTGGAGGGCCGTAGTTTGAAGACCCTTGCTTTAGAGGAAGATATAATAGGATTACAACTAAAATCCCTCCCATGGATTAAACCTCAATTTCGACCAGGAAAAAAAGACTTAACTATCTTTACATCAGTGACATTAAAAATTTGGGATAAGGTATTGAAAAAGGGGAGACTATCTACAATGAATGGGCCAATGACTCCATTGTTCTCCAACCAGGAATTTCCACCTGCAGTAATGGCAGTTATTTTAATAAATGGAACAGGATGGAGAACACAAGATTAGTTCAGACCCTAAAAGAAGGTAAACTTCAAAAATTGTATGAAATAGGGCCAGAACGTAATAATAAATGGATACAATATTATCAATTAAAAATATATATGAAATCTTTGACACAGCAGTCCAGGATGAATAGACCATTAACCAAATTCGAACAGTTGTTAATAGAAGAACGAAAACCAAGTCATAAATTATCTAAAATCTATAAACTTTTACTTCCTGTGGGACCCATTAATGAGCTAGTATTAAAAAATGGGAAAATGAATTAGAGAGTCCAATATCATTATTAGAATGGGATAAAGCAATTTTACTAACACATAATTTATCAATAGCAGTTTAAGCATCAAGAGCTCAGTTACAAAATCATGATGAGATGGTATTGGAGTCCTGTAGATTTGAAATATAAATATAAATATAGATAATACAAAGAAATGTTGGAGATGTCTAAGGGATAAAGGAACAATGATACATATTTGGTACGAATGTCATGTGGTGAAGGAATTCTGGTATAAAATATTTGAAATATATAAAGTGGTATCCGGAAACGAGATGCAACCAAGCGTTAATGTTTCGATACTGTCAATAATACCTGGATCAATGAAATCCATAAAGACAGATATTCTTCACCATATGACAAATGCAGCTAGGACGATAACAGCTCAAAAATGGAGAAAAACAATCGGTCATACAATAATGGAATGGATATGTGAAATGAATGAATGAAATACAATATATGGAAGAACAGATAATGAGATAGGGGACAGAAAAGAAGTAAAAGCCTATAATGTGGCAGCAATGGGAAAAGTTTTGGATGTCGATAATGAAACAATATTTGTAAAGGGGAGTAGAACATCTCACAGAGATTGGAGAGAAGAAAAAAACTTTTTCTAATTTTTTTTTTAGGAAAATGAAATAGAGAAGAATGATAGAGGAATTAAAGAGAGTGTAGTAATGGAAAAGTAGGAGTGGATGGATGGTGTGGGTGGGAGTTGTATGGATGTTGTAGAGAAAATATGTTAAATGGCTAAGTATAGAATAGGATATTAGAAATGATGAAGTTTTAAGAAGAGGATGTTATGAAATAATAGGATGTATAGGTTGAGGATGTAGGATGTTTATATGTATTTGTATTACTGTTTTTAAAGAAAAAGTTTAATAAAGAGAGATTGAAGACAAAATTAAGGACATTTTAGAGAATTTTGAAAACAGAAAAGAATGAAAAAGGGGTGTTATGTTATAGTTAGCAGAGGGAAAGGAATGAGCTATGGGGAAGGGATCGGGGAAGAGGAACTAGCATCAATTTTAGATACAAAAGCACAAAAGGGCTAATAAATAGTATTTGTTTTCTTATTTATTTCATTTTTAATCCAATTTTTATAATCTTTGGTGAGGAACGTGTAGACACTTGGACGTTCAGGTTTCCCACAAAGTTGTGAACCAAAAGAAACAATTCCCCGAAACATTTTCTTGCATATTAAAGGTCCTCCAGAATCACCCTAAAATATATAAAACAAAATAATATAAACAAAAACAACTAGACCAAGAAGACATGATGTTGAGTAGGCAAAGCCAGATCATCCACAAGGCAGCCTAAGCAGAAGCTTAGAGCCTGGTGGATGTGCAGGGTCCCAGCTACAACTTCATGCTCTTACAGTAAACCTGGGAGATAGCACGGTTGATCAAAGCTGTGAACTTGCCTTCCACTTCACAAGAAACAATACACTTGTAAGCAGTTGGTGCCTATTGCAAACTGTCAATCAAAGGGATATAAATGAGGTGGATGGAGGAATCCCCACTACTGGGATATTGTATTCTGACAGTGAAACCCGCCTGCTGGATTGGCTGAATTTTGTTCAGTGTATGATCAGTTTAAGTGAATGAACTGTTACATTTATTTTAGGTTTTACTTTTATTTAATTATATTTGGAACTCCAGGTATGAGGATTCATCAATGGAAAATGTCAGTGAAATGACTATTCCAGGCAAGAGCAACTGTCAATGATGAAATCGGGGAAGACTTTTCCCTACTGTAAGGTTAAATTGTTTTTTTTGGACACCATCTGTATTCAAATTAAAATGGTTTGAGCTTAGTACATTTTGTTAACCTTCATGGTTTGGGGGCTGGGACAGGAAACATGTACCAATGCATAAAAAAATAATACAGTTTGACAGGGAGCAGCATTTTAACCCTTTCATGACTAAGCCTATTTTTGAAATTTGGTGTTTACAAGTTAAAATCTGTATTTTTTGCTAGAAAATTACTTAGAGCCCCCAAATATTATATATATTTTTTAGCAGAGAATCTAGAGAATAAAATGGTGATTGTTGCAATATTTTATGTCACACAGTATTTGTGCAGCGGTGTTTTAAACGCAACTTTTTGGGAAAAGGGACACTTTCATGAATTTAAAAAAAACAGTAAAGTTACCCCAATTTTTTGTATAATGTGAAAGATGATGTTACGTTGAGTAAATAGATACCAAACATGTCACGCTTTATAATTGCACGCACTCGTGGAATGGCGACAAATTACGGTACCTAAAAATCTCCATAGGCGACACCTTAATTTTTTTTTACGGTTACCAGGTTAGAATTACAGAGGAGGTCTAGTGCTAGAATTATTGCTCTCACTCTGACGATCACGGCGATACCTCACATGTGTGATTTGAACACCGTTTACATATGCGGGCGTGACTTCCGTATGCGTTTTCTTGCGTGTGTGTGTGGAGAAGAGAGGCCTCGTGATCACGCGGAAAGGATCAGAGTGCTGCCATGTCTTCTTTTCCATTGGTACCGTCTATTATGGGATCCAAGATGTTCCCTACAAGTAACGCTGCGGGTGCTATGCTGATCGGAACCCTGCTGACAGATACCGGCATTCGTCTGAAGCCGCAGGGGCAGTTTGTGCTATACACAGTTGGAGATATCGAAGGGCTGGGCATGCTTTGCCACAAGTGTGAAGGACTGGCCATACATTCCCGTCCATTTGTCAGATGTTTGCAGTGCGGAGAATATTTGTTCACAGTGGAACAACCTACCATGTCGCCCCGTGCTTATCGTGTGGATTGGGCTACAGGAATTGCCACAGTGGAGACTGCTGCCATTGCTGCTGGAGAGCAACAGGCCGTGATCTCGCTTGCTACCGAGAGTGTTTCTCAAGGGAGATGTCGCTGTCACCGCTTCATCACTTTCATTTCTACTTCTACACACCTATCCCCGTTGTACCTGTCCAGAGGAAGGTGGGATATGTGAAGGCTTCCCGTGGCCGTGGTCGAGGCCTACCCCAGAGACTACCCGAACCGGAGCCGGAGAAGTATATGGATCCGGAGAAGTCCACGTCAGGGACGGGTGAGAGATCAAAGGGGAACATATCTGGGAGTCTTTGTAAATATTTGCCAGCAGAAGAGTTGAGAGACTCGGAGATAGATTCTATGTCAGATCTCTCTGATGATGATAATTTGTTTGAAACAATGTCACAGGAACTATTGTGGGCCCAGGGTGAAGATGTTGCTTCTGCCCTTACTTTCTCAGAGTGGACAGCCCTGGATTCTGGGAAGACATCACCTTGTGTGGAGCCGCACAGTACTACCAAAGAGACATTGTCTAAAGTTGCTAGTTTGCTTCCGATACCCGTCGGATCTATGGTGAGTAAATCACCAAACTCTTGTGTGCCTCCTGGTTTGGGGAAAAATAGACGTTTGCCTAAACTTGCCCGTTTACAGAGAGTGCTCATTAAATGAGCTGCCACAGAATATGGTCTGGAATTTCCCTATGTTACTCAGGAAATTATGCAGGAAATTGAGGACAACCGGGAACAGTGGTACAGTGAAGCTGTTTGGGACTATTTGTCTGTGCCAAAACCTTTCCGGAGAGCTGGATATTCTGTTGCCATGGATGAAAGCTTCAGTGGATGTTTCCTACATTGGAACTATGGTCGGCACATCTATGCTGACAAAGTGGTCATTTGCAGACCAGGAAAAGATGATGTTGTGTACTTTATCACTACCGTGGATAAACTAGGAAAGAAACTGACATTGCCAAATCCTCGGGTTTTATTGGTGATTATGAAAAAGGACTTTAGGGTATGTTGTTAGAAAGTGTCAGTGTCTAGAGATCACTGTGGTCAAGAGATAATATTCATCCCAGCGTTCTCAAATCCAAAGACTCTTTGCTAGCTGGATCTTCTTGATTGCTAGGATGTAATTCACTCAAAGATAGGGATGGACTTTTCAAGTTATCTTAGTTTATTTCCATTAAAAGGAAAATATGTGGGAAGAGAGTGTCATTCTTTTCTGGAATGAGGCTTTGCTCCTAAACTGTTTAGTGATGATACTGTACATATTTAGTGTGTGTTTAACTTTGTTTTTTTTTCAGGAACAATTGGATCTCCTATCAAGCTGTTAGGCTTTTCAGCTAGATAGATAGTGGGGTTTGTGACAGTCTGTGAACATGTTGTTGTATAAATGTTGAAACTGTAATATCTCTATACTGTCCTTTCTTCTTCCTTGCCCTTATCCAAGTTTTAAGTTCAAATACCTACTCTCAGGCTTGAGAGTTATTTTGACAGACGTTGGGGACAACGTCTATTGTAGTGGGGGGAGTATGTAGCGCTGGTAGATTTTTCAATCTACCGCTTATAGGTAAATTTAGTGGGTTACCTGTGCATACATAGTCAGATTTAGCCTCTGTTCCAGTTTGGCTGTGTTGCATGTAGTTTCACACTGTGCCTGTGGGTGTCGTTGTCGCCATAGGTCAGTGTTGGAAAGGCAACACCTTAAAGTGTATGAGTGCTCCTCTGTCCAGGAGATAACTCGGTGGAGGTGGTCCTCCAAGTTGCATTCTGGGGGAGGGTATTTATGGGACAGACGTCATGCTTTAGAGTTTCTTTCGTTCCACCTGCTGGCCCTCCTGGCCGACAGGTATGTGTTAGGTGTACTACCTCGTGGTCCTCCAACCGGGAGGACCACATTGCTGCAGCATGTGGGTGGGCCCAGAAGCCTGTCTGGGGCCTACCACAGCGGTGAAGGAATGGTCCTGTGCTGTCTGTCCTATGGGAAGAAGCTGGACAACTGAGAAGATCCCAGGGGAGGACCCGTCATGGAAGGATCATGCAGAGTGCTGGTCTGGAGAGGGGCCTGGTGACTCAGTTGGAGGACAAATCCTAAAGTTAACCTACCACATAGTACTGCCGGGTCGGCTTAAAGGTTCTAGTGCTGTGTTTGCAGTTCATCGTAAACCATTACATCCTGTGGCAGAGGATCGTATGGGTTTCTATTACATTCAAGTCTGTGGCAGAGACTTTTGTTCGTGCTGCGTACCGGCTGCTGGGTTAGTGAGAGAAACCTATCCGGCGGGCAAAGATTCAACTCTAAAAGGAGAGTACATTCATCTACAAGATTCCAATTCCTAATACTACACTAAGAAAAGGTATTTGAACTTCCCTGCAACTGTTCTTCTACCTCTTTCCTGCTACTTCCTTCAGTTATTCTTTAATAAAACCTTGGAAAAGATACTCAAGTGTCCAGTGCCTACATTGTCTGGTATTAAGCTCAACGGGACCCTAGACCCGGTTCTGGTGAAATTGAGGTAACGAAGGTGACGTTAACAGCCCGCTTTAAACCAGCAGCTCCACGGTGAGTTATTGCTACATATATAGTTGATGATGTCAGCCATCATCCCCAGCCCCACTGTTTACATTCAGCTGAATGGGGTTGGGATGTAAAATAGTTGCTAGAGATCCAGCAGCCACCAGCATTTTAGAATCTACAGTGCTGAGCAGGAAGCTGCCGTTCATTGATGGAGGTAATAATACTGCTACTAATGAATGACTTACTGCACACCAGAATTTTTGATGGGGGGTTAGGCAAACAGGCCATTTAATTCGAAAATCGCAAACAGCTAGAGTTCAGGATGAAACCTGCATTTCCCTGAACTTGTACCTCATCCCTACTTGGAAAATGTATCTTAAAGCAGGCAAAAATTGAACTCCTTCTAAAACGTAAGCACAACCCATTCCCGCTCGTTTTGGGATACTTTTTATTTTTTTAAATACCTTTTTGGTATGTTTTCTTTGGGACTTTCGTCCCATTGCGACGCAGTAACGTACGTCACTTCTGCGGTTTTTTTTGTGCCCTCCTTCTTCGCCCCATCGCCTTCTGGGACCTGTGTGTGTCCCAGAAGACGACGGGACCATTCAGAAAGCACAGCGTGACTCGCACATGTGCAGTAGAAAACAGGCTGTGAAGCCGCAAGGCTTAACTTCCTGTTTCTCTTAGTAAGGAGCCGATGGATGGGTCAGCTTCGGGTGCCGACATCGCAGGCTCTCTGGACAGGTAAATGCCCTTATATTAAAAGTCAGCAGCTACAGTATTTGTAGCTGCTGACTTTTCATTTTTTTTAACCCAGGCTGGAACTCCACTTTAAATTACAACAACTATTCCATACTTACTCTGCATACATCTTTTTCTCCACTCGCATCCAAGGTGCACATCATGTTTGTGGTGATCTTTATGCTAGATTTCCACATTGCAGCACATTTCACTCTGTTTATTGCTGTAAGGCTGACTTCCATAAGCTTGTCTGGGAGTTGAAAAAGATTGTTACTGGTTAAACCCCATCCTGCTGTGTCACACACAGTCCCATCTTTGACATCATCAAATTTCTTTGGCAATGGCAAAATCTTCACAGCTTTGTTTAGTTTTGCTTTGCAAGACAGCTGAAAGAGATTTGGAAAACCACATTCATTTTTTTATTCAAATATTTAAATTCTGAGGTCTCTTCTGAGTGCGAAATGAATATGAGAAGCAAACATAAATTATATTTAGAGCTGAACAATATTGGGAGAGTTTCTTTTGCCAAAATATTGGCAAAAATTGGAACGTTTTGCTAGTAGTGAGTTTTGACTAACTCCCGTGAGTTAAGGAATCTCCTTTAAATTATCTTGGACCTGTTCTTGTGGCAAACAACCCTAATCTTTGTGAAAGAAATGTTACACTCTATATTAAATTGTACTCTCTTTTGTATGCATTGCTTATGCTTTGCACACTCATATCTTACAAACGGCACTAATGTATTGCACATGATCACCCTGTTCTATCAGGTATTCACATTCCTTAGACCCTAATAAAAACTAGCCTGCCTATGTACTGCTTCAGTTACACACTTTGTTATCTTAAGTAAGTACAAGTGTAATATTAATGTGATGTCTATGTAAGCATAGTTATAGAAAAATGTGCCAAATAAACAGAACAATTATTTGGAAAAATGTTGGGTGTGTTTTTTGTGTCTATTCCCTAATGTAGTAGTTATTATTAATTTGGAACCACTGATCAATATTGGGATAGGATTTGCCTATCTATAAAATTTCCAATACACCTTAAATCTAGCAGTAACCCTAAGCACACGATAACACTTATGCCCCGAACACACGGTCGGACATTGATCGGACATTCCGACAACAAAATCCATGGATTTTTTCCGACGGATGTTGGCTCAAACTTGTTTTGCATACACACGGTCGCACAAAGTTGTCAGAATTTACGATCACCAAGAACGCGGTCACGTACACCACGTACGACGAGACTAGAAAAGGGCAGGTCCGAACCAAGCGCGGCACCCTTTGGGCTCCTTTTGCTAATCTCGTGTTAGTAAAAGTTTGGTGAGAGACGATTCGCACTTTTTCAGACTCATGGTTTTCAGATCGTTTTCTACTGTTCAGTTTGTGCTTGTGGGTTTGTATCTGCTCTTCAGTGCATGCAGTGAGTTAGTATTGGAGTTTTCTGTGTGATCTTGTCCGCTCGTTGCTGTTTTTCAGGTCGCTCTTCACAGGCATTGCTGTTCTTCAGTGCGTTCTGTTACTTCGTTCTGAGCAGCCAACCGTTTTCTAGCCATGTTGCGTATACGTACTCCTCGTAGAGTTCGTGCTGTGCGAGGGCTTGATGTTGGGGTCCTTACCTTGACACAAGCCCAGTCCATGAACAGGGTGGGGAGGAGTTCATGGACCAAGAAGTGGTTGCTCCAGCTTGATCAGTTCTGTCATATGCCTTTGCTCCGTGAGAACCGTGAGAATAATCCTGATGATTTCAGGAACTTTCTCCGAGTGACGGACACCGTATTTCACCGTTTGTTGGCTTTGCTGACCCCTTATATTAGCAGGCAGGATACCTGCATGAGGCAAGCCATCACTCCGGAGCAGAGGCTAGTCATCACCCTGCGGTGCTTGGCGACGGGGAGAAGCCTGCAGGACTTGAAGTTCTTGACAGGCATCTCCCCCCAGGCTCTGGGGATCATTATCCCAGAGACCTGTTCTGCCATCATCCAGGTCCTGCAGAAGGAGTATATTAAGGTAAGATTTATCCTTTAATATCACATTTTATTGTATTTAATGTTTGATAATGTATTGTATTTCACACACTATACCCACCTCATTTGTACTCAGATGTATGGATGAATTCCCCGAAGCATGTAGTGCAAGGGCCTGCCTGTATACTTTCAAATAATACTGTTTAAAGTTTTGGTATACTATTATTATCTTGATAGGTAATAGCAGAATGTCCAAATGTGCTCAAATGTGTACAGTGTGTATTTATATCTTTGTATTATGACACTTCTTACCTGTCCAGTGGGCTATCAATAGTGTAACTAAGGAGGGGCTGGCCAAAGTAACACACATTATTTAGGCATTCATCTCTCAATCAAGTGGAGAGGGTTACCTGTCCAAGACCCCCCCCCTATAATGTTAGAAATGGCCCATGAGGGGGAGGGGGGAAATGTGATAGGTGGACCTTATACCTTGGTCTTTCAAAACTCCCTAAAATAAATGTTATACTGACGTTGGCCAAGAATGTTTGTGTCTAATCTGCTTTCCCTGTTTATGTGCAAAATGACTAATTTTTTTTCTTGTTTGACTCCACAGTTTCCTTCCAACCCATAGGAATGTCAGACTGTGGCCTCCCACTTTGCCCAGCGGTGGGATTTTCCTAACTGCAGAGGGGCAATTGATGGGAAACACGTCCACATCATCCCACCACCCAACTCGGGGTCATACTATTTCAACTATAAGGGGTTCAATAGTATTGTGATGTTGGCAGTGGTGTCGGCTACTTATGAGTTCCTGTATGTGGACATGGGGAAGAATGGCCGGATGTCCGATGGTGGAGTCATCGCCCAGACGGAGTTCTACAGGCATCTCCAGAATGGCAGCTTGGACCTGCCACCTCCAGCAGACAATGCGGAAGGACTCCCATTCGTCTTCGCAGCGGATGAAGCGTTTGCGCTGGGGGACCATCTTATGTGGCCATTCCCGATGAGGACCCTCACCCCGGACCAGAGGGTTTTTAATTACCGGCTGGCCAAAGCCAGAAGAGTGGTGGAGAACACGTTTGGAATCATGGCCAGCCGATTCCGCCTATTTCTTACACCCATACACATGGCGGAGTACAAACTGAATCATATCATCCTGGCGTGCTGTGTTATACACAACTTTTTACGGCAACATTCTGCCAACTATGCTGGCTCAGTTGGGCCTGAGGCCAGAATTCCGAATGAACCAACCCTGACGGCGCTTGAAAGTGGCCGTCCTGGCTTGCCCCCCCTGAGTGCCCGTGAGGTTCATCTAAGATACCTTGAATACTTTGCGGGTAGGGGGGCATCAATATGCCAGACAATGTCTGAAACCTTTTTCAAATAAAAAAATCATTTTAACTACTAAAATCTTTGGTGACATTTACTGCTTGTGTTTCTTTTAGCTGACCCTGACAAAAATGTGGGGAGTCCTGAAAATGGCGTGATTGTGTAACATTACAAAGCACTGTTGGGTGTTATTTACTAAAGGCAAAGACACTTTGCACTACAAGTGCACTTGAAACTGCACTTGTAGTGCAAAGTGGATTTTACCTTAGGAAATAACACCCATTGTCACAGAAAACACCAATTAGAGCACAACAAAAGTTTTGGAGCGTTGAAACAATAATCCACACATTCTTGATTATCAATCTTTTTAATCCCAGCACAATCACAATGGCATTTGTAAAAGGTATTTAAAACAAACCAACATGTTTGTTGTATAACAATTTTTGGGTCACATTAGAAAAAGTAGAAATGTCCATTTAAGATAAGACAGGCATGTTTAAAACCAACAAGAAAGACACAAATCTTACAAAGTTCGCATTTGGTAGAACTTGAAGGCAATATCAGACATGAGTATTTACAAACTGTGTTTGATATTGCGTTCAGATGGTGTGAAGTCACCCCAGGAAATGCCAAATTTTGAAGATGCACACAAATTGCCGAATGTCAACATGTGCTACCTGCCATCACGGGGGATCAAGGGACGTGTTTTGGGGGTGCAACCCCTTCCTCACAGCTACTTTATTATTGAGGAAGGGGTTGCACCCCCAAAATGCCTACATTGATCTCCCGTGATGGCAGATAGCACATGTTGACACACTGTGTGCATCTTCAAAATTTGGCTTTTCGCAAATATGTCAAAAAATGGTATAAATTTTGAGATCACAAAAAGCACAAAAAAACTAAGGGATTTGGATGGGTTTTAAACTCTCCCTAAAACATCAATGATGTTCTTCATTTTTTTTTAACATCATTGATGTTTTTCTGGATGTTTTCCAAGTCCCTATTACACCCCATGATCTCCCCGATCAGGATCTGTGCACTTTCAGAGGTGAAATGATCAGGATCCACAACATCACGATCACCTAAAAAGATAGAAACAAAAACACACCATGTATTATAAATATGCCGGCATCCATCTCTTACCTGAGCCTGTGGTCGCAGACACTTACCTGATGTGGTGACAATTTCCACCACGTCTCCTTCCTCCTCCTCCTCCTGTTGTGTTTGTGGGATTTCCCCTTCTTCCAGAGGTGGGGGGTCTGTGGTCTCCTCGGATGAGGGATGTCCTTCGAGTCTTTTATCCCCTATGTTAAAACAAATAGGTATAGTTAGCACACAGATATTTGATGGCATAACTATAAATATGAAACATTGCTTGGAAGTGGGGTACAATTGTCTGTTTTGGCAGAGTTCCAAGATGTTGAAATTTTTTTGTCCTTTGTCAAGCTTAAATACTTACCTGTTTAGTACAAGCTTCACAGATGGAGTCACCCCTATAGTATACACTGGAGCACCTGTGTGGGACCCCCTAATAAAAAGGGTGTTCTGGGGTCCCACACTAGTGCTCCAGTGTCCAGATGTGTAACCAGTTACTGAGTGTCCTCTCCTTACACAGAATCTAGTTTGCATTTCATTCTAGTTACAAACCCATCTACACAACCAAATTATTTTCTGACAAGTAGGCCATAAAAAATGTTTTCAAATGCATATGGCCAAAACAATGGTGTTTTCTAAGCCGAACGAACAATGTTTCATACGAACGAATAATGTGCCCATGAACATGAAAGTTGCCATTTTAAACTGTACAACAGTAAAGAAAAGCACATGGAGCAGCACGAACGTAATAGACATAAAGAATAGGAACACAGCACAACTACTTACTTTTTTGCAGCACTCTCCTGATCCTTCTGTACTGCTCATGCTCCCTTAATGTGAGGTCCGACCACCGCTTCCTGAGCTGATCCTTGGATCGCCGTACCCCGAAATTCCAGTGCAGACTCTTGACCACTTTCGCCATGATCTTGGCCTTTCTGACATTGGGGTTGGGGTAAGGTCCATACTTCCCATCATAGTCGGCCGTCTTCAGGATGTCCACCATCTCCAGCATCTCCCCAAAGGACATATTTGATGCCTTAAATCATCTCCTTTTGGATCGGGACGTTTATGC
This sequence comes from Aquarana catesbeiana, assembly GCF_042186555.1. Lineage (NCBI taxonomy): Eukaryota > Metazoa > Chordata > Amphibia > Anura > Ranidae > Aquarana > Aquarana catesbeiana. The sequence continues at coordinate 106,381,104 of NC_133324.1, read as the reverse complement.
CTCTGGCCTTTCCTCCTCCTCATTGGTGTAATTATCAGACACCTGCTCTGTCTCCGCCATGTGCTCTTCCCCCACTGCGACGAACGAGAAGGGGCGGGGAATAAACTAGAATGAACATCAGGGGCGGGCGGAGTTTCACGCATGCGCAGTGTCTATAAAGCGTAACACGCGTGCGTAGTACGTACGATCTGTGAGCGGAGGAAGGAGTAATGGAGGCGCCGATCATGATAGCGAAGGTAAGATTTAACATTGGGCCTATACTGCTTCTAGATTGAGGCCTGTATTTGCACAAGTTTAGAAGACTTTAGGCTGACATTAGGGTTTGTCTTGTGTTGTGTCTTGCAGTTAAAATGGATATCTTGAAGGATCATGACTTTATACCAATCTTCATAGATATGTTCAGGGAGCTGCCTTGTCTATGGCAGATAAACCACCCTGAATATAGGAACCAAACAAAGAGGAAGGCAGAGCTGGATAATTTGCCGCAATTTGTGAAGCTGGTGATCCCCACGGCAGATATCACCTATTTGAAGGTTCTAATTGGTGGCCTGAGGAGTACTTATCTAAGCGAGCACAAGAAGGTCCAGGATTCCCAGAGATCCAGAGCTGCAGATGACGTTTATGTCCCCAGGCTGTGGTACTATGACAGGCTGCATTTTCTGGCAGGCCAGACTGAACCCAGGCCAGCACTCTCTACTCTTCCTTCCACGCTTCCTTCCCCCCCAGCTGAGGCTTCTGATGCCCAACCTGGGCCTTCCAGGCAGCAACATGAGGAGGAGCCCAGCTTGAGTCAGGTATAGCATTCTTCTAAATATTTCTGTTTGTCCAATCAATGATGTTAACTAGATGTTAGTCTGGAGTACTAATTTAGGATTGTGATTGATGATGCAAAAACTAAAACCATGTCCCTTTTTCATACACAGGGAAGTCTCAGCCAGGAGGTGGCCGGGCCAAGCAGGCTGCCTGATATCCAGGTCCCTCCCCTACACCTTCAAAGACAAAGTGGCAGGAAGAGGAGTAACCTGGAGGAGGCTGCCATAGGCCTCTTTTGGAAGGCTACAGAGGCCCTCAGAACACCCCACAGTGTGGAGGAGGACTTTGCTACCATAACTGAATGCAAAATGATGCAGATGGAGGAGGACCAACGACTCCTATGTGAGTTCTTAATTTTGGAAGCTCTAATTAAGGGGTTGAGGGGCCAAATCACATGTGCAACCCACATTTGTCACCTCAACCATAGTCCTCCTCCTCCTCCTCTAGGTCCTACTCCTCCTCTTCCCCCTCCTCCAGGTTCTACTCCTCCTCCTGCCACATCTCCAACACCAGAGCCACAGCCGGGAAGGAAGCGTTGAAGGAAGACCAGAGAGTGATGGCCCTGGGTTCAGTCTGGTCTGGCAAAATATGCAGCCTCTTGTAGTACCACAGCCTGGGGACATACATGTCATCTGCTGCTTTCAGGATCTCTGGGACTTCTGGACCAGACTGCACTCCCTTACATATGGATACCTCAGGCCACCAATTTTGCTGTAAAATAATTGATGTCTGCCCTGGGTGTCAAAGGTTTCACCAATTTATGATGTTTATCTAGCGTTGCCTCCCTCTTTGTTTGGTTCTGAGCCCTTAATAAAGGAATTTTTGGTTCAATTATACTTGCCTATGTGTGTTTCCCTTCAAAAAGGACAGTTTTTTTTTGTGAGTAGGCAGGTACATTTGTAAACTACAATGTGAAATTAAAAATAGACACCAACACCAAACAATCTCCTTGAGATTAAATAATACAAGATAATAATGGTGTTGTGGTAACTTGACACACAAAACACACACAAAAATATTCTGGAGTAAAAAAAATAAAAAATAAAAAAAAATCAGCCTTGAAACAAATACAAACCCCCCCCAAAAAAAAAAAAAAATCAGCCTTGAAAAAAATACAAAACAAAAAAAAACAAAAAAAAAAAAAGTTTTTTGTCAGATGTGACAAATCAAAATATATTGAGGGAATCACGATAAATAATAAAGAAATAAGTTTGTGAGAAGTCTGTGTGAATATGAGCAGCAAAACTACTTAATTCTTCTAGCATTATAAAGAAGAAGAGAGTGCGCTGTATTAAACAATTTTAAACATTGCAGCCTGACGAAAGTGCTCTATCCATTCCGAACGCTAATTTTACCAGACTGAGCTGTTCTCTGTTGCTCTTCTGCTTGATTCCGAGCATGCGTGGAATTTTGTGCGTCGGAATTGTGTACACACGAGCTAAAGCTACAAGTTAGTGTAGTGCACAGTGTTCAGATAAAGCTACAAGTTAGTCTAGTGCAACCTCTGCACATTGTTCAGCTAAAGCTACAAGTTAGTGTAGTGCGTCCTCCTCACAGTGTTCAGCTAAAGCTACAAGTTAGTGTAGTACGGCCTCTGCACAGTGTTCAGCTAAAGCTACAACTTAGTGTAGTGCACAGTGTTCAGCTAAAGCTATAAGTTAGTGTAGTGCGACCTCTGCACAGTGTTCAGCTAAAGCTACAAGTTAGTGTAGTGCATCCTCTGCACAGTGTCCAGCTAAAGCTACAAGTTAGTGTAGTGCGACCTCTGCACAGTGTTCAGCTAAAGCTACAAGTTAGTGTAGTGCACAGTGTTCAGCTAAAGCTACAAGTTAGTGTAGTGCGACCTCTGCACAGTGTAAAGCTAAAGCTACAAGTTAGTGTAGTGCGACCTCTGCACAGTGTTCAGCTAAAGCTACAAGTTAGTGTAGTGCATCCTCTGCACAGTGTTCAGCTAAAGCTACAAGTTAGTGTAGTGCGGCCTCTGCACAGTGTTCAGCTAAAGCTACAAGTTAGTGTAGTGCACAGTGTTCAACTAAAGCTACAAGTTAGTGTAGTGCGACCTCTGCACAGTGTTCAGCTAAAGCTACAAGTTAGTGTAGTGCGTCCTCTGCACAGTGTTCAGCTAAAGCTACAAGTTAGTGTAGTGCAACCTCTGCATAGTGTAAAGCTAAAGCTACAAGTTAGTGTAGTGCGACCTCTGCACAGTGTTCAGCTAAAGCTACAAGTTAGTGTAGTGCATCCCCTGCACAGTGTTCAGCTAAAGCTACAAGTTAGTGTAGTGCGACCTCTGCACAGTGTTCAGCTAAAGCTACAAGTTAGTGTAGTGCACAGTGTTCAGCTAAAGCTACAAGTTAGTGTAGTGCGACCTCTGCAAAGTGTTCAGCTAAAGCTACCTGTAGAAGGTTGGTGGTGTTTTCCTGATCCTATCACTACCGCAGGCAGCTACATTATTTTAACGTTAGTGTAGTGCGTCCTCTGCACAGTGTTCAGCTAAAGCTACAAGTTAGTGTAGTGCACAGTGTTCAGCTAAAGCTACAAGTTAGTGTAGTGCGACCTCTGCACAGTGTTCAGCTAAAGCTACAAGTTAGTGTAGTGCGTCCTCCTCACAGTGTTCAGCTAAAGCTACAAGTTAGTGTAGTGTGGCCTCTGCACAGTGTTCAGCTAAAGCTACAAGTTAGTGTAGTGCACAGTGTTCAGCTAAAGCTACAAGTTAGTGTAGTGCGACCTCTGCACAGTGTTCAGCTAAAGCTACAAGTTAGTGTAGTGCGTCCTCCTCACAGTGTTCAGCTAAAGCTACAAGTTAGTGTAGTGTGGCCTCTGCACAGTGTTCAGCTAAAGCTACAAGTTAGTGTAGTGCACAGTGTTCAGCTAAAGCTACAAGTTAGTGTAGTGCGACCTCTGCACAGTGTTCAGCTAAAGCTACAAGTTAGTGTAGTGCGTCCTCTGCACAGTGTTCAGCTAAAGCTACAAGTTAGTGTAGTGCGTCCTCCTCACAGTGTTCAGGTAAAGCTACAAGTTAGTGTAGTGCGACCTCTGCACAGTGTTCAGCTAAAGCTACAACTTAGTGTAGTGCACAGTGTTCAGCTAAAGCTACAAGTTAGTGTAGTGCGACCTCTGCACAGTGTTCAGCTAAAGCTACAAGTTAGTGTAGTGCGACCTCTGCACAGTGTTCAGCTAAAGCTACAAGTTAGTGTAGTGCGTCCTCTGCACAGTGTTCAGCTAAAGCTACAAGTTAGTGTAGTGCGACCTCTGCACAGTGTTCAGCTAAAGCTACAAGTTAGTGTAGTGCACAGTGTTCAGCTAAAGCTACAAGTTAGTGTAGTGCGACCTCTGCAAAGTGTTCAGCTAAAGCTACCTGTAGAAGGTTAGTGGTGTTTTCCTGATCCTATCACTACCGCAGGCAGCTACATTATTTTAACGTTAGTGTAGTGCGTCCTCTGCACAGTGTTTAGCTAAAGCTACAAGTTAGTGTAGTGCGACCTCTGCACAGTGTTCAGCTAAAGCTACAAGTTAGTGTAGTGCACAGTGTTCAGCTAAAGCTACAAGTTAGTGTAGTGCGACCTCTGCACAGTGTTCAGCTAAAGCTACAAGTTAGTGTAGTGTGTCCTCCGCACAGCGTTCAGCTAAAGCTACAAGTTAGTGTAGTGCGACCTCCTCACAGTGTTCAGCTAAAGCTACAAGTTAGTGTAGTGCGACCTCTGCACAGTGTTCAGCTAAAGCTACAAGTTAGTGTAGTGCACAGTGTTCAGCTAAAGCTACAAGTTAGTGCAGTGCGACCTCTGCACAGTGTTCAGCTAAAGCTAAAAGTTAGTGTAGTGCGTCCTCTGCACAGTGTTCAGCTAAAGCTACAAGTTAGTGTAGTGCGACCTCTGCACAGTGTTCAGCTAAAGCTACAAGTTAGTGTAACGCACAGTGTTCAGCTAAAGCTACAAGTTAGTGTAGTGCAACCTCTGCACAGTGTTCAGCTAAAGCTACCTGTAGAAGGTTGGTGGTGTTTTCCTGATCCTATCACTACCGCAGGCAGCTACATTATTTAAACGTTAGTGTAGTGCGTCCTCTGCACGGTGTTCAGCTAAAGCTACCTGTAGAAGTTTGGTGGTGTTTTCCTGATTATATCACTACCACAGGCAGCTACATTATTTAAATGTTAGTGTAGTGCAACCTCTGCACAGTGTTCAGCTAATGCTATCTGTATAAGGTTGGTGGTGTTTTCCTGATCCTATCACTACCGCAGGCAGCTACATTATTTACACGTTAGTGTAGTGCGACCTCTGCACAGTGTTCAGCTAAAGCTACAAGTTAGTGTAGTGCGACCTCTGCACAGTGTTCAGCTAAAGCTACCTGTAGAAGATTGGTGGTGTTCTCATACTACAGGCAGGCAGTTGATTTTGCTAGCTGCAGTATCAGTATATATATATATATATATATATATATATACACATATCCCAGCTTAGTGCAGCTACATCTCACTGCAGGCCATTAGTATGTCTGGAAGGCCAACAAGAGAGGCAGACAGTAAAAAGCCAATAAAAGCAGGCTCTGTGTCTAGAGGCAACAGTGCTGGTCGTGGACACCGTGCATCCTCATCAGCACGTGGCCGTGGGACACGCTTGGCTTTTTTTTCGGTAGCTGGCCATGTTGAGCCGCAACATGCGGAAGACTTGGTCGAGTGGATGACCAAGCCGTCCTCATCCTCATCCACTCTCACCCATGCTCAGGGTACTTTGTCTGGCAAAGCAGCTGCCAACGCGGCCTCTTCCCTCGGCTCAATGGCATCAGTGACTCCTTCCCTAGCCCCACCATGTCCTCCCGAGGAGTCCCTCGAACTGTTTGACCACAGTGTTGGGTACATGCTCCAGGAGGATGCCCAGCGTTTAGAAGGCTCTGATGAAGGCAGTAACGTGAGCACGGACAGAGAGGGTGGCCAAGAAGGACAGCAATATGGCAGTCATGCTCCCCCTGCTGCAGCATACTGCCAGGTTTGCTCCAGTGATGAGGAGGGAGGGGATGATAAGATCACTGACTCAACGTGGGTGCCTTATAGGAGAGAGGAGGAGAAGGCATATCACCAACGAGGCAGGATGCCCTCCAGGGGCCAACCTAAGGGCAGCACGCTGACTGCATCACACCACAAAGTGCATGTGCAGGGCGCTGCTGTCTCTGCGCGTTATTCCAAAAGTTCTTTGGTGTGGGCCTTTTTTGAGATGAGTGCATCAGATCGCACCGCTGTTATTTGCAACATATGTCTCAAGCGTATCTCGCGTGGCCAAAACATCTCCCGCTTGGGCACCACATGCTTGACCAGACACTTGACCTGCCATGCAGTTAGTTGGCAAGCATACCTAAAAGACCCACACCAAAGAACAAAGAGGACCTCTCCTTGCTCCTCATCAGCTGAGATCTCCAACCCCACTATACCTTCAGTCCTCTCTGAGATCTGCACTGAGAGGAATGAAGGTGTAGAATTAGGTGTGTCACAGCCAAGTACTTGTGGGCAATCTGCTTTCGGTACACAGACGTTTAGATTGTACCAGGCAAATTTCCCTGCCCCAGCTGCTGCACCGCCGAAAGAAGTTCGCTCCCAGCCATCCACATGCCCAGCGGTTGAATGCCAGCTTGGCAAAATTGCTAACACTTCAACTGCTACCTTTTCAGTTGGTAGACTCTGCCCCCTTCCGTGAGTTTGTGGAATGTGCGGTTCCTCAGTGGCAGGTACCCAAACGCCACTTTTTCTCACGGAAGGCGATTCCGGCTGACAGGGCGGTCAGCGGTAAGGTGCATATTACCGCTGACTCATGGTCTAGCAGGCATGGACAGGAACGTTACCTAAGTTTCACGGCGCATTGGGTGACTCTGCTGGCAGCTGGGAAGGATGCAGGACAAGGTGCAGTAGTGTTGGAGGTTGTTCCGCCACCATGCCTCGAAAATGCCACTACTAATGATTCTGACACACCTCTCTCCTCAACCCCCTCCTCTTCTTCTTCCTCCATGGCGTCTTCCTGTGCTTTGTCCTCGGAACCAGTGGTGCCCTGTAGGCGTTCAAGGGGCTATGCAAGTACGCAGGCCAAAAGATGCCATGCGGTGCTTGACCTGGTGTGCTTGGGGGACAGGAGCCACACTGGGGCAGAGGTTCTGTCAGCTCTGCAGGGGCAGATTCAGAGGTGGTTGATGCCACGCCAACTTAAGGCAGGAATGGTGGTTTGCGACAATGGCACCAACCTCCTCTCCGCCCTCCAACAGGAACAAATGACCCATGTGCCCTGTTTGGCTCACATCCTTAACTCGGTGGTGCAGCAGTTCTTGGCAGGTAAGGACTTCCTTAGCTCTCAAGGCCCCCTTTATACTGACAGTGTTCCTGCATGCCCGCCGATCACACAGGAAGAGGAGGAGAAGGAGGAGGATTGTGTCAGTATGGAGGTGGAGCCTGGCACTCAGCATCAGCAGCAGTTTTAAGGGATCGTTTACAGTCCCAAGAAACACATGGACTTGTACGTGGCTGGGAGGAGGTGGCTGCGGATCATGTTGTCCTTAGTGACCCAGAGGACTCCGGACCGAATGCCTCAGCAAACCTACGCTGCATGGCCTCCCTGATCCTGCAAAGCCTGCGGAAGGATCCTCGTATTCGTGGTATCAAGGGGAAGGAACAATACTGGCTGGCAACCCTCCTTGATCCATGTTACAAGGGTAAGGTTGCGGACATAATCTTGCCGTCCTGCATCCAGCGTTCTTTCGGAACGCACATTCAGTGCTGCTGGAGGCTTTTTAACCAATCACAGGGTGCGTCTGTCCACTGACTCGGTCGATCGACTGACTTTCATAAAAATGAATCAGTCTTGGATCACCACCAGCTACCAAGCACCTAAAGCTGATGTAACCGAATTCATTTTTTTGAAATGTCAGATGCCTTCAAAGACTGCCTATGCTGATGCTGAGTGACTATCCTGTTATGCTGAGTAATTATCTTCTTCCTCCTCAATGATCATGCTGATAGCTTGTAAGAACATTTTTGGTTCTGGGCGCAGCCACCAGTGCCTAAGGCCCAATTTTTCAGCTCCTGTTTAACAGGGGCGTGTAATTACTATTTTTTATGCAATTCTTTGCAGCAGGGCTAGTTCCTGTGCTCCAACTAGAGTATCTGTGAGGGGTTGCAGTGTTGTGGCACCAGCACCAGTGCCTAAGGCCCAATTTTTCAGCCCCCGTTGAACAGGGGCGTGTAATTACAATTTTTGATGCAATTCTTTGCAGCAGGGCTAGTTCCTGTGCTCCAACTAGAGTATCTGTGAGGGGTTGCAGTGTTGTGGCACCAGCACCAGTGCCTAAGGCCCAGTTTTTCAGCTCCTGTTTAACAGGGGCGTGTAATTACTATTTTTGATGCAATTCTTTGCAGCATGGGCTAGTTCCTGCGCTCCAACTAGAGTATCTGTGAGGGGTTGCAGTGTTGTGGCACCAGCACCAGTGCCTAAGGCCCAATTTTTCAGCCCCTGTTTAATAGGGGCGTGTAATTACAATTTTTGATGCAATTCTTTGCAGCAGGGCTAGTTCCTGCACTCCAACTAGAGTATCTGTGAGGGGTTGCAGTGTTGTGACACCAGCACCAGTGCCTAAGGCCCAATTTTTCAGCTCCTGTTTAACAGGGACGTGTAATTACTATTTTTGATGCAATTCTTTGCAGCAGGGCTAGTTCCTGCGCTCCAACTAGAGTATCTGTGAGGGGTTGCAGTGTTGTGGCACCAGCACCAGTGCCTAAGGCCCAATTTTTCAGCCCCTGTTTAACAGGGGCGTGTAATTACAATTTTTGATGCAATTCTTTGCAGCAGGGCTAGTTCCTGCGCTCCAGCTAGAGTATCTGTGAGGGGTTGCAGTGTTGTGGCACCAGCACCAGTGCCTAAGGCCCAATTTTTCAGCCCCTGTTTAACAGGTGCGTATAATTACAGTTTTTGATGCAATTCTTTGCAGCAGGGCTAGTTCATGCGCTCCAACTAGAGTATTTGTGAGGAGTTGCAGTGTTGTGGCACCAACACCAGTGCCTAAGGCCCAATTTTTCAGCCCCTGTTCAACAGGGACATGTAATTAGAATTCTTGATCTAATATTTCACAGCAGAGCCCGTTTCTGCAACCACCAAGAGTAACTGTGAGGACTTACAGTGTTGTGGCACCAGCACCACCACCACCAAAGGCCCAATTTTTCTGGCCCTGTTCAACAGGGGCATGTAATTACAATTCTTGATCTAATATTTCACAGCAGGGCCCTGTGAGGGCTTACAGTGTTGTGGCCACAACAACACCTAAGGCCCAAATTTCTGCTGAGTATATAGGGCAGGCCCCTACTTTCAAACATCCAACTTACAAACGACTCCTACTTGCAAACGGAAGGAGACAACAGGAAGTGAGATGAAATCTACCCCTAGGAAAGGAAATTTTCTCCTGTAAGAGTTAATATGGGAAAAACGTTTCTCCTTTCCACTGATGCTTTATCACCAATCTTTGTTTCACAAAAAAACCCAAATTTTCAAAAAACATTTGTCATTGGGACAAAAAATGAGGTGAAATCTTCTGAAGAGGAGCACAGACAGCAAAACAAATGTCACAGGGGTGATAACCCTTCCCTACATTTTCCAAAAAGCTTAAAATAGATTTTTTGACTGGAGCTAAACACATTAAAAATGTACCAGTTCAAAATTACAAACAGATTCTACTTAACAACAAACCTACAGTCCCTGTCTTGTTTGCACCGCCTGTATACTGCTGTTCAGAGTATATACGGCCTGGGGGCCCCACACCTTTCCTTTTTTAATTTGGGTGCAGGGTTCCCTTTAATATCCATACAAGACCCAAAGGGCCTGGTAATGGACTGGGGGGTACCCATGTTTTTTGTCTCACTGATTTTCATCCATATTGCCAGGACCCGACATTACATTAAAGCCGCAAGCAGTTTTAAATGACTTTTTTCCTTTAAAAATTACATTTTGTGCAGGGACTGTTCTAAGCACGGGAAACACGCGCCACTGTACAGGCATACTATAGACACCCCCCAGGTAAGATATTTAAAGGAATATTTCACTTTTTTTTTTTTTTATTTAAGCATCATTAAAATCACTGCTCCCAAAAAAACGGCCGTTTTTAAAAGTTTTTTTTGCATTGATACATGTCCCCTGGGGCATGACCCGGGTCCCCAAACCCTTTTTAGGACAATACCATGCAAATTAGCCTTTAAATTGAGCACTTTTGATTTCAAACGTTCGAGTCCCATAGACGTCAATGGGGTTCTAACGTTCATGCGAATTTTCAGTCCGTTCGCAGGTTCTGGTGCGAACCGAACCGGGGGGTGTTCGGCTCATCCCTAATGATTACATTACATTACTTGCAATAAAGCAAGATACTGAGTGCACAATTAAATATTCGTGTTCAGTGACTGGGAATAGTGAACAATACACAATAATGAAATATACGTGTTCCCTATATGGGAATAATGAACAATAGACAATAAAGATAAAGTCCACACACTCAAAAATAGTTATTATAAGAGTTCAAATGCACAAAAATAATCCTCAGAGTCTTCTGCACCAAAGCACACAACACACCACTAGTGCATAAACGTTAAAAATGCAAGTGCTCTCCTCCACCCCAATATCATAGTGGAGGAGAGCACTTGCATTTTTGTAGGTTAATTGGCTCTTGTTTATATTGGCCCTAGGGGCACTGGATTGTAAGCTCCTGAGGGCAGGGACTGATGTGAATGTACAATATATATGTAAAGCACTGCATAAAATGTCAGTACTATATAAATGCACGTAATAAATAAATAAACAATGACTTGTTGATAAAGATAATGGAATCTCCTTTCAACTATCCTGGACATATTCTTGTGCATTATATATAGGAGAAAAAGCGTAAGGGACTTTTAAGATACCAGAAAGAGTCAAAGTGTATTTTCCCCGAAGATAAGACCTAGCGTGATTGTCGGTGATGGCTGCAATATAAGCCCTACCCCCCAAATAAGCCCTAGTTAAAGTTCTTGTGGGTCTTATTTTCAGGGTAGGGCTTATTTTCGGGGAAACAGGGTAGGGCTTATTTGGGGGGTAAGGCTTATATTGCAGCCATCATTGACAATCATGCTAGGTCTTATTTTCGAGGAAACAGGGTAGTAAAATATTACATTGTCATGCCCATAATCTCCATGCTCCATGCTGCTTGTCTATTATTCTAAATAATGAGAACACTGTAGGTCCATTTTTAACTTAATTGCAACATTATTGGGGAGAGATAAGCAATTGACTACGAGTTTAATTGATTTCCAACTTCTTCAGGAGTTTATGATGTGTAATCAAGAAACATAATCAAAAACCCATCCATATTCCATCATGTGGAGATCAGCATTAACAAGGCAGGAACAAGAGAAGGCGCTGCCAGGGAACTCAGGAGAACACTATCGCAAAGGTCTATGTATAAAGGAAGTGTAACCAGCTCCAAATAGTTTACCATATTATAAATAAAATTGCAAATATGCCATAAATGGACCTTTAGAAGACAGTGTTCTCATTATTTAGAATAATAGGCAGGCAACATGGGGATTTTGAGTGTGGAGGTTTAGTATTTTATAATAATAGTTAAAAAGCCAATGCACTACCAGGTGTGATGAAAATAAAAAAGAGAAAGATACAGTATATGTCTAAAAATATCAATAAATACAGCTGCCACTCCCTGTAGTGTCAAACCAAAACGTATAAGAGCAAAAATAAGAGCAAAAATTTGAGACGGCACTATATATCCAATGACATAAGTGTGATATAATAATATTAGCAAAGGTTAAATCAGGGCCCTTGATAAAGTCACATGTCAGTGGTGCAACGTGTCTGGAGGAACCGGGTGACGTCACTTCCGGTCTACGATCGTGACCGGAAGTTCGGAATCTTTACACTGCTTTACTGCCTAACCCCTCAGTCACGGTATTCTACTGTACATACACTTCTAATTTTTTACATGTAAGTTACTACATCATTTTAATTTACTACACTATGGAGAACCTTATTTATATTTAATGTGCGAGTTGAATTCCATCTGCCATAAGATGATCTGCACCAGTTGATGACTGACCGTATTGAAAGCGCATTACACTTGATTATAAGGTGAGCGGCTACTGCACACAATGGTGGATTGTCGGGATTGAGCACTGTTTGAATCACCGTCTGAGTTTCATTGGATTACATTGTATATTGATAGACTGTTTTCTTGAGTTTATCACCATTTTTGTACTGGACTTGGATTCACCACGTTAATATTTTTTATCATTTTCTTCTTAAAGAGGAGCTCCACCTTAAAAAAAATTATTAAAAGCCAACAGCTACAAATACTGTAGCTGCTGACTTTTAATAAATGGACACTCACCTGTCCCAGGGTCCAGCGATGTCGACAGCCGAAGTCGATTTGTCGCTCGTCTCTCGGCTGCCCCCACCACCGTCCTCGGTCAGGGAATCAGCAAGTGAAGCGTTGCGGCTTCACTGCCCAGTTCCCTACTGCGCATGCACGAGTCGCGCTGCGCATCTTCACTGGTCCCCGTTGTGTTCTGGGAACTGTGTGTTTCCCAGAACACAATGGGGGTGGCGGGCATCTGCGGCTACTCTGCGGCTATCTAAGCCCGGAAGTGGCTGCAGATACCTGTATTAGACAGGTATTTGCCCCCCCCCTCCCCCCTGAAAGGTGCCAATTGTGGCACCGGAGGGGGGAGGAATCCGATGAGTGGAAGTTCCACTTTAGGGTGGAACTCCGCTTTAATATCACTGGATTTTTATGCATCATATGTTGATTTTGCACATTATTTTGATATTTATGTCTGTACATTTGTCTGCACATTTATTTCATAGATAGTGTTGATTTTGACAATTAATCATTTCATTTACATGATTTGACCTTTGCTAATATTATTACTCACACTTACAGTATGTCATCGGATATAGCGCCATCTCATATTTTTGCTCTTATTAGTATTTTACAATGTGTGAGTCTTGCTGTATTGAGCTTAATTCTTTACTGCTTCATGACTGTCTCAAAAAAACTATCCATTGGGAAATTTTCCTCTTGTGGGACTTTAAAAGGCAGGAGTCTTCAAACAATAATTAAATCAAAAATATAAATGTATTACAAAAAGTTAAAATATGACAAATATAAAAGAGATGGATGCAAATAAGGTCAGATGGTAGCAAAGAGAGTATATGTATATCTGGTACAACGATACTGAAAAACATCACACACAACTGTCCAACCAGTGGGCTGAGACAGGAAGGGCCGACGTGTTTCAAGGTTGTAAGTAATGAAACCTCTTCAATTTTTTATATACTGTATGCACTTTTTCTGATACCTTAAAAATCCCTTATGCCCCGTACACACGAGCGGAATTTCCGTCGGAAAAATCTTGGATGGTTTTTCCGACGGAATTCCACTCAAGCTTGGCTTGCATACAAATGGTCACACAAAAGTTCTCTGAACTTTCGACCGTCAAGAACGCGGTGACGTACAACACTACGATGAGCCGAGAAAATGAAGTTCAATGCTTCCAAGCATGCGTCGAATTGTTTCCGAGCATGCATGGTTTTTTTGCGCGTCGGAATTGCATACAGATGAATGCATTTTCAGATAGGAACTTTTTCCGACCGAAAAATAGAGAACCTGCTCTCATCGCCGCGAGCAAAAGTCTGATGTAGCATACACATGGTCGCAATTTCCGACCAAAAGCTCTCATCAGAGTTTTGCTGGCAGCATTCCCGATCGTGTGTACGGGGCATCACTCTTTTTCTCCTATATATATTTTTATACTCATGATGTTGGTACCATTAGACACCATGAATAATCCAAGGTCTATATACACCCTTTTTGGTCATTGTTTAGTGCATAATACTAAACTTAAAGCGGATCTCCACCCAAAAGGGGAAACTCCATTTGTCTGCCTCCTCCCCCTCTCAGTTGCCACATTTGGCACCTTTTGGGGGGAGCAGGTACCTGGTTTTGACCTGTACCAGCTCACAGTTCCGACTGAGTCTGCCACGGTAGTGTCAGGGCTGGGCTCAGCCCTTCCTTCTCTGAGCTGGCCGCTCAGCTGTCGGCTAATTGCCAGCTCCTATCTCTCCACAGTTACTCACCTGTTGCTAATATCCTGCTGGTCAGTCCTGCCTAATTAAGCTGTACAGCCCAGAGGATCTCTGCATTCGCCTTGGTCAACATCACAGAGACTATCTCCTGCGTTCCTGTTTAAGACTTACTTGGCTGACATCACTTCTGGCTCCAGATCCTGCTTACTGTTCCACTACACTGATCCCTGACTTTCTGGCTTGGCTGACTATCCATTCCGGTTACCGAACCTTGGCTATGTTTTGACTACGTTTGTTCTATTTACTTTTATTATTAAACAAGTGTGATCTAACTGTACTTCTGTCTCGGTCTGATTCATGGTTTCTGACAAGTAGCTAGAGAAGATTGCAATATTCAATATCTACCTTATGGACAAATTAAATATTGAATACTTAAGCCCACCCCACAGTGTAAATCTTGTGCCCCCCCTAACAGTGGCGTCGCTAGGGGTGGGCTATTTACATAGTAGGTGAGGTTGAAAAAAGACACATGTCCATCAAGTCCAACCTATGTGTGTGATTATATGTCAGTATTACATTGTATATCCCTGTATGTTGCAGTCGTTCAGGTGCTTATCTAATAGTTTCTTGAAAATATCGATGCCGCCCGCTGAGACCACTGCCTGTGGAAGGGAATTCCACATCCTTGCCGCTCTTACAGTAAAGAACCCTCTATGTAGTTTAAAGTTAAACCTCTTTTCTTCTAATTTTAATGAGTGGCCACAAGTTTTGTTAAACTCCCTTCCGCAAAAAAGTTTTATCCCTATTGTGGGGTCACCACCAGTATGGTATTTGTATATTGATATCATATCCCTTCTCAAGCATCTTTTCTCCAGAGAGAATAAGTTCAGACTCTTTATTAGCTTTGTTGCCCTTCTTTGTACTCGCTCCATTTCCAGTACATCCTTCCTGAGGACTGGTGCCTAGAACTGGACAGCATACTCTAGGTGTGGCCGGACCAGAGTCTTGTGGAGCTGGAGAATTATCGTTTTATCTCTGGAATTAATCCCCTTTTTAATGCATGCCAATATTCTGTTTGCTTTGTTAGCAGCAGCTTGGCATTGCATGCCATTGCTGAGCCTATCATCTACTAGGACCCTCGGGTCCTTTTTCACCCTAGATTCCTCCAGAGGTTCTCCCCCCAGTGTATAAATTGCATTCATATTTTTGCCACCCAAATGCATTATTTTACATTTTTCTACATTGAACCTCATTTGTCATGTAGTTGCCCACCCCATTAATTTTTCAGACCTTTTTGCAAGGTTTCCACATCCTGCGGAAAAGTTATTGCCCTGCTTAGCTTAGTATCGTCCGCAAATACAGAGATTGAACTGTTTACCCCATCCTCCAGGTCGTTAATGAACAAATTAAACAGAATTGGTCCCAGCACAGAATCCTGGGGGACCCCACTACCCACTCCTGACCATTCTGAGTACTCCCCATTTATCACCACCCTCTGAACTCCCCTGTGTAGCCAGTTTTCAATCCATGTACTCACCCTATGGTCCATGTCAACGGACTTTATTTTGTACTATAAACGTTTATGGGGAACTGTGTCAAATGCTTTTGCAAAATCCAGATACACCACGTCTACGGGCCTTCCTTTATCTAGATGGCAACTCACCTCCTCATAAAAGGTTAATAGATTGGTTTGGCAAGAATGATTCTTCATGAATCCATGCTGATTACTGCTAATGATACCGTTCTCAAAATTCACAAAATCTTGTAAATAGTCCCTTATAAACCCCTCCAAGAGTTTACACACTATTGATGTTATGCTAAATGGTCTGTAATTCCCTGGGATGTATTTTGGGCCCTGTTTAAATATTGGTGCTACGTTGGCTTTTCTCCAATCAGGTGGTACCATTCCAGTCAGTAGACTGGAAGTAAAAATTAGGAACAATGGTCTGTCAATTACTTGACTGAGTTCCCTAATTACCCTCGGGTGCAAGCCACCTGGTTCCAGTGATTTATTAATGTTAAGTTTCCCAAGTCTAATTTTAATTCTGTCTTCTGTTAACCATGGAGGTGCTTCCTGTGATGTGTCATGAGGATAAACACTGCAGTTTTGGTTACTGAAGCCCCTCGATTCCCTCATGAAGACTGAGGAGAAGAATAAATTCAATACCTTCTCCATCTCCCCATCCTTTGTAACCAGATGTTCTTCCTCATTCTTTATGGGGCCAATATGGTCTGTCCTACCTTTTTTACTGTTTACATACTTAAAAGAATTTCTTGGGATTTATTAGGGATGAGCTTTCTGTTTGGGTCGAACATGAGTTCGACTCGAACATTGGCTGTTCGCCTGTTTGTCGAAAACCGAACATTATGGGCCGTTCGCGCCAAATTTGAGCGGCGCGTAACGGTCCATAATGCACTGCGCTCCCGCAGTGCATAGCTGTATGATGATTGGCCAGAGCATGCACCATGACCTGCATGCTTTGGCCAATCACAGCACCCTCAGCTAAGAGAGCCATAATTGGCCAAAGGCAGGGTGCATTTTGCCAATCATGACTCAGGGGGACTAAGTCCACGGCCCTCGCTATATAAAGCCGCCCTCGGCCTCGTGTAGTGTGTCGTTGGCGTGGACAGGGAGAAAGTGTCATTTAGATTGAGCAGGCAGGCAGATTATTCAGTTAGCTGCAGTGTATTTAATATATAAACAGACAGTCTTGTGTATATATATATATATATATATATATATATATATATATATATATATATATATATATATATATATATATATATATATATCCACTGTATCCAGTTTAGCTAGATCTGACTGCAGTCCGTTCCTGGTGTACTGTTTCTAATATACTTCAGGCAGGCAGGTGATTCAGTTAGCTGCAGTGTATTTAATACATATATACAGATAGTCTCGTATATATATATATATATATATATATATATATATATATATATATATATCCACTGCATACAGTTTAGCTATATCTCACTGCAGGCCGTTCCTGGTGTACTGTTTCTAATATATTTCAGGCGGTGTACACAGTACTGTGCACCCCTAGTGCAGTTGCTACTACTTTTCTAGTGGTGTACACAGTACACAATACATACAGTGCATCCATAGTTGTTATTAGACTTCTGGTGGTGTACACAATACCGTGCACCCATAGTGCAGTTGCTGCTACTTTTCTGGTGGTGTACACAATACAGTACACCCATAGTTGTTATTACACTTCTGTTGGTGTACACAGTACCGTGCACCCATGGTGCAGTTGCTACTACTTTTCTGGTGGTGTACACAGTACACAATACATACAGTGCACCCATAGTTCCTATTAGACTTCTGGTGGTGTACACAATACCGTGCACTAGGGATGAGCTTCGTGTTCGAGTTGAACCCATGTTCGACTCGAACATCGTGTATTCGGTCGTTCGCCGAATTACGAACGCTATGGGTTGTTCGCGCCAAATTTGAGTGGCGCATCACGGCCCATAATTCACTGCGGCATCGCAGTGCATTGCTGGCTGATGATTGGCCAAGCATGCACTATGACCCACATGCTTGGCCAATCACAGCGCTGTGTGCAAAGAGAGCCGTAATTATGGCTCAGGGGGTTTAGTACACGCCCCACACTATATAAGGCTGCCTGCACGTCGGCCCTGTGTAGTGTGTTCTGGCGTTGAGACAGAGATAGAGAGAGAGACAGTGTCATTTGATTTAAGTTAGATAGAGTAGGCAAGTCGAGTCAGTTAGCTGCAGTTACAGTGTATTGTGTATATATATGCATCCCAGGTGTTGTGTATATATATATATATATATATATATATATATATATATATATATATACACTGTATTCAGTTTAGCTAGATCCTGTTCTTCTCTATCTAATATACTGACAGGCAGGCATGTGTTTTTATAGTATTTCCAGTTACTGTACTGTGTACCCTGCACAGTCTCACCTACAGTATAGCTACCCGCAACCAGGTGCTTGTGTAGGTTCTTGAAGTATTTCTAGCTACTGTACTGTGTACCCTGCACAGTCTCACCTACAGTATAGTTACCTGCAGCCAGGTGCTTGTGTAGGCTCATGACGTATTTCCAGTTACTGTACTGTGTACCCTGCACAGTTGCACCTACAGTATAGCTACCTGAAGACAAGTGCAGGTGTTATCATACTAATAATACTACAGGCAGGCAATTGATTCTGCTAGCTGTATAATCAGTATATATATATATATATATATATATATATATATATATATATATTTATATATATACATCCCAGTGTGCAGCTCACTGCAGGCCAATAGTAAGTCTGGAAGGCCAACAAGGAGAGGCAGACAGTCACAAGCCAATAAAAGAGGGCAAGCAGGCTCTGTGTCTAGAGGCAAAAGGGCTGGTCGTGGACACGGTGCATCCTCATCAGCACGTGGCCGTGGGGCACGCTTGGCCTTTTTTTCGGCAGCTGGCCGTGTTGAGCCACAACATGCGGAAGACTTGGTCGAGTGGATGACCAAGCCGTCCTCATCCTCCTCATCCTCTCTCACCCAGGCTCAGGGTACTTTGTCTGGCAAAGCAGCTGCCAACGCGGCCTCTTCCCTAGGCTCAATGGCATCAGTGACTCCTTCCCTAGCCCCACCATGTCCTCCTGAGGAGTCCCTCGAACTGTTTGACCACAGTGTTGGGTACATGCTCCAGGAGGATGCCCAGCGTTTTGAAGGCTTTGATGATGGTACTCAGCTAGATGAAGGCAGTAACGTGAGCCTGGATAGAGGGGGTGCCCAAGAAGGACAGCAATCTGGCAGTCATGTTCCCCCTGCTGCAGCATACTGCCAGGTTTGCTCCAGTGATGAGGAGGGAGGGGATGATGAGGTCACTGACTCCACGTGGGTGCCTGATAGGAGAGAGAGGAGGAGGAGGAGGCACATCACCAACGAGGCAGGATGCCCTCCAGGGGCCAACCTAAGGGCAGCACACTGACTGCATCACACCGCAGAGCTCTGCATGTGCAGGGCGCTGCTGTCTCTGCGCGTTATTAAAAAAGTTCTTTGGTGTGGGCCTTTTTTGAGATGAGTGCATCAGATCGCACCGCTGCTATTTGCAACATATGTCTCAAGCGTATCTCGCGTGGCCTGACCAGACATATGTTGACCTGCCATGCAGTTCGTTGGCAAGAGTACCTAAAAGACCCACATCAAAGAACAAAGAGTACCTCTCCTTGCTCCTCATCTGATGGGATCTCCAACCCCACTATACCTTCAGTCCTCTCTGAAACCTGCACTGAGAGGAATGAAGGTGTAGAATTAGGTGTGTCACAGCCAAGTACTTGCAGGCAATCTTCTATCAGTACACCGACGTCAGATTGCACCAGGCAAATTTCACTGCCCCAGCTGCTGCACCGCAGAAAGAAGTTCGCTCCCAGCCATCCACATGCCCAGCGGTTGAATGCTAGCTTGGCAAAATTGCTAGCACTTCAACTACTACCTTTTCAGTTGGTAGACTCTGCCGCCTTCTGTGAGTTTGTGGAATGTGTGGTTCCTCAGTGGCAGGTTCCCAAACGCCACTTTTTCTCATGGAAGGCGATTCCGTCTCTCTACCGGCATGTGGAAGGCAATGTCTTGGCCTTGCTGGACAGGGCGGTCAGTGGTAAGGTGCATATTACCACTGACTCATGGTCCAGCAGGCATGGACAGGGACATTACCTAAGTTTCATGGTGCATTGGGTGACTCTGCTGGCAGCTGGGAAGGATGCAGAACAAGGTGCAGTAGTGGTGGAGGTTGTTCCGCCACCACGCCTCCAAAATGCCACTACTAATGATTCTGACACACCTCTCTCCTCCACCCCCTCCTCTTCTTCTTCCTCCATGGCCTCTTCCTGTGCTTTGTCCTCGGAACCAGCGGTGCTCTGTAGGCGTTCAAGGGGCTATGCAAGTACGCAGGCCAAAAGATGCCATGCGGTGCTTGAGCTGGTGCGCTTGGGGTACAGGAGCCACACTGGGGCAGAGATTCTGTCAGCTCTGCAGAGGCAGGTTCAGAGGTGCTTGACGCCACGCCAACTTAAGGCAGTAATGGTGGTTTGCGACAATGGCACCAACCTCCTCTCCGCCCTCTGACCCGGACAACTGACCCATGTGCCCTGTTTGGCTTAAGTCCTTAACTTGGTGGTGCAGCGGTTCTTGGGCAGGTACCTGGGCTTAAAGGATGTCCTGAGGCAGGCCAGGAATGTCTGTGTGCATTTCCGCCGGTCATATAATGCCAGTGCTCGGCTGGCAGACCTCCAAAAGGAATTTAACCTGCCCAAGAACTGCCTAATCTGTGACATGCCCACCAGGTGGAACTCAACTTTGGCTATGCTGCAGCGGCTGCACATGCAGCAGAGGGCCATCAACGAGTACCTGTGCGACTGTGGCACCAGGACAGGGTCAGGGGAGCTTGTTTTTTTTCCACACTGCGTGGAATAATGGACAGGGCACTTGAGGCAGAACAGAGGCAGGAAGAGGAGGACTTCCTTAGCTCTCAAGGCCCACTTTATCCAGACAGTTTTCCTGCATGCCCGCTGATCACACAGGAAGAGGACTAGGAGGAGGAGGAGAAGGATTGTGTCAGCATGGAGGTGGAGCCTGGCACTCAGCATCAGCAGCAGTCTTTAAGGGACCATTTACAGTCCCAAGAAACCCATGGACTTGTACGTGGCTGGGAGGAGGTGGCTGCAGATCATATCGTCCTTAGTGACCCAGAGGATGCAAATGCAAATCTATGCTGCATGGCCTCCCTGATCCTGCAAAGCCTGCGGAAGAATCCTCGTATTCGTGGTATCAAGGAGAGGGATCAATACTGGCTGGCAACCCTCCTTGATCCACGTTACAAGGGTAAGGTTGCGGACCTTATCTCGCCATTGCAGAGGGAGCAGAGGATGAAACATCTTCAGGAGGCCTTGCAGAAAGGTCTGTGCAACACATTCCCAGAGACTGGGAGGTTACAAACTCCTGTTCCTGGACAACGTGTTGCTGAGGCTTCGGTCAGTCAAAGAAGGAGTGGTGGAGAAGGTGGCCGTCTGATCGATGCGTTCAGACAATTTTTTAGTCCGCAGCCCCACGGTCTGATCGGTTCCAGCAACCATCACCAGCGTCTGTTTTACATGGTGCAGGAATACCTAGGGGCAAGATCTGACTTGGACACCTTTCCCACCGAAAAAATCCTCTGGGTTAATGGGTCTTGAGGATGGATCACTGGCCAGAGCTTGCACAGTATGCAATTGAGCTACTGGCCTGTCCTGCATCCAGTGTTCTTTCAGAACGCACATTCAGTGCTGCTGGAGGCTTTGTAACCGATCACAGGGTGCGTCTGTCCACCGACTCAGTCGATTGACTGACCTTCATAAAAATGAATCAGTCTTGGATCACCACCAGCTACCAAGCACCTGATGCTGATGTAACCGAATAATTTTCTTTGAAATGTCAGATCCCTTCAAGACTGCCTATGCTGATGCTGAGTGACTATCCTGTTATGCTGAGTGATTATCCTCTTCCTCCTCAATGATCATGCTGATAGCTTGTAAGAACATTTTTGGTTCTTGGCACCGCCACCAGTGGCTAAGGCCCAATTTTTCAGCCCCTGTTTAACAGGGGTGTGTAATTACAATTTTTGATGCAATACTTTGCAGCAGGACTTGTTCCTGCGCTCCAACTAGAGTAGCTGTGAGGGGTTGCAGTGTTGTGGCACCAGCACCAGTGCCTAAGTCCCAATTTTTCAGCCCCTGCTTAACAGGGGCGTGTAATTACAATTTTTGATGCAATACTTTGCAGCAGGGCTTGTTCCTGCGCTCCAACTAGAGTATCTGTGACGGGTTGCAGTGTTGTGGCACAAGTGCCTAAGGTCCAATTTTTCTGCCCCTGTTCAACAGGGACATGTAATTACAATTCTTGATCTAATATTTCACAGCAGGGCCCGTTCCAGTGCCCCCTAAGAGTAACTGTGAGGATTTACAGTGTTGTGGCACCAGCACCACCACCATCACCAAAGGCCCAATTTTTCTACCCCTGTTCAACAGGGCATGTAATTACAATTCTTGATCTAATATTTCACAGCAGGGCCCTGTGACGGCTTACAGTGTTGTGGCAACACCAACACCTAAGGCCCAAATTTCTGCAGAGTATATAGGGCAGGACCCTACTTTCAAACATCCAACTTACAAACGACTCCTACTTGCAAACAGAAGGAGACAACAGGAAGTGAGATGAAATCTACCCCTAGGAAGATAAATTCTCTCCTGTAAGAGTTAATATGGGAAAAA
This sequence comes from Aquarana catesbeiana, assembly GCF_042186555.1. Taxonomy (NCBI): domain Eukaryota; kingdom Metazoa; phylum Chordata; class Amphibia; order Anura; family Ranidae; genus Aquarana; species Aquarana catesbeiana. Next base: position 106,358,912 of record NC_133324.1, on the reverse strand, counting down.
AGTTTCTCCTTTCCACTGATGCTTTATCACCAATCCTTGTTTCACTAAAACCCCCAAATTTTCAAAAAACATTTGTCATTGGGACAAAAAGTGAGGTGAAATCTTCTGAAGAGGAGCACAGACAGCAAAACAAATGTCACAGGGGTGATAACCCTTCCTTATGTTTTCCAAAAAGCTTAAAATGGATTTTTTTGGCTGGAGCTAAACACGTTAAAAATGTACCAGTTCAAAATTACAAACAGATTCTACTTAACAACAAACCTACAGTCCCTGTCTTGTTTGCACCGCCTGTATACTGCTGTTCAGAGTATATAGGGCCTGGTGGCCCCACGCCTTTCCTTTTTTAATTTGGGTGCGGGGTTCCCCTTAATATCCATACAAGACCCAAAGGGCCTGGTAATGGACTGGGGGGTACCCATGCCGTTTGTCTCACTGATTTGTATTCATATTGCCAGGACCCGACATTACATTAAAGCCGCAAGCAGTTTTAAATGACTTTTATTCCTTTAAAAATGTCATTTTGTGCAGGGACTGTTCTAAGCACGAGAAACACGCTCCACTTTACAGGCATACTATAGACACCCCCCAGGTACGATATTTAACCACTTGACCACTGGGCACTTAAACCCCCTTAATAACCAGGCCAATTTTCAGCTTTCGGTGCTCTCACATTTTGAATGACAATTACTCAGTCATGCAACACTGTACCTATATGAAATCTTTGTCCTTTTTTTCACACAAATAGAGCTTTCTTTTGGTGGTATTTAATCACCGCTGGGGTCTTTATTTTTTGCGCTATAAAAGAAAAAAGACCAAAAATTTTGTAAAAAAAAATTTTTTTCTTCGTTTCTGTTATACAATTTTGCAAATTAGCAATTTTTCTTCATATATTTTCGCCAAAATTTATACCGCTACATATCTTTGGTAAAAATAAATAACCCAAATCGATGTATATTATTTGGTCTTTGTGAAAGTTATAGAGTGGAGCTATGGTGCCAATATCTGAAAATTGATCACACCTTTAGTACTGATGGCTTATCTAAATTCTTTAGACCCTAACTTGCCAGAAAAGTACAAATACCCCCCAAATGACCCCTTTTTGGAAAGAAGACATTCCAAGGTCTTTAGAAAGATGCATGATGAGTTTTTTGAAGTTGTAATTTTTTCCCACAATTCTTTGCAAAATCAAGATTTTTTTTCTTTTTTTTTTTTTTCACAAAATTGTCATATTAGCAGGTTATTTCTCACACACAGCATATGCATACTGCAAATTACACCCCAAAACACATTCTTCTATTACTCCAGAGTATGGCAATACCACATGTGTGAGACTTTTACACAGCGTGGCCACGTACAGAGGCCCAACATGCACGGAGCACTGTCAGGCGTTCTGGAGCACCCAGGTCAATTCTGACATTTCTCTCCTACATGTAAAAATCATCATTTATTTGCTAGAAAATGACATAGAACCCCAAAACATTATATATGTTTTTTTAGCAAAGACTCTAGAGAATACAATGGTGGTCATTGCAACTTTTTATCTCACACGGTATTTGCGCAGCAATTTTTCGAACGCGTTTTAAAAAAAAAAAACTGTTTTGTGCTTAAAAAAAAAAACAAAACAATAAAGTTAGTCCAATGTTTTTGCATAATGTGAAAGATGAAGTTATGCTGAGTAAATAGATACCTAACATGTCACCCTTCAAAATTGCACACGCTCGTGGAATGGCGCCACATTTCGCTACTTAAAAATCCCCATAGGCGACGCTTTAAAATTTTTACTGGTTGCATGTTTTGAGTTACAGAGGAGGTCTAGGGCCAAAATTATTGCTCTCGCTCTACCGATCGCAGCGATACCTCACATGTGTGGTTTGAACACCATTTTCATATGTGGGCAGGACTTATGTATGCATTCGCTTCTGCATGCGAGCACACGGGGACAAAAAATTTTATTTAAAATTGTTAATTTTACTTTATTTATTTTAGTTTGGCGCTTTTGTCCAAAAAATAAATTTTTTTAACACTTTTATTCCTATTACAAGGAATGTAAACATCCTTGTAATAGGAATATGGCATGGCAGGTCCTCTTTTCAGTGAGATATGGGGTCAATAAGACCCCACATCTCACCCCTAGGTTAGGAAGCCTAAAATAAAAAAAAAAACAATCCTGGCTTCGATCGTAGCGGTGAGTCACTAGAAGCACCTGAGGGCAGCGGGAGGGGGGACGTCCCCTCTCGCCTCCCGTAAGAACGATCAAGCAGTGGAACAGCCTTTATAATTGTTCTTATGGTGTAGGGAATCGCCGGCTGAAAAAGCTGATATCTGAATGATACCTGTAGCTGCAGCCATCATTCAGATATCCCCGCACAAAGTCAAGGACGTCGTATGACGGCCGGCG